>NC_060169.1:7153989-7248823 GCF_021292245.1 Micropterus dolomieu | reverse complement strand
TGTTTGTTTGTTTGTTTGTTTGTTTACTTTATTTATACCCGTAGGTAAATTTGTTTTACAGTGCAATGACATTCTATGGCATCCAGTACAAAAAACAACACACAACACAGAACATCACACTACACATAAGGACAGATAAAATAAATTATTGGAATATTCATTGCAATATTGGTTTATTGTGTATATATGTATTCATTATACTCTAGCTTGTGGCTGATTCTTTATTGTATGAGAAAGCACATCGTAAGCAATATACAATCCAGAGTCAAATTCCTCGTATGTGTACACATACCTGGCAATTGAAGCTGATTCTGCTACAAGGCAGGATGGATCCATGCTTTCATGTTGTTTACGCCAAATTCTGGCCTACTATCTGAATGTCACAGCTAAAATTGATACACATAAAGCCAGACAACGTTTTTCCAATATTCTATTGTCCAATTTTGATGAGCCTGTGCAAACTGTAGCCTTGGTTTCCTGTTATTAGCTGACAGGAGTGGCACCGGTGTGGTCTTCTGCTGCTGTAACTCATCAGCTTCTTGGTTCGACGTGTTGTGCGTTCAGAGATGGTATTCTGCATACCTTGTTTGTAATGAGTGGTTATTTGAGTTACTGTTGCCTTTCTGTCATCTTGAACCAGTCTGCTGATTCTCCTCTGACCTCTGACATCAAAAAGGCCTTCTGTCCACACAACTGCCATTCACTGAATATTTTCTCTTTTTCGGACCATTCTCTATAAAACCTAGAGATGGTTGCGCGTAAAAATCCCAAATCCCAACCATGCCGCATAAATCCCCTTTCTTCCCCATTCTGATGCTCAGTTTGAACTTCAGCAGGTTGTCCTGACCACGTCTACATGCCTAAATGCATTGAGTTGCTGCCATGTGATTGCCTGATTAGCTATTTGTGTTAACAAGCAATTGAACAGAAGTGACCGGTGAGTGTATTTATATAACTTAACATTAACAATCCTGCAGCTAACATAAATGGTTTAAAGTTGAAGGTACAATGAGGAGAGCAAAAAACAAATCCCAATGAGATGACAGCAATGAAAAAAATTACAAAAACTGAGTTGATAATCACAGAAAGATTTATAGAGACCAGTAAAACTTAATGCAAGGACAATGAGGATATAATTTACCATCTTCTGTTTAGCAATTAGCTGCAGTAAAATGATCATAGAGGAGCTCAGTGTGTAAGCAGGTTGAGTAATGTGATGTCTTCCCCTCCCCAACATGTACTCGCACTGCTATTTTTGGAAAATTTGCAGGAGACAGTCGGTGGTTCAGACAAGGACAAATTAAAGGATTCCCCTGGGCTCAGTGTCTTTGGAGGCCCCTTCACTACCAGACCTGTTATTTTAAAATACACCCAGAGCTGAAATCTGAGCACTATCAATCATTCATGTCGCACGTCAACTATAGGCATAATTCAATGACCATAATAACCTGTCATTTTTACATAACTTTATGTCTTTCTGGAAACTAAACAAGTTGCTTTCCAACCTGAATAAAATACTGCCCCTCTTGCTTCTCTGTCTTATTTGGCTTTGTACTTCAAAGTCTTATCACTGACACATCTAATATCCATAACAAATAACAAACAATTTAACTAAATATAAAACTTAATTGGCCACTTTTTTTTTTTAGCAAATGTCCTTTATTTATTTTGGAATAACTACTTCTTGCCCCCTTACTGAATTGCTCAGTATCTGTTATGGCTTTCACAGCAGCAATTTATGTAACTTTACTTAAAAAATCATAATCACATGTCATAACATGCTGAATAACTTATGTTGTCCAAATAAATAAGCACTACTTGGCAAGATCAGTTCAGGGCAAAAAGTCTCTTAAACAAACTCTGTTTCCCCTTGAAGTTTACTCCCAAAGTGCTGTTGGGATGCCTTGCAGCCTATTTCTACCCCTGGAGTTATGTACCGTCCCCTACATCTAGGTTTGTCAATTTGTGTACCACAATCACCAAATACAGCGCACAGGGATAGAAAACACCATTGCCCATAAGATCAGACCAATCTTAAATACAAATTGCGCAATATTTGCAGATTATTAATGTAATGTAAGTTTGTGGACAAAAATTAGTTTGAATGTGGAAAAATGACAAACTAGAGCCTCTCTAAGTTGCAACAACATGTAGTCCTATTCTTCTGTTGCTGCAGAGTGTTAGCTAGCAGTGGTTAGGATGTTTAATATTATCAGGTTAAAGACTGTGTCTGTATTCATCGGAGGGTTCAGTGACCATTGCTGCTAAGTCTTGGACTTGAAAATGAAAACACATTCCAAACACTAAGTGAACTGCCAGTGTTACACATTTTAATACACCACACCATGTTCCTGACTGTAGTATCAAAGTTAAATATTCAATATTTTACAAGCAACAGCCACAGAAACCAACAGCTACTGAGCATAAAAGGCGTTTATTTGCCGTCATGCAGATTATATGCAGACAGCAGTTTATGTGGTACTTCCAATTTCAGGCTGGATTAATTATGCCATTAGGAGGGGGCAAATAAATAGTTTTAATAAGGGGGACTGCCCAAGGCCTGTTAGTGAATTAATATATCCCTCTAGCAGAGCATGACCACCATTCAACATCTGCAACAAAAGTCAGTCGTGTTTACCAACTGTTGTATAAACATCACAGACAGCAGGCAATATTAATTGTATGCATGTCAGGGGATGTCTGGCATTGAATCTGTTTAGTGCGGGCATATGATGACACAATTGGTGGTGAGGAAGCCAATTTTGCTTTGTTGACAAAGGTCAAAGTATTGCACAACATATCCAGGACATGTGCTGAACTTGAAATTTTATATAATACATCACAAAACCAACACAGATATAAAAAACATTTACATTATTGTTTAATGTCATGTTTTATTTGTATTATTTGGTACTGTAAGTAATATAAATCAGAGAGACGTGTGTCTTTGTATCTTGTTGAACTTACATCTTTTTGTCTGAGTTGTGATAGCAGTGTTCAGTGATTACCCTCTTTTATCTTGTATTTTAGCCTACTGAGTGTATTGCTTACATCAAAGATATCATTTATGTTCTTGTAGTGCCCAAAGCTCCCCCAAACTTCTAAAATTATCTTCCTGGATTTCTGAGGAAATTTGGGTATTTATAGATGCTGCTGGGTGCTATAACAAAAAAGGCTCTGTAACAAAGCTTTTTCATTTTATTTTCATGCGTTACTGTCAGCGGTCTTTGCTGACAGGCATCACACTATGTGTATCTCTTGTGGGTATTACTGCAGTATTGTAGTGGCATATAACATGCCACTGACACTGCAATTGTTCAGGATTATGTTCTAAGCTGCTAAAATAAATAACATTTTTTTTATATTCTAGTTTACCAAACAGAATTCTGTGCAGTAAAAACTAGTTGGTATCTAGAAGGGTATCTATCTTGATAAATCTGAACAGAAAAATAATGTATTAAGAATTATTTAAATTAAATTGTCAATCTGATACATCTGTTACAAAATAATTAAGTGTAAAGCAATTTACATTTAAGTATTTTATCATTTAGAAAGATTAAATTAAAGTAGTGTAAACCAATTTTACACATGAGCAATAAATGCAGATATTCTGCATCTCTCATTTTTTCTTGAATTGTGGGATTGAAATTGGTACCATGTACAAAAAGTTATCAGTCTTCAGATGTGTTTTGTGTATGGGTGTAATGTATCACAGGAGATCATTTTGACCTCTGGTTAATCATGTAAACTGCTCCTTATTATTCTTTTCAGAATGTGTTTGAGCACTGTATGTAATTACAGTTACAGTACATTGTGATCCAAAAATTATAGACGATTCCTCCATTTTCACACCCTTGAAAAGTGAGTCCTTCTAATTTGTTTATGACTTAAGTTATGTAACTTAACACACCAAGGGAGGTTTAAGGCATTGAAATAGAAATGCTTAGCATATTAGATGAATAATTCAGTGATTACTCACAGGCATTTTCATGCATAAGTAGATGCCAATTACTTTCCCTCGACATTTAACACAATCATTCTCTACATGTACTTAGAAACAATACTGTTTCTAGACAGAAAGGTATAGAGGCATAGCAAAAGGAAATGCAATTGTTACAAAATAAATACAAATATGACAAAATGTGCCAGAAATGTGAAACTTCAGCCAGAAAAACAAACAAGGCAAATAAATCTATTAAAATGCCTGAAAAAAACATTTCCATCCACTAACAGGTACATACAGATATAATATAATATATATATATAATATATACAGATACAGACAGACAGATTTACACAATGCTTATTCTTAATTTAAAAACCACAGAACAAAGTAATAGTAAAATTAACAATAACAAGATAATTTCTTTCCACGTCACTTGCTCAGTTGTACTTTCAGCCATATGTAAAGGCAAAAGTAAATCCTGAGTCTATTTCTGTATACTAAAACTACGAGCATGCCTGGAAAAGCTGCATTTGATTTCAAATTAACCAGGTCTGGCTAATTACATATTCACACATTGATTGTTTTTTATAAACCCCTCCTGTATTTTACATAATGCACACATTTGGCATCACAGAGATGCTGATGTTCAATTTCTATGTGTTTCTTCCGCTTGATGTATGATGTTGATGTGACTCCTTCTGAGGGCAGAATCTCTCATCTAGGGACGTATGTCACACACATTACAGTTTTAAAAGCATCCGAGGAACCAATTATGGTTGCCAGCTTCAATTAAATCTAGGATTTGAGTTTATCTAATGCAATTCCACCCATCCTTGCTTTTCAAAGCTGCGCAACACTATGTTTCCAGGTTCAGTCATTGTTGTGCTATAATCAAACTGGATTGAGCTTGGACTTTTGTTTACTCTGAAAGCCTTACTCTGCCAGACATCAATGCACACGCTATTGTGAACGATAAAGTGATCCCTTTTGTGTGGGAGAGCCTCACCTTTTTCCTAAGAGACATTTTATGACAACATCTAATCCAGCTTTGTTTCCAGTCTTGTCTGGAAATGCTACAAGAAGGAAGTTGTTTTACACCAGAGGCAACATCCTCAGGACATTAGGATTACAACTTCAGTACTGAACGTTTGTCTTAATTTGTACATAAACTAGTCTTACTGTATGTAAAGTTAACCTAAACAACAGTTTAGGTCCTCTAAAACAAAAAGCATTTATTTGTTTAGTCACTCATTCTTGAAGACTGTGAGTTATGTAATAATGAAACCTATAATGCCATTATACAAACAAATATTGGATTTCTGATCCATTAAAATGGCACCAATTCTTTTGTGAAAAATTCTGAAAAAGTATAATTTATTAACCTTTGACAATTTTATAAATCTCTCATTTATAAAATGAATTTCAAGTGTGTGGATTGCCCAAGAACTAGTCAGTCAAATAATTGATATATATTTAATATAATGGCAAAGAAACCACTACAAGAGGAGCAGTTTGTGGAGACAACAAACCAGCAAAACAACATTCGGCCAGTCCATTTTTTCAGTTAAAGGCCCACAGATTTGGAACACCCTGTTATCAGGAATATAAACATTACTTGATTTTAAAGCTTTCAAAAGGCAAAACGATGGCTTGAACAAAGGCAAATCTGAGAACACTGAGATACATGGGTTTATAAAGCTTACATACTTTCTTTCGCTTTTGTTGTTTTTTATCGTCATTTTCAGTGATTGTTGTTTTTAGTCACTGTTGTCTCAGTTACTGTTTGTAGTGGTCGTTTGTGTATGTGTGTTTTATTATTATAAAATAGTGCAAAATTCAAGCCCTCATCTATATACCAGAAGTTTGGGACTCGTGTTTCCCCCCCACCTGACCAATAGCTAAGAAGTTAGGAACTGGAAACAAGCAGGCAGATGCATCTGATTCACATCAAGGGCAATCAGTGAAGCCTCACCCCAACTTCGAAGTGTCACTCACAGAAAACACAAGAGGACAAGTTAAGCCAGGCAGAGGGGAAGGAGGAGGAGGGAGTGTGAGGTGGAGAATTTGGAATTGGATGACGGATGTGACTTGATTACTGGTTAACTACCCTGCTGGTGCACCACTCCGATCTGGATGAGAAACTCGCTGGCGGCTGGATTATCAATTTGGAGTAGGCAAGACTCGATCTGAATCTATTGTTTCATTCCAGGCAGACTGACATTTACAGGGCCCCTGTCTTTGACTGAGCGTAGGAGTTTGCTTTCTGGGTCTTACTGGCTTCAGTGATTTGCCACATCACCAACTCTTTAATAAAATCTCCTATCAAGCTTTTCATCAAATGTAGTGATCATTTGGTATATTGAAGCACCTGCACCTGCCACAATATTCCGGTTCTTTCACAAACCTGTTGGCAACAGTTAGAACTGACATGATGAAATTCCAAGCAAAGTCAAACATGAGTAAGTCTTTTCTTACCATGGCTATCTTTAGAGGATAAATGAAAAGAATGAGATTTTGATCAGCTTGGAATTCACAAATTCACACACTGAAACTAAATGTCACAGTCACACAATATATTGTATTTTTTCAAAGTTTACTGAGTAGGGTCATCAAAATGCTACCTTAAAGAGTATATATTTTCAACAATGAGACACTTAGTACAATCATGACTAATGTTTTGAGGTCGGAGAATGACACAACATTCATAGATCTATGCTCTATGTTGTGAATATTGACTATTAACTTCAGTGATCTTAAGTGTTTTGGACTTTACAGCATTATTCAGCCATATCACTAAAACCTAATTACATACATTTTAAAAACAGACCCAAGGTACAATCTGTTCTGTCGAAAAAAGAACTACCCCATAAAATGACATATGTTTACGTTGACAAAGTGACTGTAATACTGTTGAGAGCAAAGGAGGAAGTCAGGTGACGCTGTTACAGAGGAACAACATCTGCGTACGGCGGTGGTCTGGGTGTATGGATGTGACAACAAATCATCTGACGCAGTACGTCAACAATGCACGTGAGAAGAGAGTACTTCTATTCTCTGTTCTGGACTGCAGCTAACACTCAAAAGTGTGGCTTCATATACCCAAAAAATTCTACACCTGTAGTAAGAATATTTTGTGCAAGGGAGGATGCACCGCCAATTTGACATCTAAAGGAATGCACCATGTTCAAAGTGTTGCGGTCGGCAAGGTACAATGACGCCCCAGATACAGCTAACGCTAACAGTAGCAATGTCTCACACTCAGGTACAAAACACAGATGAGCTGACCTTGATCTTTTATAATTCAGTTCATTTTTGCTTTATTGGCATGAATGTTAAAGAACAATATTGCCAAAGCTTAAAAGATACTGTTTAAAAAAAAAAAAACACAGTAGGCAAGTGTGTGTGTGTGTGTGTGCCATTGATCAGTAGTATGTAGAAGGTACACAAATATTGTAATCTGCATATCGCCATAATTCAGTAGTATATTGAGGGTAATCAAATGATGTATACAAATTATTCCAACATATATTTTTCTTAGATACGAGTCCCCAGAGACACCCCTCTAGTACAGAAACTCCTTTCACTTCAGCCATGAAGAGGAAAATAAGAAAATAGAAAGTGGATGAATGTCATAGAGTGGTGAGAAGATTTGTGGTGAAGGGGTTGGAATCATAACCGAGATTTGATAAGAACTGGATTCGATAAGCAGAAAAAATTTATATCATATCTCCCAGTTCTACCACACATATTGTGCTTCACTGAGTTGGAAATGAGCAATGGTCTTAAACACCCATATGCATACCACCCTGGATGGGTTTTATGTTTACCATTATTTTTTTTAAAAACAGTTAAGTTAGAAAAAGATCTTGTAACCTCATGTCTTTCCCACAAGCCTACCAACAGTACTACTTTCCATTCCTCCTCTTACAAATCTTATTAAATGTGCAGTTTTTAAGCTCAGAAAAGCAGTAGTCTCTGGTGGATATTTGTTTGGGTATATTGTCTCTGATGTTGTTGCTAGTTTTCCACAAATCATCCTCAGGCAAATAACCAACCTACACACAAGTTGCAGGACTGTGATTTTCTACACGCTTACAAGCTGCAAGCAGCTTTTTGTCTCACCTCAATAGTAGATTACGAGTTTACAGGTATTTCATAGAGGACACTCATTTATTGATTTCTTATAATCCATCAAAATTTTAGATTTAACATTAAACTGTAACTTTAATTAGGTAACACAATATACTACTTTAGTCAGTCTGGCACTGATAAACAGCAAGTGTCTACTGCCAGTTTAAGATAATATATATATATACACACAAGCCAATGGAAATGAGAAGTAAGCAGTTTATATCATGAAAATATATTATACAAGATTAGGATATGCAGATTACAATTTGCAATTCACTTCACGTAATTATATTGCTAATGCTTAATGACAAGAAAAAAACAAGACAACTGCTATAACTGCAGCAGGATCAGTGCATTAAACACAACACAATGTTAAAATAGACTGGAATGTTGAAATTAAATCAATATTTGGTTTGCCATTTGCCTTCAGAACAGCATAAATTCTTCTAGGTATACTTGCACATAGTTTTTCAATGAAGTTGGCGGGCAGGTTGGCCCAAACAGCCGCTGTATGTCGTTGTCATGCTGCAGAATAAATTTGGGGCCTGTTGCATAGTTGAGCATTTCAGCAATTGTGTATTGTTGAGTCGCTTGGCCTTGTTTCCTTGTCAGAGGTATGGCTTTTTGGCCGCAAGTCTTCCATGACGGCCGCTCCTGACCAGACTCCGGAAAGTACATGGATGTACCTGGGTCCCATCGTTTTATGCCAGTTCTGAACTGATGACACGGTTGGACATCTTCTGATTGTGAAGGGAAGTATTACAGTTGGGCAATGTCAATCAAATTGATGTATACAATGAAACACTGGGATGGATGATGACATCAAGGGGGTTGGGGGTTGAGAAGGGTCAACTAATAGTAGGTGCTATTGCCAACGTTTTTATGTAGCGTGTCATCCTGGATCAAATGGAAGGCAAATATGGCCATGATGCCACCGCTAAATCACAATGCTGGCTCAACATTGTCAGCCATCAGTGATGGATAATGGCATCGTCTATCGGACCAATCCTAGTAAGTGTGATGTTTCTTTCATCTTCTGTAGTAAATTTCTTTGGCCAACCACTGCCTTTATGTTCCTCAGCGCTCTTTAAAAGAGCTTGGACTATCTGGAAACCCCTGGCTGCCTTGAAATTTCTGCTTGGGAGAGACCTTGCTGATGCAGTATAACTACCTGTTGCTGTGCTAAGTTTTGCCATGCTGAGGTCAGTCTTGCCATGGTTTATGACTTTTGACAGTAAACTGTTTGGCTGTTCCTCTACACAGCTGTTTCTGTTCCAGTTAATAATTGTGTTTCAACCTAATACTGAATTGGTGATCATTGCACCTGTTTGATAACGCTAACAGTAATTGTTTAACCATACACCTGACAATATGCCTACAAAACCCCTGACTCTGTGCAAATGTACCTAGAATAATTGATGCTGTTTTGGTAACACTAAATATTTGATTTAGAGTTTTCTTCTGTTAACTCAATTTGTATTTTATTAATTGTTAAATATAACCTATTAACATGTCTATTTTGTCTATTTTATATGTATGTATGTGTGTATACACACACACCTGTTAACACTAAAGGGTTGGATATCAAAGTTGTAAATAAGAGAATATTTGGTTTCATAATGCATTGATTTAGCCACTAGAGTCAAACAAGAGTTTACCAGGAAAGCATTCATGTCCTCAACCTCTAAAGTGATGTTGGTGAGTACCGTGTTATTCTAACCTGCTGGCCAGAACTAATAATAATGATAACTCTAAAGCACAGGGAGTAAACCAATGGAATCATTAAAAATGGCATTAACAATTTTTTTTTAAATAGTTTATTCAATTTGTGTGACTTTTATATATCTAATTTGGGAAAATCATGTTCACAACACAATATGTTGTTCCCTCCAATGTGTGTGATTATTATACTGCTTGGTGGTGATTACATACACATAGTTTCTCTTAAACGGGGCTCTTGGGAATCTTCATAGTTTAAAAAGCGCATACAAAAAAACTTCACAACCACACAGTCTTATTAAAAGAGCTGACCAGGACAAGACCCGTCTTATGCGTCAGATGACAGATAGCAGCATGCTGATAAGAGCCATTCAGGTCAGAGGGACAACCTTGATTTAAGTATGTAAATAACCACCATCTTCACCTTCAACAAATGCAGTTTTCTACAGACCAGAACCATCAGTCATGTAGGTGACAACAGATTATTGTAATGCAAACATACAGACATTACTAAATCTGCCTTTTAAATCAAAGCCATGCTCAGCAAAATTCCATCAAAGAAACAAACTGGCATTAGAATACGACACATTAAATATGTTAATATTCTTCATGGAAGAGGCAAAGATTTTCTTCTTAATCTGAATGGATTTCCTACCAAATTTATAATTACACTTATTAGCATATTAAGTACAAAATTCAAGTCTAATCTGCAGGTCATTTACATTGCTTTTCATGAACTGTGCCACATTATGGTGCATTGAAACTGAAATTATCTGTCATGCCTACAAATACCACCAATCGAAAAAGGACTGAAATTAACCAAGGTTAATGGAGGTCTTCACCCTCATTTGATAAGACAGAATGTGGGCATCTGTGGCCTTGCTCAAGAGTGACAGAAAAATATGATTTTATTCTAGTCCTACTAAGAAAATTATCCAGTTAGACAGCGCTGTCATTGCCTTGTCTAATAGCCACTAGTGGTGAGAGCTGGATGCTTATTGCTGAATACTAGAACAGGGCTTTTTACAATAACATGACTATAGAAGAAAATTAGGCTTTTCTAAATTGATTATTTTATGAGCAGCCAGAGCAGGAATGAGAAGACCAAACATTTGTGGACAAGCTTTTTTTAATGTATGATATCCAAAAAATTGAATGGACCCAAATATTCTCACTAAATGCAAGTGATTTGGGTCATACAAATCATTCAAAGATTAAATAAAAATCCAATGTTAAAGTTTTTGTTCATGTGAATTTTGAAGTACTTGTCTTCATACTGTAGGTTTAGACATTCCTATTTCTCTCTGGAGAAGCCTTACCAACATTTAATGACATATTACTGAGAAGCACCTGTGTGTGGAGCTGCTTTATTCAGTTAGAAACAGTAATGAAGTATACTTTGAAATACAAATCCAATGGTTGCTTTCAGGCAGACCTTTTCAGGTAGTTTCTTCAAGACAATGGGCATTTTCCCCTGCCTTTGTATTGGCATAACTCCACTCCTATTTATTGTGCTATTTCAGTGAAACTGTCAAACTCTTTGTTGCTATGCTCCTAGGTACCTGGCCCCTCAAGCTTTGCCATCTGTTAACATGCTTAATGTGCTGGATTCTCCTGCAGCTTGACCCTGTCTCAAAACACATTTCTGCACTGAAAAAGCATCCTTCTCTTTGTGTTATACTCTGCTGGCTCACTTTCTTTTTCACTTGAGTAAAGCGGCAATGGAATTTTTCTCAAATTGCTTGTCTGAAGAATAAACAGCTACTTGTTTATTTTTGTTGGGGAAGCCACTTTGCCCTAAGGCATGGGACAGTTTGAAATGGGTGCTTCATTCATTTCTCAAATCTCCTGCAATAGCTCTACTGTGCCATGAATATTAATAGAATAAAAATATATATCTTGCAGCTAAACGCTAATAAAAATGCAATTTTAGTTTCGAATTGCATAACAGTGAGGTGGGATATGGGCATCATGTGCTGTCTTTAACTGGGCATGAAAAAGGATTATTCTGATTTATTTCTAAAGATTATGGTCACATTTATTTGCTAGATTAGATTTAAAAGTATAAACCCACACATCATATGCGATTACTTGAGGTGTTCAGTTGCTGACAGACATTTTACTCCATGTTAACCTTCTGCTTTCAGAATTAAGAAACAAAACTATGGACGTTTTATCTGCATATTGAACTTAACTATTATACTATTATACTTAATACAGGACTCTACAGTGTGAGTATTTAAAATAGATACGTGGGAACCTGAAAGGTCTTTTATGAGCACATAGTGCGAGTAAAGACTACAACCTTCCGTAATCATCCACTACTCACCCCTGCTGCTAATTGTTAAAAACATTCGGATTATTCTAAATAACAGATTTATGTGTTAATGTGTAAGCAGCATTTCATTTTTGTAGCTAGCCTAGGTGTTGCCAAGTCAAACTACTTCATATATTTATTTGTCATTACAGCAAATCATCATGTATCTACAATTGTCATATGGTTTGCAAGCAAACAATCTTATATATATATATATATATATATATACCAATACGAAATTAAAGCAGTAAAAATATAGGCAAAAGTACAGCATTTCCCTTTGAAACAGTGTTGTAACTACCATGTGAAGCAGCATATAATGGAGTACCTAAAAACTTTAGGCACAGTGCTCAAGTAAATATATTCACACTGCAGTGATCTTGAAAAAATAAATTACACATCACAGGTTGATGATATATGTTCTCTTAGGCTCTTGTGATAGGAAGAAGCTGTTAAAAGTTGTTCCCATGTCAAAAGCTCTGACTTGATGATCTGATGATGACAAATTCATCAAAGGATTAAAAAATAATAACATTCAAAATTAATTATGCATATTTAAAGAGGTGGTATTATGCTTTTTGGCTTTTCCCTCTCCTTTATGAGAGTTAAGAGTTGTATCTCTTTTTTGTGCATGTAATAGGTTTGCAAAGTGAAAAAGCACAAAGTCCAGCCCAAAGGGAGTTCCCATCTCCCACAGAAAGCTCTGCTCTGAACTGCTTGAAAACAGCTCGTTTGTAGTCCAGCCGTTTCCCTTCCTTTACTGTGACGTCACAATGAAAACACGTCATAAAGCTTGCCAAGCGGCTAGTGGGGGTCAGGCACGCCCTCAAACCAAGCTAGTCTGAGCGGAGGCCCTTTGGCTCGACTCGCCTTTGTTTGGGTTTCCATTGTAGAAATGTTGTACCTGTACCTGCTTCAAGGTACTTTTTTTCGTACAACCGCACCTGTGTCGAGGTTCCAAGTGAGCTGAGGGATACAAAAATGTATCGTGAAAACACGACAGACTGCTGATTGGTCAGAGACAATATTCACTATTCACTGCATCATCATTGCGTGCGCCAGACAGAGGCCAGAAATCAGCTGTGTAGATTTCGAATATTGACAGTTTTAGGAGAAGTGATGGCGGAACAAAAATGGCGTTTGAATATTTTCAAAGTTGAGGAGCTCCGCAAGTGGCTGCGGGGGAAGCCTGTGCCAACCCGCAGGAGGAGCGTGTGAGGGTGAAAATAGGAGCTGCAGCAATGTGCAGTATGAGAAAAATATGGTGTTTTTTGAAAATTAAACCATGTAAACCTGTTCTGGTACAACCTCTAATTAAGATTTTGAATCTGAAAATGAGCATAATATCACAACTTTAAGTATCTGCATAGACATGGCACTTGGCAGGCTTGGGTACACAATAAGGCAGGGGTAAAGTTGGAATAAGAGGTCCCTTCTTGACTATCTTGGCAGGTCAGTTGCCCAAAGTGCTGGCCATGTATAGTAATAACATCTTGGATTTAAATCCTGTCTGGGACCTTTGCTGCATGTCACGCCTTGTGTCTCCCATCTTTTTGTCTCTCTTCATTGTTACCTGTATAATAGAGTAGAAATGTCATTAAAATCGTCTTTAAAAGGGCACTCACCCAGAAATGCTTGAGGGGTCTGAGGCCATAAATCTCTCCCAGTGAGACCTTTCTTGCAAGTCTGCTTTTCTGGTGAGTTTTGCATGACAGTATGCAGGTTAAATTACATAATTACAAGTTTTCAAAATGTTCACGTGTTTAATTTAATGTTGTACTTTGTTAACTTTTAAACAACAAATAGGGTCCTACCACAGCATCTCTTTGTTTCCTTAATCATGTTCCATCAACTAAGAAATTAGATGGATGAATAGATGTATGCTTGGGCTTAATTTCTCCTAATAGTTGCCTCAGCACACACTGGATAAAAAGGAAAGCAAGTGTGCTTTCACTTAATGAAGAGGATGAAAACATTCATGTGCCCTTTACACTCTCATCGCTGACTAATGTAAGCTCTTGAAGTAAGGTGCGCTAAGTTTGAATAGCCTACACAGTATAGTGGCACTGCTTAAAGGTTCTTCATCCTTATTATGTGGCCCTTCTGTCCTGTAGCTCCTCAAGCAATCAATGTTAGCAATGCTTCTTCAGAAAATGTCTCAATATTCAACCTGAAATGGACATAAATGTGATATAAAAATTATTAGCGAGGTCACAGATGCTAAATAAAATTCATTTTCTTCAGCTTAACAAATAATATTAAATAAAAAACAAAATGGTATTTTCTGAGCAATAATCAATCATAACGAGTACCAGCAATACAAGGATTGGGCTGTTCTTCTTGTTGGTTTTTGCCTTCTAAAATACTCACTTGAGATTTATAAATAACTAAATTTGTCAACATAATGACTTGGTTTGTAATTTGCTAATTGTAAACTGCTGTTAAAATTTCATTACGGTTTACCTAATAAAACATTGAGCCATTGATTCTATAATTTTATCGCATTGTCATTCTGTTGCACCTTTACCTTATATTTAACTAAATACACAAAATAAAAGCTAAAACAAGTTGATCAAATTCCAAGCAAAGATCTTTCAAAATATTGTTCTTCATCTGTAACAACACGTTCATATTTGGTTCTACTTTTGGTATTGACTAAGTAAAGCCTGTTTCAACACTGTGCTGTCACTGACTTGTTCAAAGCTTATCCATCCTCCTCAATGACATTAATTAACTGAGCATGGACTGGCAGTAGCTAATCCGTTGCACTTGGATTGTGAACACAAGTTCAGAGAAGAAAATGAGAAGTACATGGGAGGCTGTGTGATAAAAAGAGGTTGAAGTGTATCTAACAAACAGCAGACAATGTCTAATAAACAGGTTCACTGTACTTGTTTTCATGTCTAATCCCAAGGGGTTTTCTTATTTGTAAGGAAACAAACTGACAAGAGAACATTTATTTTGACATTGCAGCAACTGTTCTGTTCAGTAAGTCTGTTACATGAGAATGTTGTGGAAGCTGATGTACGGCTTGCATGTGCATAAGTTAAGTTTCAACAATTTGGGATTTTGTTTCAGGTCAACGTTCGTGAATGATAATTTGTCCATTTGACTTTTTGCAAGATTCATTGCATTCTTGAAATTTAATGGTTGAATCGTTAATCTCAAATGTGTCATTGTGTGTGATCTGTTTATATTATTTAAAAGTCTTGATAATCAAAATTAAATGTTGCCAATGTAATCCATCACGCATGGGGAAGTCTTAACTTTTTTGACTTTAAGGTTTTACCAGCCACTGCCATTATTAAAGGGTTCACCCACAAACACATAAAGTGTATTTACCAGGTCATGGTATATAGCCATGCAGAACAGTTTTACCTGGAACTACTTTTCCAGTAGAAAAATAGTGTGGCAGGAGATTTTGAACTTAAAAGAACCTAATTTTAACATAAAATTGTTTTAATCCAGCACCAATAAAGTTCATTAAATGCTAAATGTTATAACATGACATCAGAAAGAAAGAGCATACATGGAGGTTGTGTGATACAGAATTACTATGAATCACTGACAATGTCTTTTATCACCATGAAATTGATTTCAACTGTCATCTTACTTTTGAGACCCGTACAATGTGCTTCTACAGTGAGTAGTGATAAATGTGACGTATGCTTGATGAGCCCCATTTTTCCTCTCAAATTGGACAAATGGAGGAAGAATTGCATGCTGGGCACGAGAGACAATTTCATCAGAGACAAGTCTTTAATGATGTCTCATCTGCATTTTTCAATTCGAACGGGGCCAAAAATAGATCACTGCCCAGGCTTTGTTGAAATGAGTCTTGTTAAATGGATAGCAGTGAGACAATCACTTATCTAAGGCTTACGTGTCTATTTTACCAATGTCTCATTTATGTTTATCAAAATCCATAGTTATAATTAAATGATAATTTCCTGTTAAACAAAGTAAATACTATCAGGGGACTTGTTCATTTATTTTATTCTAATTTATCTTTTTACGGAAACAAATTAAGGTGTTTGGGTTTTGTTTAGAAGGCTGTGGAGGTGAGTGCTCTTGTAATAAGAGCTTTAATTAAAATGTAGGCTATAAGAACATAACTCAATTAACAACAACAGCAATAATAATAATAATAATAATAATATACATGACAATAAAAATGCTGCAAAAAATAATTCTACAAAACTTAAGTAAGTCATTTATCAGAGAAATATTCCAAATATTTGCTGGTTCAAGCTTCACAAATATAAGGATTTGCTGCTTTTCCCAGTTTTGTGTCACTGTATATTGAATATTTTTAGGTTTTAGACTGAAGTGATGGGACGTCATGTTGGGTTTTGTCATGGGCATTTGTTTTAACTTTTCTTCATTTTACATTCTATAGAGTAAATAAAAAATCAATTAATAAAAAAATACTTGAAAGTCAGTTGTAGCCCTGAATAATAAATCATTAATATAATACTGTTCACACAGAAAAGATTATTAACTGTAAAACTATGTAAACTGTATTTCACAGTCATTATGAGGAAGCATGTAACTAAAACTAAACTTGTTTTGTATGTGATAATGTTTTTAATTGCAAATATTTTAATTAACACAGTCTAATTATACAAATTAGGTCTAATGCCAACTAAAATTCTAAACTGAAATTCCAAGTACTCTGTCTGTTGCTGGCAAGTAATGTCTTCTGCTGCTGCATCTTATTTGCATAAAGCAGGCATGCTATTTGAATATGTCATGTCCAATATCAGGGACTATGTGCACAGATAGTGTTACTTTCTCCAAGGAGCAGCCTGTCCCTCTAAAAGCTAGGGCAGAGGCTTGGCCTCCCACTTCAGATATTGGCTGAGCCAGTGACAACACTGAGGCGTTTTTTGCCCTGCTAGACAGTCAAGACTATTAACACTTGGATAAATTCTGCTGGAAGACTGAAGAGCACAGGATCATAAGCTGATGCCTTTGATGAAGTTAGACAGATAATATCTATAGCTCACACTGCGTTAGGGGTCAGATTGGTCAGAATGCCTTGTTTGTCGCTCTGGATTTTGCATTCTTCTGTCAACATGGCTCACACTGTAAGCTCCTCACTGTTCTCCACTTCTACACAAAGGCAGAGCAGTGAGTGGTGGGGCTTAGGCTCAACCCTCCCTCCCTCCATCTTGGCTCTTATGTCTCTTACTGTGAGTGTCAAAGTCGGGAGAATCTCTTATTCTTGCTTCTCTGGGTCCTCAGTTCATTCATGACCTTTAAGATTAAAGATAAGCCACAAAGTGTTAGCTTCAGTTCACCGGTCCTTTTTCCTCTTTTTTGCTGGTTGGTTTTTGATTAAAGATTTAGAATAGCATTTGAAGATGGCTGATGTGCAAATTAAGCATTATATGCTCATAAATCAATCCTGAGAAATAGGTGTGAATAATAAAGGTCTGGCTGTGATGGAAGGATGGAAGGAATGCATATTTCCCTCTGGGCAACATGTCGTCATATATAAAAGACAGAACAGGTCGATGACTCCCAAAATGACATATATGTACAGTGTAAACAGGTTGGAAAGCATCAGCGACAGGTGTACCAGGCATATTTTAAGTATGTTACAAAAGTCATGTGACCTTAAACATGTGGTTAACATTATGAAATGGTCGCAGTTTGGTTAGGTTTATGTTACATTAGTCACATGACGTAAGTCATATGATGTTTTGAAAGGCTAACATGCGGCACAGCTGCTGCTTTGAACGGAAGACAAGAAGACAAGTTCTGCTTTTTCTCGGCAACTTTATACAACATAGCCTACTACTGATGGAGAAAGTTACCAGGTAGCGACCGAAAGAAGCGGGGCACACGGACATGTTTGTAGCAGAAGTACGTTAGGTGAAATAATATACAAGCTAAGTTTCTACAAATTGTTAAAACGCCACTAAAACCGACACTGATTCCCAGGAACCTAAAACTGTTCATATGCTTCTCCTCAGCTCCATTGATGTAGACAGGAGGGTGTCTATCTCCTTTTTCCTAAAATCAATGATCAGATCACGATCACTTTAATTCCAGCAGATGTGTTGTTATTGTGAGTTGTAGAGTAATTAAGGATAAAAGTGTCATTACGACAAACAACAAAGTTCTCATCGGGGTAACCAGCACCATTGCCCTGGTAACCCTGTTGAAATCCTGGGAAAAAAATCTACTTCAAATTTATTCCGGAGACATTGAAATGTTTCTCTACTTTTGCAGTAAAAACTGAATCAGCCAGACAAGGTGTAGTACTTTGCCATGTGCACATTTTCTATTTTCTTTAATATTATGCTCATATTGGCTGTTTGTGATTTATCCCTTGATTTGTCTAGAGCAGGGGTTTTCAAAGTGCATTGCAGGCCTCCCAAGGGGGGCTCCAAACTGTTTCAGGGGAGGCTCTGTAAATGGAACTGAAATATAACATTACTTATTGCTTTAGTTATCAAAAGGAGATCACATAGAATAGCCTACATGTGTAAGAGTTCAGAGATATAGTAGTTTTCCCAAGCTTTGTTCCCACATGGGCAATTAGAACTTATAAGTGTATGTTAATTGTAAGGTATCACTGCACTGATTCCATTTAAAAGTTTATTTTATAAACTATAAAATATTTCTGTTATTTTGTTAAGAAATATGGGTTAACATCCATCATAGAAAGTAGACTGAAAATGCAAACATAAGGCACTGCTCACTCCCTATTGTTGGTTGCATGACAACAGTTTGAAATGTCTTAATAAATTTAATTTGTTAAGCTTGTCATCTTAATTAATGTCCTCTATTTATTATTATTTATTTAACAGATGACCAGTGTGTAAATGTTTTCAATAAGCGTTTCCCCACTTACTGTCTCCATGGTGCCAAGATTTTATGCTCTTATGCCTACAAGCTTGGTTATGTCAGCCTGAAAACTTGAGCAGCAGGAAAATAATGGTTAAATGTGCAAAATCTCAGTAAAATATCAACAATGATAGTGAAAGTCAAAATTTAACGTAGGCTGGTAGTAAGCATTATGTTATTACATTTTTAGGCATTTGAAGTTAATATTAGCCATGTATTAAAGTGAAACAATTCCAATGTCAAGTCTGAACAATTTCACATCTGATTTCAAATTGCCAAACACATTTTAATAATGCAGTATTAGCCACAGCTGCCAAACACCCACACACGTACACACCCACACTCAAACCACAAGGTGTGTTCTACACACTCTCCAGATCAATAAAATGGTTTCAATGGCTGCAATATACTGACAACACCCGAAAATAACTCCATTCCAAATAATAAAATCACAACCAATGAGCAAGACATGCAAGTTTGGGTAATGTTCCTTTATCTTCTCCTATATCTCCTTTATGTTTGCCTACACTGATAATGTCAGTAGTAACAAACATATTGATGACATATTGTGACACATCACACTTATTCTGTAGGCATCCCAAATAAACCTGAAGTCAAGACATTTTCTAAGAGAGGACTGCAGAACTAATTGTGCTAAGCCTATTGACTTCTCTCCAAAGAGTGAGAGCAGTATGTTGCCAGCTCACCAGCGCTGCAATTTGTAAAGGAGCCTCAGCGGAGAGTGGCAAATAGAAAGACAGAGAACAAAACAACATTTATGATTAATCCTTATTTAAAATTACATTGTTGGGTTCTGCTGGTGGTAGTGTATACCAGGAAAAAGGAAAACACTGAGTAACACAGAGCAGAGTTGTTAAAGTGGTAAGTGTCATAGCCTATATCAAGCCTTCAGATGATGCCGTCTTCTCGTAATCCAGCCCTACATCCAGTAAGTAACAGTAGAATGTGTGCTTGCACATCTTTTTTTCTATTTTAGTCTGTCTTAAAGAGTATGACATGATCACAGAAGTGTGTTGCATTATTTCACATAGAAGATTTTGGTCAAACCACACCTATACTGTCCTTATAAAGCAGAAAAAAAATGTTTAACTCTCAATAAATAAAAAATGATGTCCCCCTCCCCCAAAAAACTTCAAATTTGATTGTTGCTTATTTAGTCATGGAAATAACCTAAGATTTGAAACCAAGGTTTCATTGGCTTTCTATACCATAGAGGTCACTGCAGCTGTGCACATCCTTCATCAAATTCAATTGATCAAACATAGAGGCTAATGCATGGCACTATTGTCACTCGATTAATCAATTGAGCATGTTAAAGATGGGATTCATGCTTGTTTTTAACTTCTTAATGGGGTCAATAAAGTGACCTGACCAGCTGTGTTGGCAGCAAAGTACAGCATGTCTTTTAAAAGGCAGAACACTCTGTAAAAATGGATTGATCGGGGGTTTCAAATTACCTCTGTAGCCATGTCAAGAAAAACTCTCATCATATTTTTGGCCAGTGGTTATCATTGTTCCAATTAACTTTGAATGTCTTCAAAATTCACAAGGGCACTGAGTTTAATGAAAGGGGTCAGCAGACAGGTTCATTTGGAGCACATCTGCGGCACACTGCAATGAATAACACTGGTATGTGGCCATCCGTGAAGTCTTACTAATGTTCACATACTAAACCCTGTACATGCTTTAATGCAGTACAATGAAGATGCTCAAACTCAAATGGTTTGCCAAAGTTGTTTTATAATGCATGACAGAACATGGTACACAGTGGTATTGTGAAGAGTGGGAACATGTTTTTTGTCATTTAAAATAGATCTTGTAAACACTGATGGACAGTCTCCCCATATGAAAGGTTATGTGGGGTCTGCATTTACTGAGGTAAGTACATTTCATTGTTTGGCATATAATTTTTATGACTATGTACAGTCCACAAACCAGCTTACAACTGACAGTGAAGACTTCAAAAATGAATGAGTGTCAAAAGCTGACAAAAATAGGCTCAGACTCAAACGAAGCTCTTTTTACATCACTAGCGTGCCATGGACAATATGCTTCTGACAGTTGTACACTTCAATGGCTTATTCAGAGCATGGTAGAACACGACATGTAATTTGCAACTCTTAGTACCTGACAATTTTAAAGAGTCACACTAATGAATGCTTGCACAGGTGTTCATATCCATTTTATTAATTAAATACCAGAAATCCCAACAATGTAGCCGCCTGCTCAAATAAAAAACAAACCAAATGATCGGGCGCCTCGAGACGGAGCAGAAGAACCGCTTTTAGTAAAAGACAGAAAGCTAACAACTGGTTTGACTATTACAAGTGTGTTAGGTAGATCCAGCTGATACATAATTCACATGTGCAGCCTTGTGGTTGACCTTCTTTTGACCATCCTCCACCACACAGTCACACGGCTTGATGATTTCCTTCTGTCTCAATCTTTCAGACAAATCTACCTTATTGAGTGATCTTTTTCCATTTACTAATCATTTGTGCAAATGTGCATTGCATCTTATCACAGAGTGTGAGCAAAGAGGGGATTATGCATCATTGCTCTGAACCAAGTACCCATTGAAAAAGATCTTAATGAGGGACAGTTGGTACAGGATGAATTCAGCAGTTAATTTCCAGTGTTGAATTTAGCATGAAATCATGTTTAAATATGTCAGGAGACAGATTTTCTGGCCAATTTCAGCGACAGGCCTTCAATGTGGCATGCTCAGGGGCTCAATGTTAATGTAAATGTACAATATTGCCTTTTCTCACATTCCTGAAAAAAAACAATTAGACTGTAAATATATAAATAAAATTCATATTATGACAAACACCCGTGGGTGGATAAATTGACAAAAGTATCTGCAGAAACTATAAATATACTGGAAACGCTGGAAAGGTTAGATCAGCTGAATTTCTACCTCTTGTACTCACAGGAATGTGTATGATAAACAACATGCATGGCGCTGTTTTCATTTATTGTATTAATAGACTACAATGCGGTCTAGAATGGTCTAGACCAGCAGTCTTGCACATTTGTACCTCAAGGGAGCGGACAAAAGGTTAGGCATACAGACCCAAGGCAAGCTTTTGTGAGTCTGTTAGGTTTTTAAATTGCAGATACAAAATGTGTTTTCCTTTAATACTGAAAATAAATCTCCAGGCAGCATTTTGCTTGGGCTGAAATACACCGCCCTTTGACCTTATGACCAAAGTTTAAAAAAAAAAAAAAAAACTACAAATGTCAATCATGAATGGCTACCCCTCCCCTCTGAGCGAGAGGCTGAAAACGGGTTGAGGAAGCCAGCGTTGCATTAATCAAGCAGATACCCCTGCCATGTTGCTGTTGACCACCCACATTTAGAGGAGCTCTGTTGTCTGCACGGTTTTACGTCATCATAGGATAGTTTGTCATTTGTTAAAGAGAGGTGGGAATTTACTGACTGTGAGTGGTGATTCAAACACTCTGTCAGAGGCACAGATGATGGAGGAAGATGATCCAGTCAAAGCTTAAATTTATACATATCAACAATACAGTACAGTGTGCATTGTTTGAATGATGCCACATCCAGGTGCATCAACTAATTCACCAAAATTATAGACACTCACCTTTTCACACTTTTGCATGGTCACTAGCTTTCTCTGGAGCTTTCAGC
This sequence comes from Micropterus dolomieu, assembly GCF_021292245.1. Taxonomy (NCBI): domain Eukaryota; kingdom Metazoa; phylum Chordata; class Actinopteri; order Centrarchiformes; family Centrarchidae; genus Micropterus; species Micropterus dolomieu. The sequence continues at coordinate 7,226,176 of NC_060169.1, read as the reverse complement.
TGCATCACATAGTTGTTGAATGGAGTTTGGTCACTTAGGGATGGCTCAGTTGTTATTACATGACTGAAGTGATATCAACTGAGACGTCAACATGAAAACTTTGTGAACTCTAATCACTGATGAAAACTGTGAAATGCAGTTGAAACTTTGGAAAAACCTTGAAGATAGACCTTGAGTTATCTTTTTTCAACAATTATGTTTTTTTCCCCCAAGGTCAAGAATTACTTTCAAATTACTTTCAATAGTATACAGACATTTCAAGATTGTCTGGGAATGCATAAAGGTGGACAGAAGTTTCTACTAGCTTTTTTATTTAATTAGATTTATACTAAATTATTATTGTTAATAAAGCCACTAAAGAGGCAGCTCAAAGTAAGTCTCAAAATCCACATTTATTAAATATTTCTAGAAACTATCTAATCATGCCTGTCACATTAGTCTCTTTTGGTCTCTTAAAACAAACAGGTTTTTGATAAATAATCTTAGATCTAAGAATCATGAAGAATTAATTTGTAGATGTTAATAGGTTTAATAAGTAAGACAACTGTGAATATGTCAGAGTTAACTATTCACTATGTAATTATTTGTTTCACTCTGGCTAGTTAACCCGCCATATTATGATTGTGCTGATGGCCAGGAGTAGGCATTTCCAGCTACTTAGGAGTTCATTTAAATAAGCCACTAAAGATCTACTGTGTCCTTAAACTGCCTGCCAAACTGCAGTAGACTGTAAATTACCCTTAAAATGCTACTTATGTGACTGTCAACTGTGTGCATCTTAGCAAGTAAGATGCACGCAGCTGACAGAATGTGTTTTTCATTAGAAGAGACGTAGATTTAGACACTTAAGTAAAACGTTTTGAGATTACAAAAGCTTTAGAGACATGTCGTGAAATTGAAATTAGGCAAAATGGTACCTGTCATTACAATATCCAAGAACTGTGGACTTGTATGTTTACACTGAACGATATATACAGAGCACAACACACATTCACCTGTGTGTCTAGCTCTACTACCAGCCTAAGTAATGTGCTTGGATGCCTGTATGGAAATTTGCGCAATGTAGTTGAACATCTTGGTCATTGTGGAAAATAATCTAATTACGATTTTTTTCAACTAATATTATGATAGTGATTTAATAAGCGATTCTTTTTTGAGCGTTCCTGTGCGACAGTGGGGTCAGAAATTTATTTGTCTGCCACTCAGAAATTTTATCTGCCACTTTTAAAATGTATCCCCTAAATGAAGGAATAACATTCAGCTCATTTAGGCATCATTTCATATTAATAAGGTCATTCAATATTCAGTATAATTACACAAAAACATTACATGCATGTTTGCATGCGCAAAAAGACCTATGTCTTTCAGTACAAGACACCTTACCTTACTTAACAATTAGGTATTTCAATTGAAGATGCCCGATCAATCCATTATTATTACTGTATGTCAGCCATGATAAGAAGGAAGGAGGTTAGAAAGAGACAGAGTAAAATGGAAGAAGTATCAAATTATAATCATTTCAGAGATAATTATTTGAGAGTCAAGACATGGCATTAAATAATATCATATAATATCATCAGGTAGGCCTACCTACAGACAAGAAAAACAAAGTTCGCCGAAGTCTATTATAGTGCTCAATACAAAACCCAATGAGTCCTTATCGCAGTTTAAATCTCAACAAGAGTCCATCTCTCAACAAAAGCCTGCTTTTCTGGATCCCAGCAAGCAATACTCAGTTTGAGGTTCAATGCAAAAGTTGGCCAACGAAAATAAACCTCACCACAATATGCTAACAGTACTACATGTGTTTTTCTGTTGTGCATTTTCCCTGTCTGCCAAAGTGGCAGATAGCCCGCCGATTTCACCCACCACCACCAACCATTTACCCGCATTTGGTGGGTGGCAGGTGATAATTTCATTCCCTGTTTGACACTAAAGTTTCAGCAGTGTCAGGTTCTTTCAAGCCTGAGGCCACTGTACAACAAGTCAAGGTACAGCATAGCGTGCAAAGTTGAAAGCTTCCTCTGCAGACTGCTTTACTCTTACGTGTCATGTGACAACTGTGTAATTGCAGCCTTTGCATTACTAAATCTTGTTTTATCATACCGCAATATTCTCGCAATTGCAATTAATCGTTCAGCCCTATTTTCTTCATTCTTCACTTAAAAAGTCAGTTGTTTTGTGAAGGGCAGCATAGGGCAGCTATCTGCTTAGAATCTTAAAGTAAAGCTGTTTTTATCTCGAAAGGACCTGGGAGCAGTTATCTATGTTTTATCTCCTCTCTGCTTGACTACTGTAATTCCCTGTATATGGGGTTGACCTATTCCATCCTTTCTCGACTCCATATGGTTCAAAATGCAGCTGCTAGACCTTTAACTGGAACAAAGAAAAGAAATATCACTCTTAGGTTACTAGTGAAATACAGAATTGATTTTAAAATCTTACTATGTATTTTTAAAGCCTTAAATGGATGATCTGCTCAATTAGATCATCCTCACAACAACTCAACAAAACCAGAACCAGGCTTTCTCTGTTGCTGCTCCCAGGCTTGCTCCTGTTGCACATTAAAGCTGGGGTCGTTGGAGAAACTAGCTAGAGATAGCAAGGTTGTTAAAGTATCCAAATGAAAAAATCCCACCGCCTCTCTTCAGGCCTCCCTCCAAAAAACATACTTTCATGCACAATTAGCGCACCGGCAAGGTGTGCGCAATGAGTGCACAGGTAGGGTGAGCGCATGGTCAGGGTATGCGAGTGTGAGCAATGAGCGCACAGGCATGGTGCGCGCAGGAAGATAGGCAGACAGCTCGACAGGCTGGTAGGCCAGTCAATTATTCCATTCGGAACAAATTAAATGATTGACAGTGCTTATTACAGGAAATTCAATAGCCACAGATACTGGATTTCTATTTTTTTTTTTTGGCAGAACATTTTATTAATTGATTGCCATAAAGAGAATTTCAAATATAACTAAAAATGCTTCTGAAAGTAATTGCCTACCCTAACTATAAGTCCTGTTCCTCAATTGTCAATTTAAATTTAAAGACCCACCTTTTTTCTCTTTCTTTAGGTTCAGAGGTTGCCCCATGTTTTTTGTTGACTTTCAACTTATTTCTAATGGCATCTTACTGCATTTTTAATCTGTTGTTGGTGATATTCAATTTCTCCTAACTACTGTTTTATTACTTTAGTTAGGATTTTAAAATATGACTTGTCTTAGGTGGTTTTTTGATTATAATCTTGCGTTGCCTTAGTCTGCCACTGTATTATGTGTATTATTGTATTACATTATGCATTATTACCTTTTTATGTATTATTCCATTAATCATGTATACCTGTATTGAGGCACATTCTAACCTATCTGCCTCACTCAGAAATCATTTTGGATCTCTGGAACTCCTGTTGTTTTTAAATGTGCTATATAAATAAGTAAAATAACTTTTAAACTCTTCCAAAATACAGCTCACACTACGAACAGTCCAGTGTCAAGAAAAAAATTCTTTCTCTTTAACTACTCGGATCCAATGCATACATCAAACACAAAAATAACTCCTCTTCATTTTCAATGTAAGATAAAACAAAAAGGGCAAACATATCTTGTCACAAGCCACAGAAGAATTCATTGCTCTAGTTTCACCAGCTTAACACATCATATTAGTGACTTCCTTACAGAAAGAGACAGTTGCCAGGTATAAACAGAAAGAGAAGGCAAGAAGTGGCCAGGGGGAGTGTGCTTTTATCCATCTGGATAAAGATAACTACAGGTGACAGGGAGACAGTCTGAGAAGCATGTAAGTCTGGGGATGCTATCACAAGTGAAATCCTAGGTACAGTGCTGCTCGGACCTGGTTCAGATGTGCAGCACTCCCATTTCAAAAATAAGTAACATGACATTAAGATTGACAAAGGACAACAGTAATACAGTGGCCTGCAAACTCTACCTGAATGCCAACATGCAAAGAGAAGAAGGGCAGATTATTAGCCACTTAATATAAGATATGACTTACAGTATATATCACTTATTGTTGAAAGAAATTAGGGCTGCATTAAATGGTAAATTTTATCAATTAATGTGCGGATTCATTTTTGGTTGAAGCAATTAGTCGTTTGATCCACAAAATGTCAGAAAATACAAAAATGTACATCGCAGTTTCCCAAAGTCCAATGGCGAATTCCAAATGTCTTGTTTTATCAGAACAGCAGTCCAAAACCAAAGATATTTAGTTTAACAACACAGAGCAAAATCAGCAAATGTTCACATTGTAACTCGGACATTTTTGCTTCTAAAGTTATTTTCTCAGCTTCTCATTCACTTATAGTCTTTGTAGGTGTTAGTGTGTTGCTCTATGGAGATATCAACAGAATTTTCTGTTTTTAATGTTTACAAAATGAAACATATGCAACTAAATGCCACTGGTTCAGTACTAAGGACTGTTTTAGGGCTGTAACAAAATATTCTTTTCAGTATCTATTAATCTGCCAATTATTCTCTCCATTAATTGTTTGTTCTATAAAATGTCAGAAAATAATGAAATATGCCTTACAATTCCCCAAAGCTGAAGGTGACAGCTTAAAAATGACTTCCACGATTAATGGATTAATTTTCTGTAAATTGACTAATGGATTAATCAACTATTGTGTGAGCTATAAAATACATTATGGAGTAGGCTATAAAATAGGACGAATAAAGGAAACAAACAGACCAACAGAGAACAGGTGCTGATTACAAAGGTAATGGAGGCTAGACTGTTTTCCTAAATTACTGGGGGCACAGTTAGAAATTGGGCTTGCTGCTATTATTTTGGTTGATTACCAGGCGTTCTTAAACCCTGGACATGCTGGTTTGCATATCCCATTTGCAATCTGCATAATACTGACAGGTAAAAAAAGAAATAACTCACACTAGGCAGGAAGTCTTTTTTTCTAGTCTCATTACCGTTCTTATTTCAGAACAGAGTTAAAGAATAATACAGTGTGTTTTTTTAAGACTGGAAGAATAAAATTGGTGCCTTCCTCTGTAATTCTGCTTGTGTCTAGGTAGAGCATAGTTGGAAATCAGGGCTCATTTTCCTCCTCTTAGAAGGAGTCATTTGCTGTCAGTCATTCTTGTATAGTAGGAAAAACAACCTCAAAGACTTGAAAGTTTCCCAAGTAAGATGATCTACTCCTAAACATGAAGCCCTAATTAGGTTTATTTTTTGCCTGAATTATGCTCTGACATCCACAGAAAGAAATGGAGGCTGAGAGGAAGTGCACTGCCGGTTTATTTGGTACACCTAACTAAAACTAATGCAACAGCCCTGCAATAAATCCTCTCAGAGGTTATAATGTTCGGTTTTGTGGAAACTGTTTTAGAGAATTTAGATTCAAAGTTCATTCTTGAACTCAGTCTCAAATTTTAAACCAACATGGACAAGACAGAAGTCCTTAAATGCTCAGGAAAATTAAACTTTGAAAACTGGGCAAACTTCATCTCAGGAAGATTGTGTAATAGGTTTGAAACCTATTGAACCGCTACTAATGGAGCTTGTGGTGAGATTGTTTTGTCATCAATTTTAGAGGTGGTGATCAACTTTTTGTTAATATTTGTCCAACACGTGTCAGTAGACCTCAAAAATTATTCATTAATATTTTTTTGGTACAACCACAGGAACTTGCACGTACAGCGGTGTGTTTACAGATATCAGCTGATGGAGTTACACTAAATGCTGGGGCCGGAGTAATTGTTTTAAGTTTTCATCAGTCAGGAGGTTTCTATGAGGAGCTGAAGTAGGTCTCCTCTTCTCCAAAACAAACGGACCAGCTGATTACAACAGGTACTATAGCACATTGAAAATCATGTTCCTCCGACGCTCAGACGGACATAGATGTGAATGCTGTGAGCTGATCTGCAGCTCTTGTTGGCTGGAAATGTTTTAATAATTAAAATAATTTTATAATTTTACCTTCAAGGTTAATTGCTTTCTCTGTGCTGGAGTTCTTTTAAGAAATGTATGGCTTTATTCAGCTTGTTGTTAAATTTGTAATGAACTTTATCCATGTGTCTCACATACAAAAAAAGCTGTTTTTAGTGGTCAAGGATTGGGCTGGGCGGTAAATGCGTATTATGAGGTATACCAATATAATTTCAAAAGAGATATAAAATTAGACATACCACTTATACGATATAGTTTGATGTTGAGTTAATTATTATGTTTCCGTAAAGTTCTGTCAGAGTTTTGGCTCCTCTCTCTCCCTCATCGTGCAACCCCGCCCCTCCCTCTGAGTCTGCGTGTTGCCCCCCTTTAGCACACAAACTATGTAGAAACATGGAGTGGGACAGTGCTGGTCGACACTGCTTAAGACCTGGCTTGCAAAAACTAAAAACAATGGTTCAGTCAGTGTTTCCCACACATAGACTTTACTTGGGAGGGCCACACAGGTATATTAACGGTATATTTGGGGACCCATTTTAGCATTTTGCAGAGAAACGCAGAGTTGTTATTATGTTACAAGTCGCGGAAACGGTGGATATTTTATAATAGCGGTCGACCAATAATCGGTTTTGGCCCAATATGCGCTGATATTCAGTATTTTTGCAATAATCTGCATTGTTCATTTCAAAAACAGATAGCCAATATAATCAATTAATTAAAAAAATGCGCTCCTATAGCTCTGATGCAGCCGCCTCTCTCAGTCTGTACTCACCACTCTGTGTGCTGGAACAGTGTCCCGCCCATAGTACTAGCTGATTGGTTACAAGTCACGAGTAATAGCCTTTTAACTATTAACTAATAATAGTTAATAATTAATAGTAACTATTGTGCGGAAGTAGCCAATAGAACGAGCGAGCCATCACACTGCAGCTCCTCCCTTCCCGTCTCAGCAGAGCTCCACAAATATACACATGCACAGAGTGAAGTGAGCGGAGATCACACGTGTTGACCATAACTACCCCCGTTACTGTAAGTAAGTGCAGCACAAAGAAGCAATACTAGTAAAATGCACCAAAGCACGCCCTAGCGGTCCAAGCTAGTTGTTTTCAGAAGAGCAGGTGGTGTTTTCACAGGCCCTTACTCAGTATTTTGATTGTTAACATGTTCAATTTGTTCCCAGTGAGATACTGATTTTACATAGTGACTTGCTGACTGCTGCTGTAAACTTTACTTTTGTTGCTGCTCTGAAAACAGTTGGTTATAATAAAATATTAAATTTTATTACTGCTCTGAATTTATTCTTTTTTAAATAACATATTTTTAAAATGCAATTATTTAGTAATGAAAAACCAATAAGAGTATAGATAAAGAACAGCACCAAAAAATAGTATCAATAAATGTATCAATAAAATCCGAACAATATAAAATAAATATAAAGGGCAGCTGGTAAAGACAAAATTTATGATAATTTATTAATCATAGTTAACAAGTCCATCTCTGGGATGGATCTCTAATTCATTTAATTTACTACTAAAGATTAAACATGAAAATTAACTTTAATCTTGTTGGAGTTTGTGTTATTAAAAATTTTGACACCAAGATTAAAAATTTTACAGCAATGGTTCGGTTCCACATATCGGTCATTGGTCTAATTGGTTACTAATAACCGGTGTCAGGATCAGCCCGAAAAAAACATTGCTCAGTCCCTATTTTACAAGCACAGACCAGGTAAAGCGACAGTGAACACACCAGTTAGATGTCATTCGTTACCTACCATGTTGGTTTTGTTTTGATAGGCTATATCATCAACACGCCTCCTCCACATGCAGCGCAGCTGCTGCTATGAACGGAATCGCGGGTGGTACAGTCCAGAAGACAAGTTCTGCTTTTTTTTGGCAACTTTATACAACGTAGCCTACTACTGATAGAGAAAGTCACCGGAGCAGACATCCAGTGAGATGGACATGGAAAGTAGCGGGGCACACTGAAAAGAGAACTGAAGGGAAGGAGGCAGATTCAGTTAGTGAGTAAACACTCAAATAAGGTGGACAATGAAGTATGTAAATGGTGAAATAAGAAACAAGCTACTACAAATAGCTTAGTTCAAACATGCCTGCTAACACGGAATCCTGAATCCTGAGGGGAACACGAATGTCTATACCAAATGGCATGGCAATACTTTAAATAGTTGTGGAGATATTTCACTCAAATGTGATCCTCATCATAGTGCTAGAGGAAAAGTCAGGAAATCACTAAAGTTATTAGTATACAAGGTTTAGTTTTAGACTGTAAGACAGTGTCAAAGGAGCAAGTAAATTAAATTTTGCTAGATTTCTGTGCCACTGTAAGAAACGGTAAATGCAAACTCTATGGCCTGAGCATCTATGTTGGTCTCCGTTCTAAACTAAACCTGTTACATTAATGACCCACCGCTCAGTTGGTCCTGGTGATTCCTCAAAGACATGGAGTTCACACTGTGCAACTCTGTATTAACCAGCACTGTGAAAACACTTAGAAAGAAAGCACTCGACACAACAGTTCATCATACATTAGTATCAGAGGATGATATCCGTCAGCGACAAAGCGATAAAGAAGTCATTCACCATCAAAAGAGACAAAAACGGGCTTATGTATGCAATACTGGTCTTCAACGTGCATACAAAGAATCACAATGACCCACAGGAGAAGAATATAGAGAGCACAAAGGGATTCATGGTAGGACAGCCTGACAATACGCTCTGCCTATTTCATCTCAAAAGAAGATAGAGATATCTTTCCCACATATCCTCGGACACACCACCCTTCTATCTTGACCCAAATACAAAAGTGATATGCGGTGTTAATGAAGTTTGGTAAGTAGACCTAGTGCATATTCTTTTGGCTAAGTTTAGGGAACTGTAGAATTATTAAAAATGTAGGTAACTATATGTAGGGTTGTCTATCCTGGATGTTAATGACATAAAAAAATGTATTTGTTGTGTGTCTCAGGCCCACTCGAGAGCCAATGGGTGTCAATCATCAAATCAAATCAATCAATGTCAATCAAAAATGTTGCCCAGAGTATGCAAGCAAGCAAGAATGCAGAGGAAATAAAATAACTGCTGCCTCTGCAGCACCACAATTCACAAACTATTTGATGCAGGTCTTGACACTAGAAAAATTATGGCCATGAGTGGCCACAAATACGAAACCTTTCTCCAGATCTACTGCCGACCAAAACATAGTGACCGGAGAAAGTGCAGCAACATCCTCACCACGCCAGACGACACACCTCCACCTAACAAAAAATTGGGTTGTTACATACACTGCCTGTCGTGAGTTATTGCTTAATCATACATTTTAGAATGTTTGGGAGAAATACTAACAACATAAAATAGTCCTAAGTCTGACATTATTCCTGAAAAGCAGTAAGTTATCCATGAAAATTTCACCCACAGTGTAGTAAAGAAGATTCCATGGCATATCTAGAATGCACTGTATATTGATTTTTCAGCTCTGTGCCTGTGTGTTTGCTGCTGCTGCCCTTTTTTCCATTAGAGCCACTGGCCTTCAGGTAGTTTCTGAATGGCTATAGTATCGTCAAGGAGAAGATGACTACATCAGAAAAAAAGACACGGTGCACGCTTGTTTGGCACAGCTTTCAGGCTTCCACCCTGAAATGAGGCATCATGGGGAGCTTGTGAAGAGGTTGCTGAGTTATGTATCTGTCTACTTTCATCAAAAACCACTCATGAGATAAGACTGTTGGTTTTACACACACACACACACACACACACACACACACACACCTATTGACCAACCCTTTCCTTTAAATGATACTTCAGCTTGCTAAGATGGGTTAAGATGGTTATTTTCTCTGTCCCTCTATTTCTTAGTCTTAGCATGTGTTAGTCTATGGTCATATCAACCAAATGTTCTGTTTATAAATGTGTTTAAAATAAAACACATGCAACTAAATACCATTGGTTCAGTATTGATGAAATCAAAGATGTTAATGTTTTAAGGCTGTTTACAACCTACAGGGTGCTTTTCGTTACTATGTTGAATACGTTCGAAAAAGAACAAGAACAAGTAACGTTAACGGTGAATGGTGACTGATGGTTCATTCATGTGCTGTCATAATAATCAGAATCTTTTTTTTCCCCTCCTTAAATCCTTATTGGAAAAAGAGAAATAAAGTGTACATGGGACATAAAGAAGTATACTGAACTTTGATTTGTGCAAAATCACGTATTGTATATACAGGTTTTGCAGACATTTAATTTGTAATATGGTTATAACGGTTAGTTTGCTGTCCATATAGAGTGAACTAAATGTTTGTGTATTGTTTATATGCTCTGTTAATGCTAATTCAACACATCTTTGTAGTAGCGTCCATGCTGATTCCACATTCTGACTTAAGAGCACATGAACACACACTGAAGTTGGAAGAACGACTTCACAATTCCCACGGCTCCCTCCGAGGAGCATGTAAATGCACAGTAAGCCGCTGGTTGCAGTTCACTACCCTCACCACTAGATGCCATTATGCCACATACAAACTGAACCTTTAATTGTTTAAATAATGGAATATTAGGATCTTATGAAGAAAACATCTACTGTAAATCGTGGAATCTGACAAAATGTGGATGTAATTTATAAAAATCAGGGCTTTCCCTAGCATAATACGTTTTGGGGTTTTTTCACAGCATTTAAGCCAGACAAACAGAAAAGACTATACTGCTATGTTTTGGTGTCATTTACAGGCACTGCTTCTGTCCTCTGATCTCTGTATTACCGGTGTTTCATCGAGAGCAAGGCCCAGCACCTCCTGCGCAAACACGCTGTCATATCAAAATCGGTACACTAGCAAGAGCTCATCACTTCAACAAACTCTCAAAGTGCAACCACATAGATGCAGCAGATGCAACCACGCAGATGCAAGATGCAAGCACGAAGACTTTATGGCTGTATGGGTGAAGTCAGATCTTCCTTTTCAAACACCACATCTGGTCAAAGTTTGTAAACAAGGAGGAGCGTTGCCCATGTGAGAGCAGCCTCCGTCATACCCACTTATTACTGTGTGTTCGAGTAGCATATGAAGGCTGTCATGAAGAGGATCCACGGGAAGAAATTGTCAGTAGTCCAGTAATAACCTATTTAATAAGGAACAATTCACAATACACATACTGCAACAATGCATTTGTTGTGAATTGTCCCTCACTTAATAATTTTATACTATCCTACTACTGCAATAGATTTATTGTGAATTTTACCCATTAATGCACATACATTTGAATATTTCTATATGCGTATTTATTTATTTAATCAACAATATCAAATTCATTGATTTTGATTACATTTTAACAATGTTCTTACTGAATACTGATAAAGTGGGCTCAAATTATAAAACACAATATTCAGAAAAATTTAAACAGAAATCACGGAATTTTGGAAAAAATAAATCTGAATAAAATTAAAATGGATTTTATAGGGCCCTAAAAGATGGCCATCACTATTCCCCAAAGGCAAAGGTGATGTTTGTAGATGTCTTATTTTCTTCAACAAACAGTCCAGAAGCCCAATATTTTCACTTTACTATCACAGAAGACTACGTAAGTCTGCAAATCTTTAAATATGAGAAGCTGGAGACACTCATTGTTGTCTCATTATTATTAGTTGTATTTTTTTACCTTGTGCCCAAGGCAGTTAAGAGGACCAGATATGAAATTCACTCAATTTAGCAGGAGCCTTAAATACAATATGTTATTCACTATACTACATAGCATTATGAAGCTTGACAGAAGGGCTGCCAATATGACCATGAACAGTCAGATTAGACTGTGAAATTGAATGAAATGAGTCAAATTTAACTGAAATGAAAATATTAATTAAAATTATTGATGCATTAAAAAGGCAGGTTGAGGTTAGATACTATTACTTACATGTTTCTCTTTTCTGATTCCCTAATCTACCGCTGCGTATTGTGCACTCAGTGTGTTGTCGCGTCCTGATTGTTATTTTGAGCCCTATCATGCCACACCTGACCCCCAGACCTCAGACAGTTTTTCTGATTCCTTCTGGGCTCCAACCACCACACACCTCTATTGGTTCATTAGCCATTTCACTAAAAACAGACCACACTAATGTGAGGTATAAAAAAGTTGTTTATATATGAGTTAAATATGAGGACAATGACGACTATTTATGATGGAAGGATCAAGGGGAGAGGGATAAAGCGGTCGAGGGGAGAGGGATGGAGGGGGCCGAGAGGAGAGGGATGAAGGGGACAAGAACAGAGGGATGAAGGGGGTTGTTTGGTGGCTAGGAACCTGAGGGTTGAGACTCAGGGAGGGGACTCGTTTCGATAAGTGGCTTTCTTATCAACCCCCAAAATGACTTCCTGTACTGAATGGAGATGGGCTCTTTGAACATCGCTGAGGTTGTTGTGGATGTAGCTAAGGTAGGCATGGGAAGACCAACGGCCAACGAGGAAGCGGCTCCGATGCAGAAAGAGTGACCTGCGTATAGTTCCGGAGAAATCCCGGTAATGGATAGGATTTGGCAGAGATGGTGATGGAACCAGAAGCGTGTGGCGACTAATACCGGATGGTGAATAGTGGGTCTTGCGAAGAAGCATGGTGGTGTAGTCTGTGGTTTACATAGGCCTGAAAGGGTTTGAAGGCGCTTAGGTAAGAGTTAAGAAGAAAATGGGGTGAGAGATGCCAAGCTGGTCTGTTTTGCTTCATTTGAGATTGAATCTGAGGGTGTCTGAGGAGTGGACAGAAATGTCGGAGAGGCTTGCGTGCCAGGCAGGATTGTAGGTGGATGAGGCGGTGATGAATTCCTAACATCTTGAGAAACCAAAGTATACAAGGAGAAACATGGCTTCTAGGGTTGAACTGGTAGAGGGAGCTATATACCCTGCGCGGAGAGTTTGGATGCAACGGGCGAGGAGGGTCTTGAGCGAGAGTATTGATGATTGATTGTTGTAATGCAGAGGCCAGGTGAAGAAGCTGAAATGCCACCGTTTGCTACGTCGCAGCAACACAAAAGAGGCTAACCTTACCTACTAAGGAGAGCTGTAGGGTTAGCCGGTCGACATACATTAAGTCAGTGACTTAGGTTTAGGCACTGACATTTCTGATGGTTATGGTAAGGCTAGGTGGTTTCGGGGGGCTGTCAACACAAACACCCCAGAGCGTCTCATATAGAAGCGATAGGAGCGTCTCCCAGTCAAATAACTACGCTTTGTCACTTTTTCTGAAAGGGTCGATATTGGACACCCTGAGATGAGAACGGGCTCCGTGCCCCCAAAGAATGGCGGCGATGATTATCGGGTAAAGTTCGTAAAGGGCGAAGGGGGAGAGTGAGGACAGTTCAGGTGGCCACTCAGAGGTGAACCATCTGCCTCCATAGCAGCCCCCGAAACTGGTGGAGGCTGCTGCAGTGGTGTATAAATGTCTTTGGGGTGGGTTATGTGGTCGTAAGAGAAAGAGTTGTCATTCCAAGAAGTAAGGAAGTTGCATCATGATCTCAGCTTTTTTGAGCGTCATCAATTACCGGATGATCATGGATGGACGGAACTGCGGCGCGTAATGATGGTAAGTGTGAAAGGAAGGATCTGTCATGGGTTGGCTGAGTGAAGGCTGAGGTGTGGACCCAAATGCAGACCAAAAGCGAGGATGCATTTCAAAAGGATTTATTAACTCAAAAACCAAACTGAAACTAGCTTACGTGGAAGCACAAGGGTAAGTCCAAACTGAGGTAAATCCGTCAAACACAAGGCGATCCAAAAACACAGGGAATAATCCAGAACAGGGAAAACAGAGCACAAGGCAGGCATTTGACGCAAGGTCGTGATAAGGACTGAGGACAATATATACACTGGTAAACGAGCAGGGAATGAAGCACAGCTGGAATACATCAGGTAATCAACCAAGCTAAGGACACCAGGTACAGAGGATTACCAAAATAAAACAGGAAGTAAAGTTCACAGGAACACACAAGGACAGATCTACCAAAGTAAAACACAAAACATGGAAAGACCACAAAATCAGGGCACGGACAGAGACGCGACCAAACAGACAAGACTACACTAAAACATGGAAATATAAGACTAAGGACTAGGACACAGACCATAATGATAAAACACAGAAGTACACAGATCAGGAAAACACTAAACATGAACTAAAGCACAGGACTAAGAACCAACTAAACAAGACTATACAGAGAATCACAGAACCAAAAACGGACTTAAACAGGAAAGACATGAACACAAAACCACACTCCTAACAGGATCGGCCTTGTGGAATGATGCGGATGGGAAGTTTAGGTATCCAAAACACTGTAGCTCTGCTTTAATCTTGAGAAGCTGCAAAGCTGTAGTCTCTATTCATTCAACTTACACTGTAAATTTCTCAGCTAAACTGAGGCTTATTGTTGACCCTTTAACTCTCTCGCCTGCTACATACCGGTCTTGTGCAGAGTTTTGGTGCAAGCCATGCACGTGCACGTCACAGTTTCTCGCGGGTCTATTTCAAGTACCCGGCTATTAAAAAAAAATTCTTTGTGTGGTTCATTAACGGTGATAAATTATCCGGAAGTCCCACAAGGTGCGGACAACTCCGCACAACACTGGTGAAGCTGGGGCTCCCTCTCTACAGCAAGCGTTCCTCTACTGCTACTACAGACACACTACGCTTACACATGTGCACTGACGACCCAGGGTTAGGTTTACAATTTTGGATTTATTTACGCACTTTAAAAACATTTATTGAAAGTTTTATTCTTTTTACAAGTTTATTTACAGCATTAAACGTTGAAATGTTCTATTGTAATAGGCTGTATATTAACTAATTGGGAGAAAACTGGTAGTTCTATGTAAAATCAGACACTGAGCACCCCCATATCACCAAAATGGCATGATTCTTGTTTCGCTGCGAAGCTTTGGCTGTGAGATTGACAGTCGAATCAGGCTCCGCCCATCGAAGCATAGAATCTTTGACTATTCGGGGTCAGCCCTAAAATAGTCATAAGCCATAATTACTTTTAAATAGCTTGAGTGTGTGTGTCTGAAAGGAAGGTCTGTCATATAGCATACAGATGCCATTTATTCCTTGTCCTTTGTCAACACTGTCTAAGCTGTTTTAGGCTGTCTTCGGCTGTTGCATACTAATACACTATTTATATTAAACATGGTGTAAAACTTAGTATGTAGTATGTTCTAACTACATATTATAGATTTTGTCTATGCAAGACAGATGTATGCTAGATTATAATTTCTGTGTGAGTGATTGGACACACTAGCTGCCCCAAAATGCACCGTGTCTCTTCATCCTGTGCAATGGTGGTAAAATATTTACAAATGATGGAGAGTGAATGTGAAACAAAAGCACATGAACACGAATCCAACGTAAGTCCCTTAAACCTGCATTTTATCACACTCTTCTGGTTGCAAAAAAAAGTCCAGTTCCATTAGAAATAATTGTAAAATGACCCTACTTCTCATCTGAATAATTACCTCAGATTTTCCTGAGTCGCATGAGTTTATGGTATCAATCGCTAGTGTTTTCTGCAATACAACATGATGTTCATTTAGTACATTTAGAGGAAAATACCTCCAACCAACCGTACTGAATGAATGAATGAATGGTGTATTTATTTTTTTACATTATGATGTACAAAAAATTACAATTTGTGTGAATATGCAGTTTACAAATATCTTATACATTCTTACACCTATCCATTCACACAAAATAACTCACAACATTAACAACCGAAAAAGGAATAGGCTGAAGCCCAAGGCTTATATTTGCCTATCCTATAAACTAGAATGCAGAATACCAGCAATTCGAAAGAAAAAAAATTAAATATATTTTAATCTAAATTGCACTGCACTGCCAAGAAGCACACGTTTGAACACATTTCCAAATGTACGTATTTGCCTATAAGATATTCATTAGCTAAATGAGGCTCACACATGGAGGGCAAGGTGCAAATGATATTTCCATGTCACTGCCACACATCTAAAGGCTGACAGCGCTGTCACATTTCACTAAATTAAATCTGAGGGCAAGTGTAATCTTTCAGAAAAGGTCAATACACCGACCCTGCAGGAACCTCCGTATTGAGCTCTTGTGATCATAGTATTTGCTGCCACCTGAAGGCTTTTAATTTAATGTCTGTTGTCTTTGGGCTGTAATCTTTTATAACAGCTTGTGTGACATTGCACAAATTCCACCCCCATTGCCCAAATCCCTCAAAGTGATTTGCCATTAACCTTGAAATGGTGACTGACTTTCCTTAGATGACAGTGGAAGCTTGGAGCAATTTTTCTCGCTGGCTGCTTGATGAGGAATAGAATGTCCGGGGGTCTTACATTTGTCAGCATGCAAGAACAAATGTCAGATGTGAGAAATGCATGAATCTGAATATTAGTTCAAAGGACACTTAACAGCATGTTATTATGGATACAGTAATTATTAGTAATGTTAGTCCAGATACATTTAGTTTCTCTAAAAAGGAGATTAATGCATTAAGTCAATAAAACACACCCTAACTCTGCTCAAAACACTCAGGGGTTTTGCCACTACAGCAAAGCCACTACCTAAGCCACTTTTACACTGGACAAAAAAAACATCACTTAACATCTGGCTTTTGTCTTCAGTGTGTCAGGGTATAATTGGCAATAATCGGCATTCACGCCCAGGTCTAATTACTCTGCAGTAGTAACGGGTATGTATCGGCTCCAGCTCCAATCGGGGTGATGGAAACATGACACCCCGGAAGGACACGCTAATCTTCGCCCCTTTTCCGATGCTACTCAATGGTTTCTATATGCAGATGTCAACAGATGTGTAGTCCATATGTTATTGACCTCTGACATTTGTGGGAATTGTAAGTTGCTTTGACAAGAGTTGACAAAATTTACATAGTCTCGCTTTAAAGGGGCACACTGACATCATCATATGGTTCTGTCTCTAATCAAGCTCTCATAACATTGGATGCTACATTGCCCATAATGCCACATAATGGCATCTAAAAGATGCTTTATTTTAAACAAAACTTAAAACAAATATAAACCCCTGAAAATGATCGGTGTAAAATTAAATGAGACAGCTTTCTGTGCCAGAGTTCCTCTGAAGGTCAGTCTTTATGAGTCAAGTGATAGTCTGACCTTCACAGCTCCTTCAGAATCAATAAAGAAATCTAATCAAGGAATGTTAGCCAGGGTTCAAAACCAAATTATGTCAGAAGAAAGGAGCTTAGGATTTGTGGGCAACATGTTAAATCAAGGCAGAATGTAAAGTATAATTTCATTAATTGACAAGAACATCGATGTTTGCTTTATGTATAATACATTACAAGAACATTTTGGGCCTCCTGATGTTGTTGTTGCTAATCATCTCTGAGTAATTCATGCAGTTAACCTATAAAAGCCACTTTGAAAAAGTAATTTTCATGCAAAAGAACAGACAACATTTACAGTACTGCACACTGCACCCTTACTGCTGCACTTAATTGCATATACCATATTCATAAAAGTATTCATATGTACAGATTAAGAAGGTTCAGCTAATATATCTGTATTTACTGCAAGCTTGCAGTGTTTATTAATCAAGTAGACTGTCATGTACTGTTCAGATCCCCTTGGCAATAAGCACCATCAATCATGTCCATCCTGTCATAAACTGCAGTCATGTTGCCGCCCTGAAATTTATGTTACATCCATGTAACTTAATCACAATTTGTCAAACGGGGCATGAAGGCTGGGTATAAAGAAAGAGAGCTGAGTGTAAAATTTAACAACTTGAGATACTGTATGTTGATTTACCAAACAGCAATTTTATGATGTTACTAATTTTGCAGTAATTCATGTTTTTGCCACAGTATGCTAGAAATACTCCAAATAAATCCTTAACTGTAGGAACATGCCCACATAAGGAATGTCAATCAAAAGTTCATTAGTTATATTGACATCAAGCCTGCAAATATCTGTGCATTAAATGTTTAAAATTTAAATATTGCTAGAAAAAGTTTTGAGTTTCTGTAATTATCGCATTATCTAATAATTTCAATTTGGTGTTTAGGAGTAGATTTAGAAAAGACAGAAGCAAGATTAACCCACCTGTTGTTGGTTATTAACTTGAACCTACAATGTGTTTTTAGATGACTTTAATTACTGTACTAATAATTACTATTTTTATGGCATAAAATGAAAGATTGAAAATAGGTTATACACTTTTGGTGCTCTTACAATAACAACTTAAATTGTTTGTTTTTTGGGGGTTTAGAGAGGTTGTCACAAGCAGTTTGAAATAAAACCATTACTTCAGGTATAATATGAAACGGCATTGCGATTTCTGAAAAAGCCCAAGGTTGCAAAGAGCAAATCATAAAATGAAATGACAAAAAGAATATCTGCAAAGTACCAGTTAAATAAATGCATTATCATAGCTGCATTATCATGCATTTTCATAGCTGAATAAAATGTATCTAATAGGCTTCAGTCCACCATCAAAGGCAGAGAGCAGCACTGCTGTGGTAAGATTTGTGGATTTTTTTTTACTTGTCTGTGGCAGATTGATTTGAAGGATTGGTTAGGTCAGTTCAACTTGGTAATGCACTTCTTAGGTGTTTAGGTTTATTGTGGATCGGACTTGGTATTCATAGCTCGCTGCATTGCCATGTGTGATAACATAGTGGCTGTGCATGAGTTACAGATGTGAGGCTGTGCTCATTCAAGACCTCGCTCATTCGGTTAGTCATCTTACAAGCTTCCCATTTTCACAGGAATCAGCCTATGACCAGGAGAATGAGCCGGTGACTTGGTATTTTGATCACATTCAAGGCATCTCGTCTTTCTCATCAGTTTTCCAGAGCAGCCACTCTACAAAGTATCTCCTTTGCTGCATCTCTCCAGCTCCTTGAACAGAACTCCTCTATTAAGAGATTGTCACTCCAGGGTTCTTAACTAGGCTGAAGCATGTGATTTCATTGGAGTCTGGGAGATAGTCAACACACCATCAAATAGTCAATACACATTTTGAATGGCGCTGAGCATCTGATCACAGTTATCTGAGGTGTGTAACACCAAAACCTCAACTCAAAGCTGGGAAAACCCTTTCACTGAAAAGAGACCACAGAGGCAACAATTTTAAATCTGAAGGGCCATTAAATGTATTTGCTGCCCAACAATTTTTCATTTTCACAGTTCATATATCCATTTACTATTTTTTGCTACATGCTCAGAGCACTCTTTTCCCAGTTCCAGTTTTTCCTCGAGCAAGGTTTTCTTTGAAGTTACTGTATTTCATGTCTTCACTGTGGGACCAAGATTGGTGGTAGGCTACAAAGGTTAGGTAGACCTGTTTTTACACTAAAGCATATGCTACCTTATGCATTGTTTTGCTTACTTCTGTCTTATTTTGGTGAATGTTGTATTGCATTGGTTTGGTAATTATAAGTGAGTTTGATCAGGGTAAGCTCTGTCTTTAACCAACACATCTGCAGCCCCGAAGCTTTAAATGCTACAGACAGATTTGCAGAAAAACACTTATTTATTTCACATTTGTCTGAGAAATCATTGATAATTATGTTTCAACATTGCTTTCCTAAAATTATAAGAGGAAGGGGAATGAGATAAAGAGGCAAATTAAGAAAAAAGCATCAGGAAACAAATGTACACCAATTTCTACAACATTAAAATGAAACGAAATATACTAACAAAGCATGTTAGTTATATTAGGGCTGAAGCAATTAGTCAATCGATTAGTTGATGGACAGAGAATTCATCTGCAAAGTTATTTTGTTTAGTAAAAATGCCATCAAAATTAATTGTTACTTACAGACTGATATCTGTATTGTATTAACAATGTATCCTTTAGTGAGTCTTTTTCTTTAGTGATATTTAAAGTACTTTTAATCTACTTGGTAAATAGTTGTACCTCAGAGACAAAATGCCAGAAGCAGCAGGTATGAAGAGAATAGATATGAACACATTCATCTGATAAAGGTGATCAGTGTTTGCACCTTGTTCCCATACAGAGCCAGGTTTTGGGTGAACTTTGTGTTTGTTTTCAAAGCTTCTTTATGCACAGAGATTATATACAGCATCAATCTAAGAGGTATTTAGCACATATTTGTTTTAGCTGAGATTGTTGGACATTCTGACGTGTTAATAGCTTTAACAATAACACACTGCCAACAAGATAGTGTTTCAACTGAAACCAACATTATAAACTGCCTCTCTGGCTCTTGATTTTGTGTGCAGCAATAATAAAAACTGAATTCAAGTTGTGTTTAATCGTAAGAGGAAAGGATCTTGGAGATCCATTAAATTATTATAAGTCTGAGATGTCATTCATTTTTTAGAATGAGTCTTAGAAATCATTCATTTTTAGGAGCAGTGCCGAGGAATGGCATGCAGATTGCTGAGGACTTGGAAGAGAATAGCATCTGCGAACTATGCTTTATGCAGTCTTGTCAATTCACACAAGCCTTTTGGGTGTTGCTCCAGGATCTATCATGTATAATATAAAATGTATAATGTCAGTTGTTTTTCAAAAATTTTATACAATTTGTCCCAAGAGAAAATGTGCCACAATCAATCTGATGATGCTCTACTCTTGTCACTAAAAGTGTTCTATTTTTTTTTTTTACACAAATACTCTGATTTACAAAGCCCACAAGGTTAGTGGGTGTTTTATGGCTTTGCAGTCTTTGACTTCCACCAATTATGTAGCAATTATGTCAGTAACACTTTGGCTGCCACCAAATTTGCTCTTTAAGTATTGATTTTTGTGATAAACATGAGGAATCTTTAAATTTCCTGCAGAGCCAAGTAAGGCTTGTGAGCCAAATATTTCCTAACTCAGGGGTAAGGCAAAAAGATGCAACCTCTTGCAAACCTTAAAACACCAACATATTAAGGTTATTGACACATTTTCGGGTTCAAATCCTGCCCTACAGAAATGCATCTATACCTACACAATTGGTCTTGGTAGGTTACTTGTTAATTTCCTCTCATTCTGGCATCCTGTGACTTGACTTCATTGAGACTAAACACAGAAGACTGGCTTTTTGGTGAAACCCTGAGGGAAGCGAAATGAAAAACTGCAATTCAATCCAGACCTTTCCAATTAGCGCTATGAAATCCCTCTGAATGCTGACAGCTGAAAATTATGATGGATGCTCTTGATTTCTCCATTCCCAATCCATATCAATCAATTGGGGGTCCAATTCAGGTCAGAGTGCTCCCACGCCCCCCTTTTTCACCCAAGTTCTATATATTTTTTTTTTTCCTCCAGGATTAAGAGCCAAACCTAACAGTCTCTCTAGGGAGGTCTAGATGATGTGCCAAGTACAGGCTAGGGGATAATTAACTCAGCTTTCCAATTAGGACAAGGCAATCCACTGAGGATACAAGTAGGGAGAGGATAAATACTCAAGCATCAGTATGGGAGGAGGACAGGGACAGACAGACGGAGAAATAATGAGGGGGACACACAAAGGCTAATGCTTAACACATAATCAAATGCCACAATGTGTGATTGATGCTATGTTGTGTGCCTATTTCCACATGTACTATGTCACATGACTGTTTCAGCAAGTACTATCAATTCTCCTGTATGGTATCATAATAATAGGATAGCTATACATCTGATAAATGCATAGAAGTATTTAGAATTAAGCATATTTTTGTCTTCACTGTTCCCCTGGTATGGCAAAAGAGAGCTGCAACCAATGCCATGTTAGACAACATGGACAGATATGGATCTCTGAAAATGAATTTTCTCCAGTAAGCCTAAAACCTCCACTTCTGAAACGAATGGTCCTACTGAGGGCAGTGTTTTGCTCAGTTTCACTAAATAGACTCTGTAGACCACTGAATGTAATAATTCTTCTTCCAGTAGACCAGGAGTATTACTTACATATACATTATAGCGTTTACTTTGCTACAATGAATATATATAGCCCAGAGAAAATTACTTTATGCCTTTTTTCAGAAATAGAAGTAGTACGGTACACAAAAACAGGATTTAGAGGTTCTCAAGTGGAGTAAAAACACTGGTCCTTTGGTTTGGGTTTTCATTGCAGTTTCAGGGGGTAATCATTTGAAGTGTTACTAATGACATTATTAAACCAGTTGCCTTACTTCCAATTCTTTGCCACTGTAGATCACATCACTTTTAGCCTCTGTCTTGTGTAATCATTTCACTGAGAAGGTTCAACTATGGTCAATCTGTTTGTTTGTCTGATTGCTTACAGAGGAAAAACAATAAAAACATTTGGCATACTCTTTCCGATGCTCTTTTGTTCGACTTAGCAAGATATCAAACAAATCCAGTCTCTATGGTGAAAGGACAATTTGAAAGGAAGAAACACACTGTACAGGATTCATATTGTTCCAATCATGTTACACAGCCCAGACTTGGTTTTTCACAATTACTGATCTGCTGGCAGTGAAGAAGAGCCTGGCATGGAAAAATGCATTCGCCATATTAACTGTTGATTAACACCTGAAAAAACAATCAATGAAATAAAGTCTGCAAAATGAACCACTTCCATATTTTTGGGAGATTTGCCAGGTTACTGTGCCTTATTAGCAGGAAATTGATAAACATGTCAGTAATGTATTTGGAGTCGACATTCCTTTTATATATCATACTGTATATGTGGGTGATATCCCATTTGAAGGGTGAATACAAATACTTCTATCAGCAAGCAAAAAGGCAGTCACGAGGAAGTGGCTATAAAAGGGTTATCAAATGCACAACAAAATGTTTTGTTTTAAGTGTGTACAATGTTTGTGAATATACTTGCAGTAATACTGATACTATGTGAAATGAAACATTTAGCTTTTTTTGAAAAGCCTGCAAAATGTTGGATGCACAATTTTACAAAACCAAATCTACACCAGTGACATACAATGTCAATGACTCACGATGGATGGCTGGATGGATGTGTGTGTTTGTGTGTGTAAAGTTGTGAGAGACATAAAACTGTAGACATGAAGCTCATAACATTATTCTGTGTTGGAGCAGATTGTTTTTGTATTTACCTGGAGCTGTTGTTGGCCTAATTTTATCCACTGACAATGATTAATTTATTTATGGATATTTATCATCATATCTGCTTCTAGTGACAGTGGCTACAGACAGAGATAAGTCTCAATACAACAAGTCAGCAACTACGAGGCTAAATGAGAGCGCTGTTCAAGGGTTCCATTACTCATTTCCTACACATGGATTAGGGCTCACTGTTTTTGGTTTTTAATTTTTTTGCAAACATCTATGAATTTATCAATGTTTACCTTGAATATTAAAACATCTAAGCAAAACTGGATTATAGCAGTATGATTTGCACTGCAAACATTCTCTAACTCTAACCCCTGTATTTTTGAGGGGACACAATACAGTGAATTTGTGTTGTATCCACCTCTCGTTCTTCTGTCTTCATTGCAAGAGGACATGGTGTACTCTGAGATATTTGGAACTGTTTCTTCCTGCAGCAGAAAACTTTTTGTCACAGTGGGCAAAACAACTATGGGTGAAAAATCTACTTAAACCACAGAAGAGGAGCGGGTCGTGGCTAGCTCAGACATGTCTGTATTAAAAGCAGGACATAGAGGACTGAACTGTGTAGAAGCTTTTAGACAGCAGAGATCACACTTAAAAAGTTGGGAAAATTACTTTAGAAGAGAGCGTTGGTAAGTTTTAGGGATATGGACTAAAACAAGTTTTGATGATGTAAGTACCCGCACTGCCTTTTTTGTAAATTCTTTTGTCAATGAAAGAAATGCTGAAGGAGAGACTGCATTGAGATACAGAAACTGGTGGAACAGAGGCTAGCCTGGACATCATGTCATGACTTCACCTCTCTGTATGGTGAAAATCAGCAAGATCACTCTAATAATACGTTTAAAGACGTTATATCCGTAATAGGGTATACAGAAAAATACTGCTAACATTAGCTTTAATAATTGAGAACTATTAATATATTAATATATATTAATAATTTCAAATGTTATTATTATGTGTTAAATGACACTCCACACACAAAGTGAAGCTTTTTGATAAATCCTACCAAGAAGCAGGAAGGCCATACATGAACACATGAGAGGCATTTGGGGGGGATCAGAGAAAGCAGGGTGCTACATGACAGCGAGACAGCTTGAGAATGGAAGTAAAAATCTATCAGCCCAAGGTTTTGGTATTCAGTGACAGCCTGTCAGTGTCCTACTTTTTTTTGGGCAGTGCAAATCAGTAGTACGCTTCATTCAAAGGGTGTCATCGTCCATTATTAAAAAATGAAGGGTCTAATTCTGAAAGTACTTGATAGTACTTGATACGTATAATGCAGACGTGGGAAAACAGATCAGATGTGAGAAATATAATAACATAATAATATAATATTGCAGTAATAAAATAGCAAGAGAGCGCTGCTAAGTATATTAATGTCTTGGAAGTGTAAATGCCAAAGAGTTCCTGGCAACTGCTCTAGGTGCTTAATTAATCCTATTAAAGTTCCTGTAGATTTCTTTTTAATTCTTGTTATATATAATATTCATGATGTGATGTAGCTTTGTATTGCTTCCATAATCTGTCGAACCAGAGCTAGCAAACTTTATTCCAAAAAATTTACCATTTTAAGGGACCATGGCTTTCCAGATAGCTGTTTTCATCTATTTTGTTCATAAACTGCTACCATACTGCTCATTTAGATTTTTAGGTGTGACATATAACAATCTGTCAAGGGACAACAGATTTAAAATAGCCTTTTGGCTAATTCTGGCACGTTATACATTTATTTCTGTGTTATTAGTGTGCACCATATACTTAGTGTGCACTGTACCTGTAAATAAACAATTTACCACCAAATAAATCATTTCAACAATAAATTAATGAATTCAGGGCTTCTCTCTTTTTAAGAATAAAACAATGGTACAGCAGCATCCTGCTCTTCTGTAGGACCACCAGCCACTTCAAAATACTGCTTAATGCATAGTAGCATCCGAGTTTAGCATACAATACAAACTGTTTTTGAATGGGACCACTATTAGACCCTTTCTACCAGAAGGACGTTTCCCGGAACCTTAGAAATTATTAAACTGACATTTAAAGAGAATAGTCTAATATAACAATGAAAAAAAAACTAGATAAGAGTGTGTTGGCTTACATGATGGAGAGGAAGCAAGACAAATTAAATTTGATAACTTTATTTTCTGATTATTTCAATGCAGTTACTGACAGCAGAAACAGACAGAAAACACTCAACAGATTGCTTCTATCTTGCAGACAGGTGTGTTGCCTTTCTGGTTACTCTAATGCTCTACATCCTCTTTCCATTATTCACTCTAACATCACACAAATATCACCAAAAATATACAAAAGAATTACAAACAATAGTTCTTGTGTGTAAGAAAGATTCTGTCCCCAACAAAGCTTCATGATTCTTTGGATACAGAGAAAACCCAAATACAACACAAAAACAAGAAAAGGACATTTAGAGCCCAAATTAATTTCTAATTTTTAATAACTTAAAACTTTAATTTGTCAAGTTCATACAGTTCAAAATGGACTGCGGGGGACAAATTTCCCACATCCCTGTATCAGGTGTGTATGTGAAACCACACAGGGAAATCTGCTTTGTCATGTTGTTGCTGCGAGACGATGGTTAAGTGGTTACTACTCTTAGGCCAAACAACTCAGTAGGAATGCTGACACTCCACAGAAACCCTTTTATAGAAAATAATATTAAACGTGTGTGTGTGTGTGTGTAGTAAGAGGTATGGTATGGATGTATGGCAACACTGAAAACTGTGAAATTAACAGTGGAGTATAAAAACTTTACTTGACTGGTAGCCTACAATTTTAAGTAATTAGATCACCAATTTTATATATTTCTCTGTAAAATTCTGAAGTTTTAATTAAAGCACAATTGTTCACATCTAGAGCACTTCAGTATAGGATATTTACCAATTATAATAGTATCTTTAATAAATATAAAAAAAAAAATGTTATTTCAAAAATATGAGCCACAATTCAGCATGCTTTCAAACATTTTCTCATCTTATGTGTGACCTTTTTCTGCCCTGAGGCATTTTGAAGAGCCAAGCAAAAGTCAATTTATTGTAAATGCCACACCAATATGGAGCCATAGCAATATGGGAAAAATCTGTCCTCCAAAATTGAAGGATTTTGTCAGCTGAGATAAAAATCAAAAGTCAGCTTTCCAACTGCTAAAATGTCAGTTCATTATGGCATTGTTTTAAATGAACTGGGTTGGCAAGATATTTTATCACTCATTTTCAGCTACAGCAAAGCAGTTTGAGATGTTTTGTCTATTATGTGCCATCAAATGGATATATCTTTAATTTGAGATTGAGATTTGTGCTGTCTTTGATCTATCTGCCGTTACAGTTTTTCTCAGTCACTTTGGTGCATTTCTCAGATAAGAATTGAAATTCTCAAAACTAATTGTTCAACCTCCACATCATCTTGTCACTTGTGCACATCATAAAAGCATTTTCTCATTGTTTTGAACAAATTGCAAATGACTTGACACACTGATGCAAATGATTATGTACAATTGTCTGCTGTTTCCTACATTATCAATTGCTTATGTCCTGCTGATCACAATTAATTATACCAGTCTCTGTTGAATAATCTTACCCCCGAAAACATCCAGGCATAATTTCATTGCATTAGTCACTACATGCAAAATGGCTGAACATGTTATCAAAAATAAAAGTTAAAATACTTTATTCATATCGTTTGCCTACAAGTATATAGCTAAACGAAATGTTGTTTCTTACGGACCATAAACAAAGTAAGAATAGACAACAACAACATCACAATAGCAACACTTAGACTATTCTCCCACAATACCATAAATACCAGTAAACAGTAACAAAACACAGTGAGCAGTGATATATATATATATATATATATATATACGAATGTTGTTTTCCCCTGAGAACGGGATAATTAATTTTCTCGTGATCACGAGATAACAAACCATAGCTGAATACAGGGGCTGGCAGGTGCGTTTCTTTAGGATAATTTCAAAGCAATTACCAGTGTCACTGGTTAGTTCAGTTGGTAGAGCACAGGGCTCAGTTTGATTAGTCTGATTCCTGTTCTTGTTGACTTTCTTTTTCTTCTTTTGTGTGTTATTTATTATCCTCTTCAGCAAAATTGTTATCAAGAGATTGAGGGGAATCCAATCACACGTTTCCCGACGGCTATTTCAAAGGTTTCGAAAGCGAAATGTGTAACGTTACATGGATTCCCCTGAATGAGAAGGAATTTCCTCTGCCTGGGAATGATGGGGAAAAGTCCACAGGTTGATGGATGTGGACCAAGAATGCACAGAGTCCAGCACGTGCTTTACAGTAATGTGAGCATGTGAAAGTCTTTTCATAAGAACTTTGTTGAAGAGGATTATGAAAAATATAAAAAAGAAAAATTTAGTCTTCAGTGAGAATTGAGCACACAACCTTAAACCTATAAGTCCTATGCTCTACCAAGTGAGCTAACCAATGATGCAACGAATCACACTATAGTTACCATTATGGTTATCTCGAAATCACGAGAAAATGATGAGTAAATATATATATATATGTATGTATATATAGA
This sequence comes from Micropterus dolomieu, assembly GCF_021292245.1. NCBI lineage: Eukaryota > Metazoa > Chordata > Actinopteri > Centrarchiformes > Centrarchidae > Micropterus > Micropterus dolomieu. Next base: position 7,198,641 of record NC_060169.1, on the reverse strand, counting down.
TAGACATTCTATACATGTCTATTAGAATTTTTTTGTAAATGTGTAGTAGCTGTGATTCCTGTCCTCTCTCCTGCAATGTATAACTTTGTACTGGTGAAAGTGATACAAAAAAAGTGCAGCCTTGTGCATTTTCAATCATTGTATTCAAAATCTTAGTCAAAGTGTACATCAGAAAATACTTAAAGAGTACACTGTTATATTGACAAGATGGCTAAACGTTTTGACTTGCTTGTTCATAAACAAGACACAAGGACTTGTCGTTCTGATGGCACTGACAAGTTCAATGACATAAAGGTTTGCTTTTGAGAGACAGACTAAGGATTTCGAGCAAGTTATGGGCTTTTGCAAGTAAAACACTGTGTTGTGCTGTTTGTACTACCTGTTTTGAGAAATGCACTTACTGTTTTGTAAATGTTAAGGATGATTTGAGAAATGTACCAAAGCAACTGAGAAAAACTGTAATGGTCCAAAACAAATGGCTTACTCGAAATATGTCCCCTAAAAAGACGCACAAAGGGCAGACGTTATTATTTTTCCTCTTTAATGTGGCTACAATAATGAGATGCTGAACCCTTTACATAAATCTGACACATTCACCCTTCACCTCTGACATTTTGAATAAGGGCATTTTTGGAACAGTTGTCTTTGACAAGCATTTGACATTGTAAATCTCATTATGCAAATGTGATTGATTGGGGGTACATTTAAATCATCAGGGGTAGACCAAGAGGTCGAGCTGATAAACTAATTCAAAGTGAATATATTTTTTTGTAAAGAGATGAAGGTGATGATGCAGGCAGTTCAAATCCTCCAGAGGGGCCACTATTCACTGTCAGTGTCTGTGTCAGTGGCCTTCCATTACATTATTCTTAAGGACAGCCGTCTACTGCCACATAAATATGTACCCCTTACTCCCATAGGGCCGCTGCAATCAATGCCCCCCTGAGGATTGGCTGTCACATTAGATGTTGCGGTAAAAGCATACTTAAGTGAATGAAGTGGAGAGGCTCACGTAGGCTCAACAGGAGTTCTTGCTGTCTGAAGGACAAGGGGGATGGTATCTATTAATTCAGGAGGTTTAAAATGTTTATAGGGAACATGTATTGTTCATGTCACAGACTGGAACACACACAGCGGAAAGATCACAGCCTGACACACCTTGACCGGGGTAGCAAGAAAACTGACAAGAGGTTTGTTTTGTCTAGTACCACATAACCATACAACAAGTGCACAAAACTGTATAAATAAACTGCAGGCATCCTCTGGAAAACAGACGTTCCTGTTGGAGGCGCCTGCAACAGGGCACCATATGTGCTTGCTGAGATAAAACGGAAAGGATGAGCATACCCCCTGTAGGTAAATACTCATCAGACCAGAGTATTGGCCACTGTGTTTCTAGATTATTCCATCATTTACTGGCAGTGCCAGGCACTGTCCTGCAGTCCCTGATATCCTCTGAAGAGTTTGGACCCCAGTGGTCTGGAAACTGGCTCAAAGAAATCCTTCCGCATCCCTGGAAGGTGCACATATGCCATTTTTTTTGAGTATGTTGCCAGTTCATTTCTAGTCTTGGTTGTTGTTTTAGGATCATGCCCAGACAAGCACCCTCATTTCAATGCAGTTTTAAGTTTTGCACATAAAAAGTTATTTAAAAAATGGATGTATTAATTTATGTCTGGGCGCCCATAATATTTCCGTGCCTTTCTTTTCTAGCTTTATATTGCTCATTATGCATATTGTGGATAATTTATGTGTGGAATTGCCACACATGCTTTTTGACGATCTGCTAGAATCGTATATTTGTACAGATTGAATGCGTCTAGACATTGGTTTTCTCATAAAAGCTGCATGAAAAGTGCAACTGAAGTCACATATCACATGGCAGCCAGGCATGCAGCATTCATGAACCATGATATTTTCTGTTTGCAGTCTGTGAAGCATAGGCGGCCCTGCTGTTCACACGGCCCCCATAAAAATTCAATTAGAAGCAATTCCATAGTCTCGTACATAGCACACTAGATTGTTCAATGAACTTCAATACACCCACCTCTGCAATGAGTTTTTCATGCCCCAAAGAAGATTTAATAATAGCAATTCAATAACACTTTGCTTTGGCTCTTTACAAAGATAAGTACTGTACTATGGTTGGAGATGCAGGAAGATACAAGTATAAGCCTTTCATCTCACCATGTCAATTCACCAACACAGGATACTGTTGGCCATTATGGGAGCTCTATCTACTGATAGTGACCGCACTTTATGAGTGATGTGATTATGTTATCACCCAACTGTTGCTATCTACTTGTGTGTGTGAAATCATGTAAGCTATTCTTTGTGACTCAGATTCTTCAGTACTGCTGATGATGAATAACATCATATGCAGCACTGACTTTTCACTTTTGTTTGCAGATTCTGAACACCTGCTTATAACAGTCAATGGTTTTATTTCCAGGAAAGATGTACATTGTGCCAATATTACCATCCCAGATTTCTTAACACCCTCTCCGCCCCTCCCATCACATGAAACATCGTGTGTATGTGTTGGGCACAATGTTTGCATTTTGGTGTGACAGCATTCGATTATGCAATTCACAGAGGACTGCTTCAATAACTATGCAGTGGGCTTCACTGCTTTTGTTTGTTTAAATCCAACCCACCCACCCAGCACCGTTTCAGGAATACCTCAAAATACTGAAGCAAGACATCAGAGATGCTGGTACCTGGTTTGTGAATTTAACAAAAAAAGGTGCATTTGTAGACTCATGCCACGATAAAATATTTTACTTTAGATTTTGTGTAGGCTACCACAAACATTTGTTTTTTTGCTTTCTGTGTTCTTGCTGTGAATATACAGTTTTTGATCATTGCTGAAAACTAATCATCCAAAAAAATGTATTATATTTAAGTATAAGTTATTTTTTAAAACAAATTTCAGTCTGCTGTATAGTATATGCCATAAAAGACTCCAAAACAATTGAATGTGCAGTTCACTTGAAAATGTTGATATAATAGCTATTAGCTTCAAACATCAAGATTGATAAAGATTTATTTTTTCTGTTTTTCATGTTTAAACTCCTGAAATCATGTGCTTAAGTGGAATTACATAAAAGTTTCTAATTGTTAGAGCTGTCTTTGTTTATCCCAAAGAAATAGTAATTTTGCACACATTAATGTGCCTCACACCTTACTCAATTAACTCTTGCAATTAGCCAGAAATGGTTAATGAAGTGCCTTTCATGAATATTCATATTAAATGTTGACAAACTTATTATTTCAGTTATTCTTTTTGTCTCTGGAAATCAAACTAAACAAGCAGAACATACAACTTAAACATCTCAGTATAAAAACATAAAGTGTTGCTGTGAAGGGGACATGTGATGTATAACCTGATTATAATATTTCTAGTACTGCTGTATATATCATAATATATCATGCTGCCAATTCTAAGAGTCTGCCCCTTTATTAAAATAGAAATAAAAAAGAACTGAACCCATATAAAGGCTAACTATAAGAGGCACGTGGCTGCACATCTACTGAGTGTCATGTGGACAGTAGAGCTGTTAGACATCTCATCTCGATAATGGGAAACCCCAATTAGTGGCATTTTGCCAGGAAAAGAGGGTGACATCAACATGGTGTCAGATACATGACATTGCTGCAGGTGCCTTAGGGAAAATCTGCTAACCACTCATTCCATATGCCACATTCATTAGATTTGACTAAACACCATATTAGACAAAATAATGGACTTTACAAGTGTGTTATTATGTTTGTTATTTTTATTATTATTTATTCTGTATATTTTCTATTTATCTTGCTGTAATTGTTGTGGGGACAGCCCAGCTGACGGTGAGTGTCCTGGTTTTACTTTTTTTTTCTCACTTTATTTCACCCATTGTTTTGCTCTGCCTGCCTCCCTGTGTTCTCCTCCTCTCTCCCTCGGCTCCTGAGCCCAGCCAACTACCTACACCTGCACCTCATCAGCCACCTCGTCAGCCTGCCACACCTGCCAGTAATCAACCTCATCCCAGCCTGTATTTCAACCCCGGTTCTCCACACCATCCTCGCGTGATCGTTGTTGCTCTTTACCCGGTGCCACCTCAACGTCCAGGCTCTCGTGTTCCTTGTTTTTTCCTCATTTTCCCTGCATTTTGCCGCTCCAGTCACTAACCCTGTCTTTCTGTCTGTTTTCCCTCCCAGGTTCACTCACCCTCGTCATCCGTTCAGTTGGCTGGGCTCATCCTCTGGTCCTCACCTCTCGGGCTTCCTCTCGGCTCCTCCCTGCTCCTCGCCTCACCACCCGTGCCTCGCCTGCTCCTCGGTCCTCCGTGCCCGCGTCCCCTGGCGTCCACCTCTCTTCCCTCACCTCTTCCCTAGCCCCCTCCGTGAACCCTCAATAAAACCTCCTTCCCTCTGAGTGTTGCGTTTGGGTCCTTTCTGTCCCGTCTCCTAACAGTAATATGGTCTACCCTTATGAGCAACTAGATTTATAGAAGTACATTGTTGTACTGAAAATGACTTTGCATACGTATCGATCCACATTTAAGGTATTCAGTAATTTCTGGTTATTAGCCCAGTTAGTCCTTGTTGCAGCACTAGCGCCTCTTACTGGTTGATCTGTTTAAACTCCCTCTTTTAGTCTAAGCCATCCTCAAAGCTCTCCAAAAGTCTGCTGATTTCTCTGTTATCTCAAAAATGCGCTGTGCTCTTTTTTTCAGCTTCTTTAGACATTCATTTGCTTTCTGGCATATTAATCTTTGATAGACTTAAACTTACCCTGTTCTTTCATTTATTTTTGTCTCCTTGTTTAAATGTGTTTCATACTTCAGGGGGCTCTGCTCTCATCCTTTGTATTCCCTCAAACTCTCTTTGTCCTTCCATGACTCTAAACTACCAAATATCAACTCTGGACAATTGTTTGCAGTACATAATTCATCTCATTCATAAACAAAAGGGTTTAGATATCTTAATTAGGTTCAGTTTTTATGTAATAATTATTTCCTTCCTTCCTTCCTTCCCAGTTATGACAAGCACAAGCACTGGCGTTTGAATGGACCCTGGGGTCCATTCAAATGTATGTTCATAATAAAATATTGGCTATTAATTACTTTTACATTGTCTCCAAAACTGCACAAGGTTACAGGACCTTCTCTCACCTAAACAAATTTAAAAATAAATTTAAAAAGTGTTCCAGGTAAGACTAGAGCTTTTTTGTATGTAACACAGCTGACAGGTTGCTGGTCGGCTGGTCCGTGCTTGTAAACAACCGTGGCTGCGTCTTCTAACTTATTACCAGATATCGTCTCTCTCTGTTAATTAACCTTGGCGGTCTTCCCAAGTAAAACACTTATTTTAGCCTCGTATTTAAGAAGACACAACGCTCACATTGGTAATTACAAATTGTGAGCTTTGTGTATTCTTTACTCACAGTGACCGATTGGGGCATCTCTACATATAGTATTCTATATATCTGCTAATACTACGGATATAGGAATCAGTGCTGAGGCTTCTAATAAGTATATTCTCATACCAAGTCTGGACTGGGACATTCTTCCACAGCTATGATGCACCGCTGGTAACTGTTATATTTATCCCTAAAATTAAAAGTGTGCCTATATCAGTGGCTGTCTAATTGTGAGAGGATAAACTGCATTTTAAGCCTAAATAATAAATAATTATCTCATGTAATGATTAAAATGTACTCTTTTCAAATAACACAAAGACTAAACTAAAACTACTTTTTCAGGCTTCAAATCCCCAGCTGAACAAGTCAGACTTGCTCACAACGGGGCTAAGTTCTCTATTTTATTTGGATCCCGTGACAGTTCTTATTTGTCTCTGCTAAAAAGTGTTTGTGCAGCTTAAACTTTAAAATTTTAAAAGACAAAATGTTGCAGATAGATAGTCAGGCACATATAATGACACTCTCTGATCTCAAGAAGATGCTGTAAAAATCAAGTTTGCGTTTCCACACTTAAGTCCAAATTCTTTCATTACTTTAATCTCCATTGGTTTTTCTTCTCTGAAAATGTCAAATGTTGCAGTTTTCGCGACTTGCTTGGATCCCGATCATTGCTGCTTGCTGCTATATTTTATTTTGGTTTAGTTGAGATCTTATTTCATTATTTAATTATTTCAATCAACTGTTAATTAATTTATATTTGTATTATTTGCTACTTATTATAATAATATCATACATTTCCAGCAGATCAATGTCATTAAGTTAGACATTATGGTAAATGTTTGCTAAGTTTCTCAAATCAACACTGGTATTTTATCAGAAGAATAAGAAGATTTTATCAGAAGAATTATTGAAGTTGGTGCACCTGAACTGTGATATCTTGTTTTTCAGTGAGACCCACTAATCTAAGAGTACTACGGCATCTGATGTGTAAAGCTGTAGGACGCAAGCCGCTAATTAGAAATTTCATATCATTTAAACTGTTATTTCTTGAGGAAAATCAATATACATGCACATAGTGAGTGGACATTTTTAAAGTTTAATCATATCAGTTTGAAAATTCAGATCTGCCAGTTGACCCGTGTACCACTATAGAATACTCTACATTTGTTAAAACCTGTAAATTCAAACATGAGGACTGATGAGGTCACTCTTCAAATACAATTACTGCACTTCTTGCTTAAGGTATCGCTCTATCTGCTCTAACTGTTGGCCCACTGGAGGGCTGTGACTGGAATGCCAAATATATCTCTGCAGTAAGAACTCCAGTTATGATTCTGCAGTGCAAACACAACTACCTTTACCTTTGAAAAATAAGTTCTCAGCAGCATCACAACATATTACCATTGTGCGTTAGGAAAGCCTATATTCATTAGCCTAACAAATACAGAGGATCTGATGTAACTATCATGTGTGCTATGAAACTACGATTTAAAGACAACGAAATGTGTGGCTTGCATTCTTGAATTAAGAATGGGTGAGAATGTGAGTCTCAGTAGTGTTATTAAGTCGTCGACTTTTGTCATAGACATTTCATTAAAATTTGGCCCATGATACCTCCAGAGCCACTGCAGTGGCTTTCAACATCTCTGAATGATCCATATTCATATGAATTACACTTATGTCCCTATTATACAGTGAACATGCGTGATGTAGACGTACTATATACATTTGATATATGTGATAACTATGTAATTCTGTTACTACAGTGACTTTAGCATATTTCACCTGCTAATTAGGAAACGAAAATAAATTTTTTCTTGTCAGACCAATTTACTGGTTCCATTTTTTGGCTTCTTCAGAAACCAGCTAGTCAAAAGCTTTAAAAGGAAATCTCCCTGAGCTAAAGCTGCCCTCATCCAAGGGCTTCTGTGTCTATTACTACTGGAGGCATTGTTGCAGACAGTGTTAACTGTTCCACACTAAGCACTAATTCTTCAGGGGGTTGTAGTGTGTTAGTTCTGATGTAATCTCTCCAGTGGTGACTGTCAGAAGGAAGTTGTTATAATAATCGAGGATGAGTTCCCTAAACCTGCTCGGGACATGGTGTACATCTAGAGCCTTTTCCACCAGCTTGTGGGGGGAACCATAGGCACTGAGGTCTAGCCAAAGAACCACCAGATCCTATTTGCCTTCTCGGGCATCCCTAATTAGGGATGAAACGGTATGAAAATTTCACGAATATCACGATTATAGTGACCAAAATTATCACGGTTATCAGTATTATCACGGTATTGTAAAAATGTGCTGAAAATAATTAAAATGTACTGATACAAACACTGAAACCATTTCAACAAGTTTTAGACTGAAAACTACAAATACAATTGTATTCCGCCAGTGTATGAATGTGTCTGAGTGGTGAATGCAGATGTAGTGTAAAAGTAGGCTACTTTGAGTGGTCGAAAAAGACTAGAAAGGTGCTATACAAATATGGAGCATAAAAAATAAAATAACAGCAAATACCTTTTGTAAACATATGAAAATCATCTAAGTGTGCATTGTCTTATTATCAAGATTTTATATTTTATATTATTATAGGTAATACAATGACCCCGTGGACAATTACATGAAAACAAATAAGGCTTTAGAAGACAGTGATAGTAACTGCAATGAGCCCAACAACTGATGTAAATACAGAGGAGTCTGTAGCATTTCTAGATATACTGGTTGGTTGACTAAACTGCGTAACGTGTTATCATGTGCAGTGGACGAATACACTCTGCCGACACACGACGCACACAGCAGCAGAACAACGTGTAGAGTTTTTACAAGAGCAGCAACACTGAGAGCTTCAGTTTACACGCTGTTAGCAAGTCAGACAGACAAACCAAAGCTAAAAATTAACTCACCCTGCATTCACTATAAGGTAATTTTCTTCAATCAAGTTTCCCCTCAGCACTCTCATAAAAACTAAAATACGACCGGACTTCAGAGTGACTGAAAAATCTCCGCAGCAGCGCTGTCTTCCTCCGTGTTCTCATTGACCCAAACAAACCCACGTTGCATTCCGCACATGCGCTTCTGGGAGATGCTGGACAGTGTTTGCAGTGAGATTATAACTGCGCGGTTAACCGTACCCGGTTATCATGGTAATTAACATGTGTATGGTAATAATAACCATCGGGAATTTTACCATGGTTTACCGTTAAACCGGTAATCATTTCATCCCTATCCCTAATGAGCTGGTTAACCAGTCCCTTGTGGTCCAAATCGCCAGGTACATTTAGGACCACCCTTGTGAACTGAGGTGTCGATGTACTTCGGTCGCGGGATAAGACGCTGAAGAATATCTATAACTCAACACTCAACAGCAAGATGATTCGAAACCGTGAGTTTTCCTCCTTAGGCATTCATACTCCTTCAGTCAGTCTCCAGTGGGTTGGTAGCATAGAACTTATTATAATAAAAAAAATCTGTTAAAGCATCATCTTCAGGTTTTGGTATCATCCCCTAAAAGCAAATAGTAAAAAGGGGTTATTTCTAGAAGAGGTTTTTTGTGTAAACAATCACACAGGTAGAGAACATTGAAAAAGATGCAGAGATACCAATCAGCCTAAGTAGTCCAGAGTCCTGTGCACTGTGTGCCTCGCTGTTCAGACATGGTTGCTGATTCAGTGTGTCTTACCCTTTTCTTTCATCTGCATTTTCTGTGGCGTGAAGTCTACAAACTGCTTATATTTCCCATGCTTAGCATTCCCTAGCTGACCTAACGTGTGTGTACTTGGCATTAATTCAGCTATACAGTGAGGTGCAGCAGTAAGCACATAAACAGCCTATTTAAAAAGCCCTGCCTTCTTCCCCTCCTTGTTTGTCCAGCATGCATTTATTATCCCTCCTCAAATCCATGAACACAAAGAAACAGAAGCAAAATGAACTTGCTTTTAAGCTTTGTATATAAAAAGGTGTTTATGTGGAAAGGCAGCTCAACAAATTCCCGAGAGCACAAGATCATTGTTAATCCGGTTAGGTTGGAAGTAATATTTTATTATTAGTCCTATCCATTTAAGTAATGGGATTCTGCTCGCTACGCAGCCAAGCACTATATTCAGAGGAACCTGTTGTCAACTCAGGTTGGGAGGTGTTGGATTAATGTAAGTTGTATAACATATTACACAAGCTTTGACAAACTCAAGGGATGAACGGTCAAAGATATGGGACACCCCAATTTGCCGCTTAACTCTTCTGCTAAATACATAGACATTGAGAGGGAAACATTTTCGATGACAATGGACTGGCAAACTGTCAACTTTTAGCCCCAAGTGTTTAGTTTCTCTTATAGTAAACATTGAAAATGTTCTTTTCATCTTTTAGAAAAAAATTATTTTTTCTAAAAGATATAAAGAAGAATAAAAGAAGTTTTAACCATCAAGATCATCATGGGTAACTAGTCTTCTATCTATGAAGTACAACTGAATGCAGTGGGGGTATTTGAAGTACTGGCCCTTTAAGCATCTCCTCAAATTCAATGGCAGACAGGCATACCAAGAGGTGCTCATACTGACTTGCAGTCAATGCCCACAGCAGGTGACACTGCAGACCCTTTGTCTGGATCGAGACTGATGAGGAGAAGATTGACAAGGTCGTATTCAGCAGGGATACTTTGTAACTCCCACAGGTGCCCATTGTTCATGTCCTTTTAAACCTGTCAAGTTTCCAGCTTGACACAATTCTTTGACATTCCTTCACAAACTATGTATTGGATCCCACACAGAACCTCTGTTGCTCTATACATTCTAATGATTAATTATTTGGTCTTAAAAATGTCAGCAAACTGTAAAAGATTCTTGTCACAAGGTCTCAGAGTCCAGGGTGACATCTTCAGTCAAAACCCAAATCTCCTCAATTTATTATCATAAGAGAGTAAAAAAAAACAGAACATTTTCACATTTGAAAATCTAGAACCCATACATGTTTGTTAGTTTGCTTGAAAAGTTACTTGAACAATTAATTCATTATCAAAACTGTTCCCGATTAATCTTCTGGCTAATGACTAATCGTTACAGCTCTAATTGTATAATTAAACTATTATGAATGTAGCTGCTTCACAAATACCTGTATCCTTTTTGTTTATTCAGAAGTTCTTCGTGAAAATACTGAATCCTAACACACTTGACTATGTGATAACCCTAATTGGGGTACATACTGAAAATCATGCAACATCCTGCACACTATATGAACTTGTTTGTTGAAGCATATTTCAGGTTGCTCTGCAGAAGAGAGAATAAAATAGTTAGAGTAAAGGAGTTCAAGTAATAAGGACTCATGGAATGTTAGTTCATAAACTGCTTTAAGGTTTTGGTTATTTAGACAATATTTATTTGATTGATTGATGAAATACCCTAACCATAATTCTTAAGGGTTGTGTATTTCAAAATTGCCAGCATGAGCATTAAAATGCGAATGTCAAAGATTATAAAAGTTAAAAAACTTAAAAGGTAGATGTGCATATTTAAGTGTTAATCTTAATAGTGTTTTGCTTGAATGTGGTGACTGGTGGCCACACATGCTGCATTTTTATTATTCATATCCACTGGTCTGTATTCCAGAATCAGTAATGTTGACTGTAGAATGCAGTAATGTGGAAATACAGCTTCGTTAGAAGAAGAGAAACTCGTCTGTGAGCCTGATCTCATAGGAAATGTATTGTTTAAACACAAATTAATGTGGTGTTTTCAACAGTATTTACACACAAAATTGTAGACTATGTGAATTTAACTTTTACATTAAATTGAAACCCTGATAAAACTCTCTCTAACCCTAAAGTTATTTTTACCCCAGTCTTAAACACAACAGAGTCGAATCCTAGCTAAACAATTCTGTTATTTGCCACAAAAAGAAATGTATTAGAGAAGAAAAGGAATTGTTACAAAAATGTTTGAGGTATTTTTTTGTGATTTTGTTGTACAACCCTAATAGCCATTAGAAAACACTGCATGCACAGCATTATTTGCTCTTGCAGAAAATTAATACATTGACGGGTTATTGCTACACAAATGCCACAGAGTATCAAGCATTTAATGTATAAATAATATAATATTAACACAAGAGGTAGGTTTCTTTAATCGACCGCTGCCATCAAAATCAACTTCCTAAATAATGGTCAAAATATCTTGGCTACCTGGGAGACTGCTGCCTTGTAAACAATCTTGTATATGCTTTTCCAATTAAGAGTGCCATCAAGATAAAAAATGCCATTATAACAATCATTTTGCAAAGATACACCCAAAGCAAACTAATGTTATGCTGCGCATACTGTGACATTCACATCGCTACAATAAAGTCATCCGTTTCACTTGCACATTAGTAAAAGGGGTGGTGTGATGTTGTTCTAGTGTTCCTGGTGGGTTTGAAGCAGATAAGGACACGGGCACATTTTAATGGATTTGGAGCAGAGATTTTCCATTTGCCTGTTTTTAGCAGTATCCTGGAAGTAGGTAATCCCAAAACCCCGCATTCATCCTCCAGGGACTTTTATAAAGCTCATTAAATCAGTGTTAATCCAAACACCTGTCATCAAATGCTAATTTGCTAAAGCACGCCAGGGAGGTTGTTCGGTATAACTTATTTAACGTCTGAGGTGAGTTTTGTGAATGCAACTCCAGATGCTTAATGCAGTTACAAACAGGGATACTTTAAGGGATAATTCTGATGTCAAGATTATAGATTCAGATCTGTGCAAAATGTCCCCAATAACCTCTACAGTCCCCCAACTCAATCTGTGTTTATAAATTAAAGGGCTCCAATGTAACTCTGTCCCTATTAGACAGATTATAAGATTAGAGACACATTAGAATGCATCTCTAATCCCACCAGTCACGTCAAGACAGTAAGCAAGCCACGGTACAGCTCAAATAACACAGGATCTGTTAGAACAAATGACATTGAACCTGTGCTTAGACACACATCATCACCACCTTGTCATAGTGACAAAATGTCAGGTAGCATTTTGATAGTGATTTCTTCTACACACCAGCTAATTGCAGCTACTGTGATGTAACAGTCACAGTGTGTGCACATTATGCTTGTAAAAGAGCTGGGATTGTGTAGAATATGTTGCTCGGCATGCACATGACCCTGTATGTTGCATGTAAATATCCAATTCTGTGGGGCTTGCCTTTTATAAACTACAGTTCTCTCCCTTTTCTGTTTTGGTGTGTGGGAGCTTCAGTGCTCCTGGGGAAGCAGTGCTTTGCAGCCAAATTGACATTCACTGGAGTGTGCCCCCCTCCTGTCATTTTGTCAACAGCATCACTGTGTGGAGCTCAGCCAAGCAAGACATCTGACAGACAGGCAAATGGGAGTGGTGGACTTCAGCAACATAACACCCTCTTACTGCCCTCTCTGTGCCCAGTGGTGAGGTTCAATGCGCATACATACACTCACAAAGGAAGAAAGGCCATATTTTGTAACCTGGACTTCCTCTTTGCTCTCTGGAAGTTCGCAGCTGTTAAAAATAAATAAATAAATCAGACACAGATTGATCAGTGAGATGCAATCAGCAAGAGGGTGAACTGCATGAGCGGGTTTCCATTTGTTGCCAAATACTAAACCTAACACTAAAAATTGATTGGCAAGTGACAATACCCATTCAGTCCTGAAAGCATCATCTGGAAAGCACTGTTTCAAGGACAAGAATTATGACTAAGAGTACCATTATACAATTTTATCTATTTGTAATCCCAGGCTTAGATTGTTTGGATGTTTAAATTGTCAGTTGTTTTTAAGAAATGGGAGATTGCTAATTTTTAATTAATAATTGCTAATGCCATAAATGCACAATAAAATAGCATTGCAAACAAAGGCAAGAAAGCTCTAATTTAAATATCAGTTTCATAGTGGTCACAAATACCTTCTTTTACCAAAGTCTGTGGATTAATGACATCTCTGACACTTCACTTTTCCTCAAGACACCATTTTTCTTTTGCAGTAAATAAGCAGGAGTCTCAAAAGTGCCATCAAATGCTGTGGTCTGCAGGCATAAAATCCTCAATCAAAATAAAACAAAAACATTTATGAGACAAACTGCCACCATGGGCACCACTGAATGGCTTCTCTGTGCTAAATGCCGCGTGTCACTGCAGAAATCCTTCCCTTCTAAATACAGACTGAACACCTCACTTATCAGTCAGGTGTCATGGCAAAACACTGGAAAAACAGGGCGATAGGGGACTCAAATGGAACCAGCACTTGTCAGCCAGGATGGATCCTGACACCAGAATATGCTCAGGAAATGATTAGATAAAAATAACAGAATCCGCCTGGGCGTCTTCGAGGAGGTGTGCTGGCGGCTGATAAAGGATTCAGATTTATGTAGCCTTCACCAAAAGAAGTAGATATTATGTTTCTTGAAAAATGGTACATTGGAGCTTGGCTGTGATATACAGTATACCCAGCATAGAGCACAGAACAAATATGGAGGGGTTAATAAAAGACAGGAAATTAAAGACACAGCACCAGCTTCGCAGCTCTATGTGATATCTTCAGAAATCAATTTCAGCTCATGAACGCAAGTTTTGTTTGTTCCTGAATATTGACAGTACATCAGTCAGACATTGTCTTTCTGATTTGTGCCATATACCAACAACATGCAGATTGCCTATGCAGATACTGTGGCTGGTTTGTATATAAGAGGAAAGAGCTTAGTAATCAAGTGGGCAACTCACATCAAAGATGTTTTGTTAAATTATGCTCAAGACCACTGACAGCTGTAGAGTAAATTCTGGCAGCTCAGACACTCATCCAATCCCTGCATTCAACACTAATCAGACCTCAATTACTCAATGGCATGGTACCTACGTGAAGGCTTACACATAGTCCACTGTACTGCGCAAAATTAATTTCAAATTTGCTTCAGTCTCGACTGCAATTACCAATAAGGGACAAATGTCGCTAAAGAGTTTGAAATGGCCCACAAGAGTTCAGAAACCAAATTGTACGCAGACACTAATCTGAAGGGTGGGGGGGTTGTAAATTTAATTTCCAGAACAGTGTAGGCCTACTACTGTATCGCTACATCCACTTGGCAGTTTATTAGGTACACCTTACTAAAATAAATGCAGTCAAAAACAAAAGTCCTGTAATAAAACAGTCCAAATCCCACCTTTATGAAGTATTTGTTCAGACTGTTTTAGAGAGCGTGTTGATTCAATGGATTTATTGTTGATCAACTGTTGATCAAAAACACATATGTTCATCGAAGCATTTGTAAATGCTTTTATTGGCACATGCATTATCTCTGGTTTATACTATATGTACAACATGACGGGTTGAGATTCATTATTGAATCTAGACAAAACTACTATATTGAAAAGATTTTAATGTTGTACTTATTGTAATATATATTTTTCCATTTTTATAAACTCACATGATGGACTGTAAATACATCAAGCATCCTGTTAAAAACACTATAGCCTAAAATGTTTTGAGAATACAGTATGGTAAATAGGGACAACCTATTTAATTTTGGTGGATTTATACTAAATATCGACTGGTTGTATTCTCTGAACCTGCCAAGTTTGTGAAGAGAATAGCCTGAAAAATACTGTGGGAGGTACTACATTGTTTTACCCATTAGCACTTCAGCTGTGTGTGGTTTGTAACTCTGTGGGAACAGGATGTTATTGCATATTAATATTTTTGCATCATACTTCTGAAAGCAGATACCTATCACGGTTTAATACAATGTTCTCTGCAGGTGTTGGTGTATTTCTGTTTAGGGGAAAAAAAGAAAAATTAATTGAAGACTTCGACCCTGAATTCATAGCACATCTGTCTGACTGGACAGCATTATTTTGCACAGCTGCATGGGTTCCTGGTAATGTGCCCAGCACTTCAGCTGGAATATATTTCATGTCACATCTCCCTTTGTTTACTTTGAGGTCTTTGTGCATTGCTAATCATTCATAAGCTTTTAAGTCTCCGGGCAACCTTTGTTGTAAGCAACGAATAAATGCTGAGACTTTTTGCTTAGATTCCACTTGAACCATCCATTTAAGCATTAAATCTACATTACCTTTTACCCTTCTTAAAAATGGGTGGTTACTGCTAAGGAAAAGAAAACATTTTATGCCAGTATTTACTAAAGAAGGGTGAAGATGTTTTTCGAAGATGAAAATCCGGTTTGTATGAATGTCAGACATCTTTTAAATGCTTCAGTGGCTTTTAAATATTGAGAAATTAATAAATCCCTATCATTTACTTTTTCATGTAAATGATTTACATTTACTTTTTCATGAAAAAGATTGGGGAAATAATGAAAGAGCAGCAATTAATGACAGCTTTTACAAAACAGTACTCTCACTAGACAGCAACAGAAGCAGAGGACAGACAAATATGCAAATAATAAATTACAAAATAAATATATTGATAAAAAAGAGAAACCACAGTACTCTCTCCGCTTTTCTTACATGATCTAAACATTTTGTGTAGATCTGTGTTATTTATAATCCCCATCTTCTGTTCATGTCAAAACCAATATCTCCACATTCTCTGATCGCTCTAATATTTTTTTAATGCCTCCAAGCACTTCTGGTTCATTCCATAGTGAACCAATTAAACAGAAGAAAAGAATGGCATCGGGGA
Organism: Micropterus dolomieu; assembly: GCF_021292245.1. Lineage (NCBI taxonomy): Eukaryota > Metazoa > Chordata > Actinopteri > Centrarchiformes > Centrarchidae > Micropterus > Micropterus dolomieu. The sequence goes on along the minus strand of NC_060169.1, from coordinate 7,182,599 downwards.
ATGGATTGCTGGTGGCAGTCTAATGATTAGAGAAGTAGCCTATGACTGAAAGGTGAAATCCAAGAAAGGCTGAGAAAATCAAGGGAGGGAAGGTGAACATGTAACCCCAGTTCTATCCCCTATTAACTACTGTAGATGTAGTCTTGAGCAAGCACTAAACTTGAAGACCATCTGTGAAGGGCAGCTCCCCAGTGTGAAAGAGTATAACTTTATGAATGTGAAACACGCTGTTGCTGAGAAAGACAGTGTCTTTCCTATCTGAATAAATAAAGAATAATAAAGAAAAAAAACATTGGCAGCCGGATAAGGAAAACAAGATTATTCAAATAGTAGGTAACATTTTCATCTTCCTCAATCTGAATGACATTATGCTTAAAATTTAAACTCTGTACTGTAGCTAGTGTAATCAATGAATTCCCCAAAGGACTTTTACTCTTTATCAGGAGTATATTTTCACAAAGATTCAACTGTAATAGGTCAAGAAAGCGTGTTTCAAACCCAAAACTGAATATATACTTCACTGTTATGATTCTGTGAAGATTCAGATGTTACCTGTCGTGGGGGCTCAAAGTCAAAATTAATGTCTAAACTGAACAACCGGTGCAGTGACAAGAATAAGTACAAATAAAAAGCATAGACCTTCTATGAAATCAGACTGGACTGAGACAGATGTCAGATTCAAACTGAATGAAATCATAAAGCGTGGAAGATAAATGCACTTTTACTTAAATCTAATGCCAAGACTGACATCTACATTAATGAACATAGGAAAGGCCCTGGACCTCAGTCTACATACATGAGCAAATAACTGATGCGATTTTAGCTTCAAAGGGAATAGCTGCTCGGCAACCATCCACTAAAAACAACAGAAGCATTTTATATTGTGACAAGGAATGGTGCTCAGCATTTGTTACAATGGTTATACATCTTGCACTTCACTGTAAAACAAAAAGCCAAGCCTTCCACTAATGACTCATCACTGAAAGAACATGAGCATCATGGTTACAGGGACCGGGCAATTAAGTGCCTGCCAATTACAAAAGTGATTGTGACAACTAAATGGAAATATATATACTGACAGCAGCAAAGGAGAAGTGCTTGTTGATACAGAAATAAAGATTCACATCAAAACTATAGCTTTCTTAACTCAACAGCTATATTACATTTAAGGTGCAGAGAGAAGACAGCAAAACAATGAGTATAAAAAAAGCAAATTAACAGTAACAGAAAGTGGAAAAGAAATCTCATAGGATACTAGTGCTTCTTTTGATAACAGTTGTGATATATCAGTGACATTTACACTATTTTACTTGTGCTTAGAGTAATCGGTTGAAGCAAACATTGAATAGGATAAATATAATGTCATATTTCAAAACAAAAGCCCTGAAAGCTTCAAATCCTAGAGGTCCTATTGTGCTTTTTGGCTTTTTCCCTTTCCTTTATTGTTTTAATGTATATATCCTTTAAGTGCATGTAATAGGTTTGCAAAGTGAAAAAGCCCTAAGTCAATCCCAGAGGCAGTTACCATCTCCCACAGAAAACACTGTTCCTGAACTGCCTGAAAACAGCCTTTACTTCCATAACCTACCTGCGTCACTACATGACACGCGTCATAATACTCACCTAACGGCTAGTGTGGCACACCCTCAAAAACACTGGTGGAGAAACACACTGCACAAACAGTGACATAACATCTGTTAGATGGAGGGCCAGAACCCTGACTCTGAACCAGGAGATCGGGGTTTGTGTCCCACGTGAAACCAAAAGTCAACATTAAATATTTTTATTTAGGCAAGTTATGTAAATTGACGTAAGAGATGTTAGTTAACTTATGTGTTAACTGACGTACGTAGTTATTTTAAGCCAAACCATGATCTTTTCCTAACCTTAACCTAGTAGTTTTGTTGCCTAAACCTAACCAAACTGCAACGTTTCATGACTTTAATAAGGCGCCGTTTCAAAATGGCGATGTTTCAAAATGCTAGCGTTTTATTTTGAATGTCTAACCGGACGTTGCATATTTATTGTTGCTAGTTTTATTTGCCTTCAAAGAAAAATAACACTCAAAGCTTTGTTTTGAAATATGATATAATCATCCTATCTTTTTCAGGCTAGTTGACAAAAGTTCACTTATTAAGAGGGCTCAGCTGCTTAACTGCGGCGACTCAAGCTTGCGAGCTAATCATCATAATCTTTAAAATGATAAATATTTCTTAGACACTGCACATTGGCTGAAAAATTGGCTCACCAAAATGTATCTTCAGTGATTCCAGCTTTCTATGACCTAAGTCATATCAGCAGCTGCAAAACTATCATCCACTTGGTTTTATTTTGGCTTGAGCTCCTGTCAATAGTTGTAATAACCAATAAAAGCAATATAGATTAAAGCTGATTAAATGTGTCCAATATCAGTTTTCCAGTATAAAAACAAAAACACAGTGTAGGTTGTCCTGCCAATATATACATTTTGAAACAGCATTAACAGAATACACTTACCACTGAGAAAACACTAATGAAGTTGTACTGTTGATATAGTATATTTTTACACAAGTGTAAAGTAGTGAAGTGCATTAGTCTGTAAGTGTTATATGCAGTGAAGCGAGTTTAGTTTCTAAGGCATGTTAGTTAATTGAGGAGAATGATATCTGAAGATTCTCAGACATCCAGGTCATAGTTATCCAAGGAAGGTTCAAATCAAGGTCAACCGGACTGGTTGAAGATACTTGAAGAGGTTTCACTGTTGATGATCACCTTGATAGCAACCCCACATAAGGTTAAACGGCAGGGATTCCCTGCCAGTCAGTCAGAATTGAAGAAGCCACTTGGATAAGAGGTGAAACATCTTCAAGTAACTTCAACCAGTCCAGTTGCCCTTAATTTGAACTGTCCTTGGAGGAGAATTATAGTTTTGTTTTAAGCTTTTTAACATCAAGTTAATGGCAGGTCAGAATTGTTTCACTGCATAAGTCAAGCCAGTATTAGGCTCACTGTTCAGTTGTTCATAAATATTTTTATAATTTGTGATAATTCGTCAGTCATATCATCCAAAAGATGCTTGTTTTTAAGCCTAGCATATATTCTTTGCTTGTATGCCACATTAGAGGATGTTGCTATTCCCTGATAAAACTTTGTAAGTAATATGTGACACACACTTTCAGAATAAACACTGGTGTCATTTCAAATGTCTTCTGAGAGCAATGAGAGCTACAGCACAGTACCTGAAATGTGGCCTTGAATATAAAACGTCTGGCTACTCTTCACTCTGCACTGATCGTGGTCCTTTTAATTAATTTCTCATTTGTAGGAGCCACCCATGGTTCTGTTTATTGTAGCCCACTTCATTACTGTCATGTGGCCAATGTGGTTCACCATGGTGTGACCATTACGCCATGTCCTTTGAATTTCAATTATCATTCAGTCTGATTTGTACTGAGAACATTTACTGGGCTGCACAAATATAATTTTTTCTCATCTTGAGGAGTCAAACCGCACCCCTGAAAGTCATATGTATAATAATTTCTCTGCAATAGATTTAATTTGATGGCATGAAAAACAGATTGCAGATGGGTAATCATGCTCATTTTTGCTCCAAGTGATTTTCACCAATACAAATGTTTTGTGTTACATAAGCTCAATCGTGATACAGATCACTGCTGCACATTAAAAGTCACCCAGAGGTTGCCTTTGCACGAGTAAGTAAACAGATGTCCATCTTGTAAGGGGAACCATCCCTCCAGCCACAGACACTTTAACCACTTTCCACCAAACAGCTGCTCTGCAAAATGCATAAATGTTTACGCAAGGGTGTCATTTCCAACATGCTAGGCTTCAACGATGTCTTTCAGTATAACTAAACCACCAGTTCATTTAGATAATGATGGAGCTATCACTCAATAACAATCAAGACAAAGGGATAAACAGCCAAGTCCCACTTGAAGAAAGAATATAGAGGCGAGCTCTTCACTCCACACTTAGTTAGGTAAGCCTTATCTGTTCAAAATAGTTGTTCTTTCATTACCCAAGTGCTAAATAATGCCCAGGGATAAAAGGCGGATTGTTTTCACTTAGTCATTATCCCCGCTAACCATTTGCAGTCCATCAATATATAGACTGGCATTACCATCTCCCACAGTCAATAGTTAGGTCTAATTCCACATCTCCTCCTCACTTGACCTCTAGTCAGTTCTCATGTGTGAGTTGTTCAGAATTGTTCAGTATAAGACAATACTTGTGAACAACTTGACTCTGTATACAGCATGTGTCTACTAGGCATTTTAAAGTGCAAAGCAAAAGAAGATTCAGACAGTGAGTGATCCTTCAATGAAATATCAGGCAGAGTTTCTCCCTCGCTGCTGTACATCTTGATTAAATTTATTCATTGTCACTTGTAAGAAAGTATTGATTGGATGTAAATGATGATCTGTGGAATGTTTTCAACTCAGCAAACATATGACAGACTGAGACAAAGAAAGCATCTGGGGGCTGAGCACCTGTTGGGCTCTTTCAGAAACAGTGGCAGTGAAAACAGTGGCACAATGAGACGTTGATCTATTCCTGAAAACAGTTAATAAATGTACAAATACTGACGTTTCCTCACACATTACATTTATCATTTTAATATAAACGACTTAACATGTGCTTTATTGCTTGAAAGTGTCATGAATGGATATAAGGACAACACATTGTTATTACAAAATGTTATAATACAAGGGAAATGACCATGGTCAACAATATCATGTAGTATTTATTATAATGTTTACCCGGCTCCATTAATAATTAACACCTCATCTTCCTAATCTTCCTTTTCATGTCTAACCCCATGTAACATTAAAGAGATACTCCATATAATTATAATGTGCTCGTATCCACAGGCAGATGTTAAGATATAAAGCAATGTTGCTCTATGTCTGCATTCTATGTATAATCCAAGGCTCTCTGTAGTCCTTTTAATTGCAGTCCAAAATACTCATAAATATTTCATGTCGTGGAGATCCCACCAGATATCACCGTTTCCAAGAAGAGTCTGCTAAGGTAAGAGACATCAAAGATAGTGTCAAGAAAATGTGTCAAATATGTTTCAAGAAATGCTCTGAAAGGGAATATTTGAAAGTGTAAAAAGGTGGAGCTGTTTGATCTGTATAGAGAAGAAAAAAACAGCCAAATGCAGAAGAGCAGTCTTACTGTAGTAGCCTCCCAACCCTGACCCAGTGGTGGACAGTCATATCTCATGAGACTAGTGTCAATGCAGCCTTGGGTTCTGCCTCAGTACCAATTGATTTCTGCAGTGACACATAGCCCTGCACCACCATTATGTGGCCTTGGTAATTCACTCAATTCATTAAAATAAAATCCTTCTTAATCAAACTCTCATATGACCAGGAAGCGGCACCAAAATAGTTAATTTTACAAATGTTATAGAGATTATAAAAAAGCATGTTCTATAATGTTCAAAATCGTGATTTTGTGTATTCCTTGTAAAAAAAAATTCTTTAATGTATATCCATGTTTTAGCATTCATAATAACACTGACAAAGCAGAATTAAGCGCAGACCAAAGGCTTAACAAAATGCTGCTATCACACATAAAAAAATGGTTCCCATTTCATTAATTCTTATTCCTTAAGGCGACTCTATCAGGTCACACAATGGATGTTGCAGTTAACATAAGAAATGGATTCTCTCACGCACTACTGATGTGATGATAGTGAATCAAGCAAAGCAAGGCAGAGCAATACGTAGACTAGACAGCTCAAGTCACAATTCATTTTCCTGCTGCAGATACAGCTTACAGTCAGTCTCTTCAATGTTACACTATTACAACAAAAAATGAGGATGTCACAAAAGATAAGCTTTGTCTGGGCCCATGACCTCCAGAATACCAACAAAAATACAGGTGCATGAAGAACCAATCAACTCAAAAAAGGATTTGAGGACAAGCAAAATCTGCCTACAGTATTATATTGTTCCATGGCCTTGCTTGTGGTTTTGAGGACCAGAAATATATATATATATATATATATCATGTAATATTAACTTTAATATCACAAGTCAGAAAAATGTAAAACTCCTCAAAAAGAAGACACATAGCTGCTAACAGTTACTTCATAAGTTAATAATAAACACTTAAGTATTCATAAGTGTCCAGAGAATGACTGTATTGCAGCTTAAAAAACAGCTACATGTGTTTTGTTGTAGGCTAGCTCTCCAGCTCACAGAGTAGCTGTAGATTTCTATGAAGTGGACGAAACACATGCACATGTAAACCAGATAGACTTTCAGATAGACCTTAATTATGGAAGTGTTGAAGTGACATAAGTGGGCTGCTTTGGCTGAGGGTAGAACGGTCGTCCCCTTAAAGGAAGGTTGGGAATCCGAAATTGCTCCTGGTGGCTGTGCCATCAGTGTGTGAATGAGTTAATTTCTGTTTCTGATGAGCAGTTGGGTCTTTGCTCATAGGTGGGTGAATGTGATGTAGTGTAAAACACTTTCAGTGGTCGAAAAGACTAGAAAGGTGATATACAAATACAGCCCATTTACCATATGTGACAGTTCATTCGGAATTGGAGACGAACCCGGAAAATGTTCAGACTGTAGATCACCGAACCCGGTGGAAAGCTCTCAGAGCCTAAATGTGTACGTCCGCACTGTGCTCCAACAAATAGAAGCGACAGCTGCAGAAGAAGCTCTTGTTAAGTGACCTCTCTTGAAGTGTCCTTCTTTACTGTACCAAAAAATAACTGACAGGTGGTGCAAAAATGAGATGCAATGGTGGTGCAGTGGTTAGCACTGTCACCTCACAGCAAGGGGTTCTGTATATCATTCTTTGTGGAGTTTGCATGTTCTCCCCATGTCTGTGTGGGTTCTCTTCATGTTCTCTTGCTTCCTCCCACTGTCCAAAGACATGCATAGGTTAATTGGTGACTTTTTGCCCTTAGATGTGAACATGTGTATGACTTCTTTGTGAGTTAGCCCTGTGATGAATGGGCAACCTGTCCAATGACAGCTGGGATTGTCTCAAGCCCCTTCGCGACCCTGCACAGAGTTAACTATACTACTGACTACGGCTGCAATAGTGCTAACCCAAAAATAGATTACACAGTATTTAAACCAAATAATAACACAAATTGGAATATGAAAAAGAACAGTTAAATGATATACAAAATTATAACAATACTTACTCAAGGATTAATTTACTTTGGTAGAGAAATTTTGAATTAAATAACATTTTATCGCAATGAAAGTAAATATAAAAACATTGAGCCCATTGAGCTACCAGTAAATATTAATATATCTGAATGAAACTTCTCACAGTTACTATGCAACTTCTCACAGTTACTATGCATCATAAAAGGAACAGAATGAGGGGTGGGACCTGGAAAATGCCATTACATTGAGTGGCACCCTAAAATGTATACATATATATATATACAAAAATCCTAATACGCTAGTTAATGACCACTGGCTATTAAAGGCATAGCTAATTCTGTATATTAGTCAGCAATAAACATTGTTATGGCATTAGTTATTTATTTGGCACATTCCAAATGTGTAGAAAAGGCTACCTGAAACTGTGGGAAGATTGAATTGCCTCCCACTCTGTTTTTGTTTTGTTCCGCTAATTGAGACATGCGCGGAATGCCGTTGTGAATTACATGTTTGAAGTATATCCACAGACATACGTCAACTGAACAATGTTAGCATGCCACAGCTAATAGACAACCACTGGTGCACTGGCACAGCTTTCTGGGCAAAACTCATTCTCTAGAATTTCTGTTCCACTTGTGCAAGTAGTATACATAAATAGAATATTTTGACAGTAACAAAAATTTTTGGGTCACAGGGCGTACCGAACTGAGGAAGTCGCATACCGAACTGAATATCATATACATGTACAAAAATGACTGTAGAGTTCAATCAGCACCTCTCTGACACAATGTCAAAAAACTATTTATGATAAGCTTTAAAGAATGGCAGGACTTATTTCAAGGTTGTTTTTCTAGCATTTCAGTTTATATTTGAAGCAGCCTACTGAAAAAGATATTCGAGCAGAGTTTGTGTCACAAAACCTGTTTGGAACATTTCCTGTTTGGAACATTTCTTGTATCTCTAACTTGAAATCATAGTCATTTGTTATTTAAATCCCCCCAATGTGTTGCCATTTATTCCCAATCACAGCATTCAAGATTAGCTGGTCATAGCTTGTGCTTCCATCTGCCACATCTGCAAGGACGGCAGATGGAATCTAATCTGTTTAGGACCTGGTGTGTATGTTTAGTTGTGTTTTCCAATTTTTTTAAATAAAACAAGGTTCGGCAGGTCACAGATGCCAGGAAAGCCCTCTACCCTTAACAAACACAACCTTCCAGGCACATCATTTTTTATGTTGAATTTAGAAACAAACTATCTAATAAAACACTGATTATATCTGTGTGTTCTGGTAATTACTTTTCATGACATTCCCCCTCAAGAGGTAGCATACAATCTGTGCTGACCTGCCAAATTACTACAATAATGCCTCCCTCTTCAATTAGCACACAAAAGATTACCTCGAAGGCTGATGATGGTAACGACTATTTAAAAATAAACCTTGAGACACACACTATATTTTAATATATCAAACTTAAACAAGAGAATGATTAGTTTCATAGTTTAGAAAATAGCTAAACAAGTCTATCTGTATGCACAATAAAAAAAACAAAACAATGTTAACATAGAATGTTTCCAAAGGTGTTGCCTGAAGGTTATTTATGCATTTGCCTTATGTGAGCATTAAAATTGTAGGTGTATTAAAGGTTGAGTACTTCATTTGCTGACTACTAAATGCTAGAGGTTAATACATCCACACATCCCCTAGTTATATGACTCATATATCATCAGTGTACCTTGACTTCTTTCTCTACTGTAACTCTTGAAGCAAAATAAATAATTCACATAGTAGCCATTGATGTGTTTGGCGTCACACGACAAAATGTAGATATTTGTCCATTTAGTTAATATCAACAACACAAAGTTCAAAGCCATCACTCTCTCTGTGCATAAATTACTCAGTAAATGCATTTAACTAATTCGCCAAGACATGATGGCAACAGTATCAAACTATTTTTGGGCACTGAGGACAAAAGGAAAGGCAAGTTTTATAATGCATGCCTTCCTGCGTGTGATGTCTCCGTGGTATAGTCAAAGCCCTGAATTTCCTCTCACGGCTCTCATTAAGGCAGTGGTGTCAGGCACTGGCTGAGAAGAAGGGCGATTTTATCAATGGTTTAATTAATCATCAAAACTCCCTGCTCTACACATTTCTCTCTGATCCATTCTTCTTGCCCTCCACCACTCTTTCAGCTCCTTCCAAAGCCGTTTCGCACAAACACACACACACATAAATATAGAAACACACACCTGCTCTTTTTCAAGACACTGCAACACAAGTAGCCTTGTCCTTTCTCTCAGTTCCCCTGACTTTAACTTGCTCCCTCCCACACCAGCAGGCAGCAAAAGTCCCAAAAAGCAATGTCACCACTATTCAGGAGGCATCGCATTCAGTGAATTACCACCACAAAAGGACAACTGTTTCTCAGCCTGCCCAGAACTGAGAAAGATAATAGCCTAGTTCAACAGATAAGCCTTTCCTTCCTCCTTTTAAGTCTTTCCGTTACCAATATGCTTAGCAAATAGAGAGCATCTGCCAGGAAGCATTAAGGCTTCAGTATTTCGCAGTACTGAGAAGACCTTCAGATTAATAATCTAAGATTGCCCGTTGTATCCTTTGAACCTATACCCCCTTTTGTTTCAGAGTAGCAGGATGAAACTGACAAAACAACCTCACTCCTGTTATTTATCACTTACCGGGTGTTGAGGCTCAAAGCTGGACAGAGAAGCAGTAAGCAAATAGCTTGGATGAATTTCATAGCTGTCTCACACTCCCGTTCCTTCTCCCTTCTCAGATGCTTTTTGCCTTTCCCCCGTGTCTCTCTAACCACTCTCTAGCTCTCCCACTGGCTGCCTGGGATTTTTAGCGCACTCTCATACACACACACACACACACACACACACACCCCCAGACACACAAGCAGCGAGGCAGACAGATGCAACACAGTGGCTCGGCGAGAGGGAGGATCTCTGGCTTTAAATAACACAGGGACATGGACCGACTTGCTAATGGAAAGGAGCGGGTGGGGCTGAAATCAAGAGAAGGAGATGTGGGAGTGATATGATGTCAGCGCCCGTGCAGCTTCAGCTATTGGTGAGAGGCATTCTTGCCATTGTTTGGTGCCGGGTGTTCCTCCAACAATATACCTCTCCATTCATTTTATTTTGCCTGTTTACTACCTGCAGTTTGATACTGGGTGGAAATACAGCAAAACGGGTTAACAGTTCAGTCACAGTGACAGTTAAGTTAAGGCAAAACACTAATCGATTTTAAGTAGGGCTAAATGATTTTAAAAATAATGCTAATTCCATTATTAATTATAAATAGCTTTATTAACATATTGCAGTTACAATAGGTTGTGCGATATTAGAGGGAATGATAATCTTTACAGCAAAACAAAAACAGAACAATATTTTATTTAAAATGATATTTTGCTTATAACAATTTGAAAATTGCAGTAGGCCATTTTGCAATTTTGACAGAATTTTGAAAATTTTAAATTTTATGTGTAATTTGTCAAGAAGCTCTGTATTTAAAAGACCATTAGGGTGTTAGTGAACAAAGAAATAAAATGAAATAAAAGAAAAATTAATTAATGAGTTAAACAATAAACTGTGATGCGAAGTCTTATTTAAATGGTTCTCTTTGCTTTCATCTCTGATTTTCCCTTGCTTTCCAGATAAATTATGTATCCAATAACACAGAAGTAAACTAATAAACATTTCAAAATTGCGCTATAACTGGCTAAGCTGAATAGTATTCTAAAGCAAAAACTTGCTCAAATAGCAAAAGTATTTTAAAAAGCAAAAACAAACTCTCATCTCAGAAAACTAACTGTACTACAACAATGATAGACAGATATGTAAACCTTACGGAAATAACCTTTTTTGTCTGCTTAAGTGAATGAAATGCTTAACAAATTAAGAAACTTCATCACACTGAATTATACTAACACCCAAAATGGCCATTACGTGTTACTTATTTATTGGCAACATTGCCAGAAGTCCCAAAAAGTTCAGTTTTTTTGTTTCTTGTGAGCACAACATGTTAATTATGGGAATACAATCCATTTATTGTTGGAGCAAAATGATTTTGATCTTTTTTCACATTATGGTGGTAATTTGTTCATACAGAGTGAATTCTAGTGTTCTAAACTAAAATAATTAGCTTTCATTCTTTAAATGAACCAGACCTGGAGAATGACAGAAATAGAAATGTGGAGAAATGAAATTATCTCACCCCTGGCCTCACTTGCCCTGTGGATCTCTTTGAAGTTCAAGGTTATCCTTATGAAAGTAAGAACAGCTCAAGAACAAAATGTTGAGGACTGAGAGGATGTTCTAAGTGAGACTCCAAGTCATGTAATACAGGTAGAATTTTAAGCAGTCCATACAAAAGGTGGAGGTCACACACCATAAGCATGATAAATGATTTCCATTACAGCATTAATAGAGTTTGGAGTCTATTGTACCCCAGTAGTAACACCATTTTCCATATTGAAAGATTTCTTTTGATCTAATTACAAGTTCATGCATGGAAACCCATAGTGACCAGTTGTAATGAGTCTGCTAGACCACAGCTCACCTTGGGTACTGGGGAGAGAGTCCTCAGCGGACCTCTAATTTGTCACAATCATGTGTCACATCAGCCACAAACTTGAAGTCACAGTGCTCTGGGTCACCTGTTGAGCATCTTATCATAATTAAGAATGATTACCAAAGAATTTGCATGAATTGTTGACGTTATGCATGATGATTACATTTGGATAAATCCCCATAGCAAAGCATGAATGTCACATCAATTGATTTGTATTTTTTGTTTATGAATGCTTCATTTGAATTTTGATCACACCTTAATGGGATGCTTTGATTTAGTCAGGCCCAAGCACTGTTTGTTTTTTATGAATCATGGAAGGAAACAAGATTTTTGTAAGCCCGTAGTTTGTTTATATAATAGATGCACAGCCATACTCAGTCACAGTGACATTAGGACACTTTCATTGTATGATTTCGGTCATTAAAGCAGTTTTGCAGATAAAGACTCCATTGCTCTGTGCCAGCTGAGCAGTGGACATACTAATTCCTTTATTCTTCCAAAAACACACACAATCACTACAGATGCAAAGCAATTCCAGTTGCTTTCCCATAATGTGAGCCACATAATATCACAGTATTATATATGAGTAGGTTGTATTAACTTAAAAATTAAAACGGCTGTTGTGTAGTTCTGTTAGGCTTATTAGCACTTCCACCATTTTTTAATGCCTGTAAGCAAAGTCAAAGTCATAAACATCCACTGATGCAACAAAAATCTTATGCAGGCAATTTTCAACATTTTCCCTATAAAGTAAATGAAAGTATAAAGTTAATATCTCAGTTTCATATTCCCACTGAGGACACTGCTAAAGTATGAATGTTGTGTGTGGGTGTGTGTATATATATATATGTGTATATGTGTGCGTATATATATATATATATATATCAATCATAATATAGCTAATTTGATTCATTTGGTCGGTGGACCCTTACAGTTGAGCTTAACAAGCGCTTCAAAGGTAACGTGAGTCTGCACTTTTCTTTTTCTTTTTATCTCTTGTACCATGCCTGTTACTCCGGTAAATCTATAAGAATTAGACTTTGGGGCTTGTTGTTTCCATTAAATGAACTGAACGATTAAATTGTGGAGAATCTAACCAAGCATGTCCATACTGATCGTACGTTTAAAGATTAATATTTGTATTAACGATATAAGCAGCTTAGAAGCAGATAATGTGGGCGACCCTGCAGGGTTTTATTCATCCAAAGAACTTGTATAAAAACCAGACCAGGCGTTTAATCGGGACCTGTGTTTATTTGTCAAAATGTGTTCCCACACCAGGCCAGTAAACGGGGTAGGCGGCTACTTGGGACTCTATTAATTGAAGTTTTACGGTATACACATAAGGAGAGACAGAGAGTGGTCCCTTCCTTTGGCCATCCTACACACAGGTGATTGACTGCTCGCACCAACTGGAGGGGGACGGTGTTTTCTCTAGATGGATATACCTATCTAGTGAATTATTTGTATCTTATTTTACTGATAAGGTGGTGTCAATTAGAGACTCTATTACCCCCTCTGCCTCTTACTCTGAGGTCCCCCACCGTCAAGACAAGATAGTTTTAACAAGTTTTATCCCACTGATTGCTCTGAATTTTTAAAAACAATATCACAAATGAGTGTCTTTTAGCCCACTTGATATGCTACCAACAAAGATTTTACTAAAAGTAATTCATTCTGTAGGGCCCTGTTTCAACCCCTCAACCGATTGTGTCCCTGACTATTTTAAAACTGCTTGTGTCAACCCACTTTTAAAAAAGCCTGGTCTGGATCCCTACCTCCATCAAAATTTTAGACCAATTTCCAAATTACCTTTTATATCAAAGATTTCAGAAAGAAATGTGTCCAAACAACTGCTCTGCACAATGTTTTGAACTGTGTTGAACTGAGACTGCCCTGCTAGAGTCACCAATGACCTTTTAATGTCTGCTGATGATGGCATGTACTCAATCCTAACACTCCTGGACCTTAGTGCTGCATTTGACACTACTGACCATAACATCATGTTAGATATACTGAGGCACTGGGTGGGGATTCCTGGTACAGCTGTAGAATAGTTTTCATCGTACCTGTCAAATAGGAGGTTCTGTGTGTCTCTTCATTCTGTTCGCTCAAATATGGTGTGCCTCGGGGGTTGGTCTTAGGACCCATTTTCATGTTTATACTGATGATACATATATGTACTTGCCCGTCAGACCCACAGACCCTGAAATGCTGAGTTTACTTACCAACTGCCTCTGTGTTGTCTAAAATTGGATGTCAAATAATTTTCTCTAACTGAACTCCTGGTCATTGGGTCAACATTAATTTAAGTTTCAAGCAGCGCACCACAAAGCTTTTGCAATCATGTTTTTACCATCTTAGAAATATAACAAAAATGATCAATGTTAAGCTTTAAGGACACTGAGACCATCTTACAAGCCTTTATGCCTGGATTACTGCAACAGCCTTTTTACTTGATTGACCCACAAATCTATTGATCGACTTGATTTGTTCATAATACATAAAGGCATAGTCAATAAAGCTAATTTGAATTTGAATTTTAGTCAGGTGAGGATCAAGGCTGCTCTCCACTTCTCCACTTCAATTAGGCTAGATAAGCAATCTGAACCAAAATGTCTTTTTTAATTTTTTGAAATACAATGGAAACACAAAGTAGTACTAACAGCCATAACTTTAGCTTGCTAACATTTCTGAACTTCAATGTGATACAGATTTATTGCCAATAATATTCTGATTGTCTCACATTTCTGTCCACGTAGCAAAGCCAAAACACAGCGCTGGAGAATAACGTTACATGAAATGAATCCAACTGTATATAACATTGACAGGGGAAACATTACTTCTATCTGTGATTATGGCCATCTTCTAGCTATCAAACAACAGTTTTTATTTGCATTGCTAAAGGTGGACTAACTTAATTACCTACCGTCAAGCTTTGAAAACATCTGTCCCGCATCAGAGCCTTCCATCTGGGAAAATCCACAACAATTATATCCTTGATTTCTGCTGTCATATGTCTGCATTTTTCCCAACTATGTCTGGCTTCATTATGTTCGCTTCTTTGACGACGAAGATTCACGCTCCGTTGGCTTGTGCTAAATAATAGGTGTGGTCATCCATTTGTCCAAATTTCATTTCTCTAGATACTTCTAATAAACCAGACGACTACTCAGAGACTGTATATTATTATTATTATTATTATTATTATTATTATTATTTCCTCTTCTTCTTCGTACGCATTCAACCTCGAGCCGTTTGTCCGTTTTCAGCTGTAGAAACATGGTGACGCAACATGACTCAACATGGCGACCTCCATGTAAGCCTGGTTATGTATATAGAAATGCCTTATTCTAAGGTAATAAAAACATAAAAATTCAATATGCAAGGTCTTTATACAACAATGAAAAACATGGGTATGGATATTTTATTGCATTTCTGTCAAGAAATATTACACACTGAACCTTTAAAACATGCTTTCACATGGCGGTATAATGTGAAAAATTAAGATGATTTTATTTGTGGGTGCAGATAGCAGCCTTCAGACAGAGCTCAGGCCTGAAAACCTCCTCCCGGTGGTACAAAGCTCCTGTGCTACCGGTGTAAACACCAACACCCCCAGTCCAGGTAGAGTCAGCTAAGCTAATAGGGCTAGCTGACAAGCCAGGCGAGCAGGCAGCATAACCGGGCCCAGCAGCCTCTATGGACATGACATTAGCTAATGACAGAGGCGAAGTAATGGAAGAGGACGCTGACAGTTGAAACTACAAGATAAAAGGAGAGAGTGACCGAGAAGACACCAGGTGGCAAGCTAGCCAACAAAGCTAGACGGCAACCGACCCAAGAGCAAGTAACAGTACAGTAACGTTACCGATGTCCGAGTGTGTTATCTAGTTTGCTAACATCAACTTGAGATTTATAGCTTGTGGCTAAAACTCTGTCTATGAAACCTCTGGCTGATTTTGCTCAAGCCCACAACTTTGCTAACACAGGCAAAACTTAAGCAAGCACAACAACACATGACACAGCAAGACAGCTAATAAGTTATTACTGACTAGTCCAACAGCAAGAAGGACAGCTTCTGTCACCCACTGTCTTGTTAAGCTAAACGGTGCATTGTTTGAATGATTCCACCATCTCATCCCCCACCTATCTTACCATCCTGGAGAGGGACGTCAACAGACTGTTCAGGAGGAAGAAATCTTGCAAAGTAGCCAGGCCGGACTCTGTCTCCCATCCACCCTGAAGCACTGCGCCAATCAGATGTCTCCGGTGTTCACGGACATTTTTAACACCTCACTGAAGACAGCCTGCTTCAAAGCCTCCACCATCATCCCTGTCCCCAAAGAACCAAGGACCACAGGACTAAACAACTACAGACCCGTCGCCCTGACATCTGTGGTTATGAAGTCATTTGAGCGCCTTGTGTTGTCCCACCTTAAATCCATCACAGACCCACTCCTGGACGCCCTGCAGTTTGTCTACAGAGCCAACAGGTTTGTAGACGACTCAGAAAACATGGCCCTTCATGTCATACTCCAGCACCTGGACTGCCCAGGAACCTCAGCCAGGATCCTGTTTGTGGATTTCAGCTGTGCTTTCAACACCATCATCCCGGCCCTGCTGCAGGACAAGCAATCAAAGCTGAGCGTGCCTGACTCCACCTGCAAGTGGATCACAGACTTCCTGACAGACAGGAAACAGCATGTTAAGCTGGGAAAACATGTCTCTGACTCCAGGACCCTCGGCACCGGTTCCCCTCAGGGCTGCGTTCTTTCCCCTCTGCTCTTCTCCCTTTTATACCAACAGCGGCACCTCCAGTCACCAGTCCGTCAAGCTCCTGAAGTTTGCGGATGACACCAACATCATTGGGCTCATTTCAGGTGGGGATGACTCCGCCTACAGGTTGGAGATCTACCATCTGGTGACCTGGTGCAACCAGAACAATCAGGAGTTCAACGCTCAGAAGACAGTGGAGATAGTCGTAGATTTTAGAAAGAGCCCAGCCCCACCCTCCCCTATCATCCTGGGTGACTCCGCAGTCGCCACTTTCCGCTTCCTGGGCACCATCATCTCCCAGGACCTCAAGTGGAAGCTAAATATCACCTCCCTCACCAAGAAGGCCCAGCAGAGGATGTACTTCCTGCGGCAGCTGAAGAAGTTCAGCCTGCCAAAGACAAGTGCACTTCTACACCGCCATCATTGAGTCCATCCTCTCCTCCTCCATCACCATCTGGTACGCTGCTGCCACTGCCAGGGACAAGGGCAGGCTGCAGCGTATCATTCACTCTGCAGAGAAGGTGATAGGTTGTCACCTTGCATCTACTCAGGACCTGTACGCCTCGAGGACTCTGAGGTGCGCAGAAAAGATTGTGGCTGACTGGCAGGAGGCTGCAGTCCATCAGGACCAAAACCTCTCACCGCAAAAACAGTTTCTTTCCGATGGCAGTGAGTTTCCTCAACAAGGCCTGGGTCCCCACTGTCACTGATCCCTCATGCTCCCCTCCCAAAACACACACACACACACACACTCATTCACACTCCTGACCCCACACTATACAATAACGCTCAACTGTGCTTTATGCTCATGTTGTGAACTTTTGCACACACTTGCCAGCATTGTATTATAGTATTATTGTATTTTTTGTGTACATTTTTTTGATCTCCTTACTTTTTATATATTTATGTTTATGTTCATGTGTACTGTAAGCACTAATTTATACCAAGGCACCTGGCAATAAACTCGATTCTGATTCTGATTCAAATGTTGTGAAGAAGATGCACTTGGTAAGAAGGGAAAACTGAGATGATCACAATGAATGTTTTAGGCCCAAAGACCATGCGGGATTTCCTGAATGATCTATCCCAGAGTGAAGGTGAGCCTGTGTTTTACTCTGTTGCCACCAACGGCTCAAACAAGGGAAACTGTTTGAGCCATGTGTGTGACACATTTTTCTGTCTGGTGGCAGGGTGGTGATGGCGCAATGGATAAAACCATGCCTTTGGTGTGAGAGACCCAGGTTCAATCCTCCCCTTTCACCCATCCACCATTGTGTCCCTGACCAAGACACTTAACCCTAGTTGCTCCAGAGGCGTGCGACCTCTGACATACATAGCAATTGTGTTAAAGGTACCTGATGTAAATCACCTATTATTAAACATACCAAATATTTAATTAAGAGATTAGCTATCATTATGACAAATTGCTTAAAACAGTACTCTACAATATTTAATAGTGACAAAGCTGGAAACACTAAAAGAGCCTTGCCCAATTGTCAAAGTTAAGTTTGGTGCAAAGTGTTTTCACAAGAATAGAAGTATAAATGTGTGTTTGCAGGGCTGTATGAGAGGTTTTAAAAGTAAAGAAATGGCTGAGTTTGCCTACCAGCTGCCAAAATATAGTAGGCACAGCCAGCAAGTCTTTGAAGCCAAATATTCTTTAGCTGAATCTAGCATAAAGGATCACACGTCTAGATGTTTTGTTCTGTTAAAACCCTTTATTTATCCATGGTAGATTCTCCTATTTAGCAACATCCTGCCACACATTTAAACATTTTAAAGTGCATTCACCAGTGAAGTGAACAAATAAAATCAATTCTTGAGGGATTTGCACAACATGACTCAATCACTTTTTTATTTCACATTTCCCTAGTCCAGAAATCTTCTGTTTTTGCCTTCTGGTCACAAGCCCCTGTCTTTACCTTCAGGCTACAAAAGTCCCAGCAGGCAACGTTTCCATTTGTCTGCAATAACATATCCAAGTACAGCGATATTGACTGACAGTTGCCTGAGTAAATCAAGATATCTGGATTCTGAGCTAGCTAAAATAATGGCCTGTCAGCAACGTTGCTGCTTTTACTGACTACTGTTTTCTGCAAAGTTGCCTCTTGTTCCTCTCAAGGAGCTCAAGGAGATAAGTTAGCAAGTACTGAAATCCCTTTAGTCTATTATGTATGTTTACAGAGGGTGTGCACTAGAAAAGAGAGAAGAAATCCAGCATTCCCTTGCATAAATTTCCATTCTCACCATCTACAGTGCAATTCAACATTTTGTGTGGAAAAGAAAAGAGAAAACAAAAAAAGTGAGAAGTCTGGCAGCAAAGCTGAAGCTTAAGGCAGTTCCCTGTCAGTTGGTTCATTCTCTCAGTGCAGGAGCATGGAAATGTGCTTTCACAGAACTGGTGCTACGAACATCATGTCTGGAATGTTTAGTTTGTCAACATACGTTCAGAACAAATGAACAGAGAGACTGGAAAAGCAACTTTTATGTCACTAAATCCCTATAGATGTTGTTGGTTATGAGTTGAGGTAGTAGTACAGCATATATGTGAAACATCTGGTCAGATGACAGATTCATCAATAAATAGCTTATTTAACCAAGACATGTCACATCCTACAAAAACGATAAACTCCAAATTATCCAATACTCAGCAGAGACCAAACAGCTTCTGTCTAACCCAACACTGTGGAGATAGGATATTCCATTTAAAGTTTCGGCTATACGCGCCGCCGTACAAAGTACTTTGAGAATAAAGTATAGTGAGAAAAAAACAACAATGGATAATGGAGATGTACAACAAATGTTATAAGAAGACCCATTTTAATTTGGTTTAAAGCAGAATTAATTATTTATTTTACCACTAGAGGACAAAAAGAAAAAGAAAAAACAAGATGGGTGTTTGTTCTCTAGCAAATCCTAAGATAAATATCTGGGTTTTAAGATGCTAGTTGTTTAAATCCTTCATACAGTGGCTTTAATATACTGTAAAAAAATATCACTGCAATAACCACAAGAATTTTTTTTACATTACATGAATCAGATAAATGAGAAAGAACACAAATAAAGCAATAAATTATTACACGAACTCTTTCCTTAACCTCCTTAAAACATGTTGAAATTATTGTTCAAGGCAAATATGCCAAGGCTACGATACCAAACATATCAGGCTGAATGAAAGGAAAACCTGTGAAATATTCTGCTCAGTAGTCAACATAATTTCCAGCTCATGTAATAGTGGAGCCACTAACTTTGAATATTTCAGTCAACATAAGGTTCTTATAGCTTCAATGCAGTGTTGAAATAACACTTTGTCAGATTATCACATTACCATCAATCATACTGTGAAATTTTATCAATTTCGTAAGCCGAGTAGCAATAATGTCGGTGCTAATAACTGCAGGACGACTAAACATAGCCATCTGACCAGTGGGCTACATGTATAATGGTACAACAATCAAAGTCAGTAGCAGGACACCCACAGTCAGAGGCAAGATGCCAGGACACTCACATTTAAAGCCAGTAAACTGGCAGGACACCCACATGTAGCTGTAGTAAGATGCCAGGACACCTACTTTTAGCAATATGACAGCAACAGACGCCCATGTTTAGGGGCAGAGCAGCTATGGATTTGTATGACTGTTATACCACAGTATATGATGATTTAAAACCCTGCACAATTCAAACCAGTAAGGGAAACCTCAGGCATTGTAGTCCAGCTTTGTTCACTCCATTGCATTGTAATGTTCCAGCAAGACCCCGGAGCAGAGCCTTGGCCTTAAAACCATGGTGATGCTGCCACTGGAGAGGAGCATTTATGTGGGATTGTGCTTCGGTTTATTGTGATTCTGTGGGGTTGTTAG
This sequence comes from Micropterus dolomieu, assembly GCF_021292245.1. Classification (NCBI taxonomy): domain Eukaryota; kingdom Metazoa; phylum Chordata; class Actinopteri; order Centrarchiformes; family Centrarchidae; genus Micropterus; species Micropterus dolomieu. The sequence continues at coordinate 7,162,218 of NC_060169.1, read as the reverse complement.
CCAGTGAGCTACTTACCCTGCATCCTCTGAGTGAAGGAAAAAACTGCTAAACTGATTTTTCTAGAAATTATTCACCCATGTGATTGTTATAAGAACACCATTATTAATTAAGTTAATTATGTATAATCAAGTTTAAGTGCTGATTGTAGCTTCAGTTGATAATCTTGCCAAGAGAAACTCACAGCAGAATACGGTTAAAGTCCTACCTCAGCAACGTTACGTGCATCTATCTTTTTAGGAGTGGAAGTGGGGTGGCCAAAGCTTAATGATAACAGATGTAACAAATGCATCTATGATTAAAGAATGATTATTTTGACTGAGGATGGCTGGACAAGGAAACAGAAAACAGACTGAATATGTAAACAGCCAGAGGAATATATAGGAGAGTGGAATGGGTTATATAGATCCTTACTTTATCAACAGTAGTCATGTTTCCATTAACTGATAACACGTACGGTATATTGACCTTCTTGAAAGTCAGATGTATCTTATGTGAGAGACAGGCTCAAAACTTGTTTGCATTAAACTGTCATAAGTCAGTAACATAAATGTTCTCCAACAATGTCAAGACCAACAAGAAGGTTTTGTTTAACAACCATTATGTGGTTTTATTGTTCTACTGAGGTATAATAACTGGCAGTTTTCCAATACCCACTTATTCCATGTCTCAGAACATCTGGCCTTGGAAAAAATACAGAGATGGCCTTCTGCTACGACTTTATTGTTACTACACTGTATGTGCCATAGCTCCAGGCAAAGAATCTATTAATTTGCAGATCTAATGAACATATAGATTTCTAGTTTCTGTAACATCAGCAGCTTTGCCATGATGTTACCCCCAGGTTTTGTGACATTCGTCTGTTCTTTGCTCAATTGGTTTTGTACCATTAAATAACTATTTCTGGGACTTATTTTCACAATTTTACCCTCTCTTGGTCTCACTGGAGTAGGCTCTTGCCTTTACAGGATGACCCAAAAGACAAATATAGGGGTATATTACAGGTGAATTACTGTTTATAAAGACCATTGTTCTGAAATGCTTGTATTGTCAGTTCTGCCATAAAGACAAATTGCTAAGAGCCTATATAGAAAGGTGACAGGAGTGGTAAGGCTAAGTTGTATTGTAAAAACACAATATTCTAGCACAATGTTTAAAAAAACTATATAGCATCATGAATTTGTGGTCACTGTTTGCTTTAAAAACTCATTAAAACACAAAACCTGTTTCTCTGTAATCTTTCCCTGTGGATACTGGCTTTCAGTTTGCATATTATAACATTAACTTGCAGTATTATTTTCAAAATGTAAAAAAACAGACGCCAAGATTCTCATCTGTCACGCTATGAAATACAAATTGGAATTGTTCCATAGACGGAGAATTGTGAAAGATTGAATTTGTGAATGCATTATAATACTGATTTGAGCACCTACTTTGCGCTGAAACAGGGTGTCCCTCTTGGTAGAACAACTGTCTGAGCCAAAAAGAGAAAATAAAATCATTCAGCTTCTCATTCTTTCCAAGTAATTGTTATGGTATCTTCACAATTCTGTGCCATCACATGGGTGGGTGTCCTTAATACATTATTCTAGTGGGGGAGGGAACAATGAAGTACTACAAGAATACAAACTGAATTGTCTGAGGTGAAAGGCTTAACAGTGCTCATAATTCAGAGGCTGTCAGCTTTTCCAACTCACTAGTGGATTTTTACTTCCATCTTCAGGTCGATCCTTAAATTGCAAGCAATGTGTAGACTGACCACAGCAACAAACCGCAGGAACAATATTTCACTGTAGTGGGATAAAACTACGAGATGCAGTAAAGGTACAACATGGGTGAAAAAAATACACTTTTATAAATAAAATGTGTTCCAAAACTCATCATGGTGTGCATTTTGTTAACATTGTTGTTGCTTGTTTGTTTTTATCCTCAAACTGCTGAACCCATTCAAGTAGGTAGTGAGGCATTTTTAAGACCTCGCATAGTTGCTTCTGTTACACAGCTGCTGCATGACCTGGATAAACAAAATGCTGCAGAGACAGCGGTATTAACAGCATACTGCTGTTGTTAGGTCAGATACACTAGGGGCACAGGCTTTATAGTAACATGGTAAATTGTTTGAATTGCGTGTTCCAAATGAAATTGTTTGAAGAGAAGAGGGACATTTTTAGAAGGGTTAATATTTCCTCTAGACCTCAAACGCAATTATTTAAACATTATACTACATAATTCTAACATTATCAATCTACCATATCAATGAAAGCACTAAATACAGATCAGCAGACTTCATAACAGCAAAATGCCTATAAGTGAAAAACATATTAATTAGACTTTCTTGACTGATCCAGGCAAAGTCCAGAAACACACATTCATGTGACATGATGTTTTAGCTGTATTTCATGATTACAATAATTTGTGTGTGAAAAGCAAGCATGGAATTAAGGTGGTAACATATATGGTTAAATATGTAACTGTATTTTTAAACACAGTAGTCATTAGCAGCAATATCTCAAAGACTACAGTCACTGTAAAGAAAAAACTAACACTTGAATCTCTGCATAGTGAAGACTAGGAACAGCGAAGAAGAGCAATGTGAAAAGAGGGGTCAACAACTGTAACTGATCAACTCATGGTCACGTAGAGTACAGGAGGTAAATGTAACACACATGGGTGCACAATTAAAAGGCGGTGATTGAATGGCTAACTGCAGGAAGAGCTCAGGCTGCAGCACAAACACATGCCTCCAGTGAGCCAGACACAGCACGAGCCAGGAGGACATAAACATGCAGGTTTATCTGTGCATCTCTGAGCCAGACGAACCACTTGACAAAATGATAAAGACTAACAAAGCGCAGCTGCACTGCTAGTAGGGAAGATAAAGACTCAGCCAATGGGAGCCAACACTTATAACCAGCAGAATCAAGTTAATATACTGCAGTGACTTTAACTTGTAATTGTTTTTGTCAGATTCTGTTGTTGATGGCTGCACAGCAGGAATGCTGAGCATGTCTACTATGAGCAAAAAAAACCTCAAAGAAACAAACGCTACTTGGACCAAGAGGGTTTACCTGTGAAAAAGCATTTCCATAAGCTAAGCTATGTTTGTAAATGGCTTGCTGTCGCATATGTCATGTTCTGTGATTATGGCTGCTAAATGACTAGCAACCGCTAATGGCAGCTAAATAGTAGAGCTAGTGTGAATGTTAACATATGACAAAAGAGCTTTTTGCAGAGCTGGTGTATACTGTAAAGTATGTAATATTCTCTTTGTATTTGTCCAGAAGGTGAAAGACAATTAGACAATTATCTTTATCTAATGATGTAGGCACTAGTTACTTTGCAGACTAAGGTATCACATAAAAAAATATATCATAAGCCCATAAAACATGATGAACGGGTATATTAAGTACTTGGACTCAGTGCCACCTGGACTAGTGTCAACATTAAAATGCTGCTTGCAGGTTAATACATCAATTTCATTGTCAAAGAGACAATTCATTATAATGAGAACTTTTTTATTTTAACATAGATTTGGCTGTTAATACAACTTTCTAATAAAATTTTTGAATACAAGATTAATTACACTAAATTGCCCTTAAGATGGATGATCTGTAATGGAGAAGGCTATTTTTACTTGGTGACTTTTACTTGTTGAGTCACTCATTTATCTTATTAATTCATCATGTGCTTTTATTTTTCAGATTGTATTTAATTGTAATTGTTTTAATGTTTTTAATGTTACCTATTAAAGCACTTGAAAGGTGCAGTATAAATAAAATTTATTACCATTTATCTTACTAGATGAGTACTTCAGCCACTGCATTTGATGTATTTACAAATATTGTTCAATTCTATCCATAGTATCTGTAATGAAAGCTAATTATAATGCAATTTACAAATGAAACATATGACAGCGATTATGCCAGCCCACTGCAGGTCATTTAAACTGGAACCCAAGATAATTAGTCTGCCTAAATTAATAAACCAAAATCCTCCACTTTGGAAACATGTTAATTACTTGTATCTGTCATTTTTTGCGCCATTTGGAAAATAATTCACAAGACACTACTAGACAGCAAAAAGAGAACAATTTTTAGTCTAATAAGGACATGAATTGAGAGTGTGGTCCTGTGTTTTCAGGATGCTCTTTTGACCATTGTGACCAGACAATACATGTTGCATGTTGAACTGAATGAATAAGATGGAAAATGCATATAATTGTATGTTGCAGCAGTGATGCATAACCCAAAACACAACTCTCATCATTCAGCAGTAGAACAGAATCCTGATTATTTTGTGTAAAATACTTCAACCAGAACAAAGCACAATCATAGCATGGAAAACTAGTTTCTCAACCTGCATGACTAGGTGTCCTGCTAGAGGGAAGAAACTTGAATTCCCTATTAAAGAGATGTGGAGGACACTCCAGCATAGCCCTGGCTGTCCTGACAACCTGACACTGTGTGGCTGTGACAGGTCCAAGTAAATTTGGGTATGGCCCTCCAGGGTCCCACATAAATGAACTGCTCTGAAGGCAGACAGGTCCCGACCATGACTCTTGAACAGTCCCCGGCGTATTTGCTCATGTGGGGAGAGGAATACTTAGAGCAAGTAGCCCGAAGCAGCAGTCATGTAGTTCAGCTGACGTCAGATATTGATGGTGGTGTGTGAGCTTTACTTCAGCAGTGCTTTTTACAGGAGCAATGAGGCCTTACAAAGACCCTTTGTTTCAACTAAGTAGACAGAAAAGAAGTAGTCAGCAGTCCAGCCCACTTCATCAAAACACTCAACTTTGTTAGATCTCTGTTCAGCTGATGGATCACCAGCCAGCAGTTTGTGAAGTGTGTGAGGTGCCGTCTCCTACAACTACATGATTCGGTATTGTGTTTTCTTGTCTCATAGTAAACAGTCTATGTAGAGGGAGATGTTTATCATGTAATTAGGCAGTATATTACATGATAAATATATATAATATATTACACATATATATACACACACACACACACACACGATCGGCCATAACATTATGACCAATGACAGGTGGGATATATTAGGCAGACATATGTCCTCAAAGTTGATGAGTTAAAAGCAGGAAAAATAGGCAAGCGTAAGGATTTGGGCGACTTTGACAAGGGGCAAATTGTGATGGCTAGATAATATTTAATCATTTAGCTGACGCTTTTATCCAATGCAACTTACAACTGCTAAGAATATCAGAGTTTGCGCGCCTCTGGAGCAACTAAAGTGTCTTGCTCAGGGACACATAATTGGATGTGTCACAGTGGGGAGTTGAACCCGGGTCTCTCATACCAAAGATATTGTCTTATCCACTGCATCATCACCACCATGTATACACATGTGTACAGTAGATGAGTGTGTGTGTGTGTGTGTGTGTGAGACTGCTCTAAATGTTCCGATCCAGAAATATTCTGAACATGTTATGAAATTCAAATATTTTATTTTTGAGTGTGTAGCAGATGAGTATCCATATGATAATCATATTTCCTTATTTCTAGCTGGCACTAGACTAAAACGACTGAAGATGACAGACTGTGAAAATGTGAAATGCCTTGGAAACTTGGACTACAACTACTGTGCTTTCTGTTAAAAGTGTTTTTAATACATTTATTTCACTCTTTTTACTTGAGAGAGGATGGCAATGTCGCTCTGTCAATCGGTCCACTTTGGTCCAGACTCAAATATCTCATCTACTGGATGGATTGCCAGAAAGTTTTGTGTTTGTTTTGTTAGAAGCTTTAGTTGGTGAATAAATACCTTTTAAACAAATGACATCGCCATCACATACAGCTATAATAATGTGCATGTAGTGCTGTATAACATGTTAACATGTTAAGGCACTAACCTAAATAAACATTATACTTGCAAAATACCAGCATGTTAGCATTGTCATTTTGAGCATGTTAGCATGGTGATGTTAGCATTTAGCTCAAAGCACCACTGTGTTTAGGTTCAGCCTCACAGAAGTAGGCAGTAGACTCAGTCTTTTTTTGTTTTTTTGTTTTTTTATTTACATATGGACTTCTTATACTTTATGTCTGTAACACTGTGGGATAGCATTACTATACACTATGTACATGTTGACAGGAGAACAGCCAGGGAAGGTTTTCATTGTATGAAAATACACTGATGGCAATTTAATGCATTCAAAAATAAATCCTGAATCTTTATAAATACTTTTGTTGAGACTGTGCCATACAAATCTAACTTAAACATTCTGACTGTCCCTGACAGCTGCATATAAATTAGTGAATAAACTTAAATGAAAGAATAAAACTATTTAATTCATGTTGAAAACCCGATACTGGCTATCTAAGTTTCAGTCATGGGGCTTGGCTTTTGATTCATCATTTGATTCATCTTATGTACAATCCCTCTTGGGTTGTCATGTTCATGTTCACACATTCAAGACTAATGGGAATCATTAGGTCGCTGATTACTCTGATTAGTGATCTAATAACAAAAGATCAAATAGAAACCTTAAAGGGTCACATTCATCATATGTTGCACTGTCCCCTCATGATATTCCCATATTGAAAGATGACAAAGCCCCTATATAATCTGTTACGCAAACTCAACAGTGGTTTGACAAGCACAAGGAATCTGTTCCCCAATCACAAGATCTAAATCTTGGTGGGACGTTTGGGAAAAAAGAGAAGCAGGGTAAAGCAGAGTTCAGTGCAGCGATTTATCCCACTACACCAAAGGCTATTAATATTTCTTCACTGGCAGACAGGAAAGTTTTAAATATGCATATGCCTTCAATTCTATATCATCTATTTTGATAACTTTAGTACATTAGAACACTAATAAGCCAGAAAATGTTAAGAACCCCTGTACTAACAACGCTTTATATTATAGTAAAAGGTACATTTGCATTGTGTTTCATTACATTGTGCACACTGCCATGGATTTGTAAAGGGGAACACAGTGGTAGTAATGACAGCTATTATAATGTAATGTATAGTAATGTGAGCTATGAGAAAATAAATAGTTCAATTAAAATTATTGTGTGTGTGTGAAAATATTTGTATAGAATGGAGTCAGCTAAAAGGACAGGGCTAACCACTGGGCCACCCATGTATATACAAATATATAAATGTGTATGTAATTTAAGTATATATATATATATATATATATATATATATATATGTACACACTTTTGTTTTTGCCCCCATTCATCATGGGCTGAAGTCAAAGATCCAAGACTTTCTCTATGTACACTCACCTAAAGGATTAATAGGAACACCATACTAATATTGTGTTTGACCCCCTTCACCTTCGGAACTGCCTTAATTCTATGTGGCATTGATTCAACAAGATGCTGAAAGCATTCTTTAGAAATGTTGGCCCATATTGATAGGATAGCATAGGATAGCATCTTGCAGTTGATGGAGATCTGTGGGATGCACATCCAGGGCACGAAGCTCCCGTTCCACCACATCCCAAAGATGCTCTATTGGATTGAGATCTGGTGACTGTGGGGGCCATTTTAGTACAGTGAACTCATTGTCATGTTCAAGAAACCAATTTGAAATGATTTGAGCTTTGTGACATGGTGCATTATCCTGCTGGAAGTAGCCATCAGAGGATGGGTACATGGTGGCCATAAAGGGATGGACATGGTCAGAAACAATGCTCAGGTAGGCATTTAAACGATGCCCAATTGGCACTAAGGGGCCTAAAGGGTGCCAAGAAAACATCCCCCACACCATTACACCACCACCACCAGCCTGCACAGTGGTAACAAGGCATGATGGATCCATGTTCTCATTCTGTTTACGCCAAATTCTGACTCTACCATCTGAATGTCTCAACAGAAATCGAGACTCATCAGACCAGGCAACATTTTTCCAGTCTTCAACTGTCCAATTTTGGTGAGCTCTTGCAAATTGTAGCCTCTTTTTCCTATTTGTAGTGGAGATGAGTGGTACCCGGTGGGGTCTTCTGCTGTTGTAGCCCATCCGCCTCAAGGTTGTGCGTGTTGTGGCTTCACAAATGCTTTGCTGCATACCTCGGGTGTAACGAGTGGTTATTTCAGTCAAAGTTGCTCTTCTATCAGCTTGAATCAGTCGGCCCATTCTCCTCTGACCTCTAGCATCAACAAGGCATTTTCGCCCACAGGACTGCCGCATACTGGATGTTTTTCCCTTTTCATACCATTCTTTGTAAACCCTAGAAATGGTTGTGCGTGAAAATCCCAGTAACTGTGC
>NC_060169.1:7116258-7153889 GCF_021292245.1 Micropterus dolomieu | reverse complement strand
ATTTTAGTACAGTGAACTCATTGTCATGTTCAAGAAACCAATTTGAAATGATTCGAGCTTTGTGACATGGTGCATTATCCCGCTGGAAGTAGCGGAGGTTACATGGTGGCCATAAAGGGATGGACATGGTCAGAAACAATGCTCAGGTAGGCCGTGGCATTTATACGATGCCCAATTGGCACTAAGGGGCCTAAAGTGTGCCAAGAAAACATCCCCCACACCATTACACCACCACCACCAGCCTGCACAGTGGTAACAAGGCATGATGGATCCATGTTCTCATTCTGTTTACGCCAAATTCTGACTCTACCATCTGAATGTCTCAACAGAAATCGAGACTCATCAGACCAGGCAACATTTTTCCAGTCTTCAACTGTCCAATTTTGGTGAGCTCTTGCAAATTGTAGCCTCTTTTTCCTATTTGTAGTGGAGATGAGTGGTACCCGGTGGGGTCTTCTGCTGTTGTAGCCCATCCGCCTCAAGGTTGTGCGTGTTGTGGCTTCACAAATGCTTTTCTGCATACCTCGGGTGTAACGAGTGGTTATTTCAGTCAAAGTTGCTCTTCTATCAGCTTGAATCAGTCGGCCCATTCTCCTCTGACCTCTAGCATCAACAAGGCATTTTCGCCCACAGGACTGCCGCATACTGGATGTTTTTCCCTTTTCATACCATTCTTTGTAAACCCTAGAAATGGTTGTGCGTGAAAATCCCAGTAACTGAGCAGATTGTGAAATACTCAGACCGGCCCGTCTGGCACCAACATCCATGCCGCGCTCAAAATTGCTTAAATCACCTTTCTTTCCCATTCTGACATTCAGTTTGGAGTTCAGGAGATTGTCTTGACCTAAATGCATTGAAGCAACTACCATGTGATTGGTTGATTAGATAATTGCATTAATGAGAAATTGAACAGGTGTTCCTAATAATCCTTTAGGTGAGTGTATATACAAAAGGCCTATTTCTCTCAAATCTCGAAATCGAAATCTGTGTTAGTGAACATATCAAAATGCTGATAAAATAGCATGGGTATTGCACAGGTGTGCCTTATGTTGGCCACAATAAAAAAATAAAATAAAATTATATATATATATATATAATATTAAAAAAATACCCCCCACCCCCCCACCCCTTGTGGGGTGGTATGTGTCATCCGCAAGCTCGGGTACCCTGGGAGTTGGAGGATTCTGCGCAGTATCTTAGCTGTTCCTAGGACTGCACTCTTCTGGACAGAGACCTCTGATGTTTTACCTGGAATCTGCTGTAGCCGCTCTCCCAGTTTGGGGGTCACAGCCCCCAGTACTCCGATTACCACTGGGACCACTGTTGCTTTTACTTTCCACATCTTTTCTAGCTCCTCTTCCTTCTTCTGCTGTTAGTCAATCAACACGATGTCTGGTTAATTAGCCATCACCAGTTTGTCAGTCTGGATCTTGAAGTCCCACAGGATCTTAGCTCGGTCATTCTCAACTACCTTAGGAGTTGTCTTCCATTTTGACCTTGGGACTTCCAGTCCATACTCATGGCAGATGTTCCTGTACACTGTGTCAGCTACCTGGTTATGGCGTTCCATGTACGCTGTTCCTGCCTGCATCTTACACCCTGCTGTTATGTGCTGTACTGTCTCAGGGGCATCCTTGCACAGTCTGCACCTGGGGTCCTGCCTGGTGTGGTAGACCCCAGCCTCTATTGATCTTGTACTGAGTGCCTGTTCTTGTGCCGCCTTCTGTGCTGTCCTTTTCCAGATTTCTTGATATCAGCCACTTCTTCTATTTGTCTGTGCTACATGCCATGCAGCGGCTTGTCTCTCCATTAAGGTTCTTTGTCTTCCTTGTCCTCACCCTCAAGTTTCTGCTGCCTGAGGTATTCACCATCTTCCTGATGTACTCTTGGATCTTTGTTGTCTCATCCTGGACTGTGGTCTTGACACTCACTAGCCCCTCGCTACACTTGTGCACTGGTGTACAGTCTCAGGGTGCTGGATTTGGGGTGAAACCCTCCATGCATTGTGAGGAGCTTTCTTGTCTTGATGTGGCCTCTATCTCCTCAGTTTATTATACCAGTGGAGTATCTGATGACCGGCAGAGTGTATGTGTTGATGGCTCAGATCTTGTTCTTCCCATTGAGCTGACTTTTCAGGATCTGCCTTATTCTCTGTACGTATTTGACTGTGGCGGACTTCCTTGCTGCCTCCTCATGGTTTCCGTTAGCCTGCGGCATCCCAAGGTATTTGTAGCTGTGCTTGCGGTTTCACTCATGCCTGAGGTAGGCAAGTAGCATAAAAAATATTAAATATGGCATAAATCTAAGCTAAATGAGCCTAAAACACAATACATTGTGAATATAATTTTACTAGAGAGTAAAATTATTGAAAATACACAAAATCAGTTTAGATTCTCACATGTAAACAAGTTCACAGTAAACGGTGCAGAACTGCCAAGGCAAGGATGGTGGACATGGTTCATAGCTTACGCAATTATGCACTTGGGCACAATCAGTTCTGTGGTCACTGGCATTCTCCATAATTTTAGGGACAGGTGTTCTCTTTCTTCTTCATATTCCCTCACTGCAGCAGAAAATGGAATTCAGCAGATGTGTGCGCTACTTGAGCGTGACATATCTACTGAAGAGTGCACACAGGCTTTTCTTAGTGCAGTCATCATCATGCCAGAAGAAGCTGTCTATTTTCGCTGTTCTGGGGGTTATTCACTGAGTAAAATTGCACGTGTCCCTGCAGAAAAAAATTCAGCTGCATGTGATAATATTAGCAGAAACGTGGACTTGTTTTTGTGTCTGGCTGTGCAGCTGGTATGATTGTTTTAAATGATAAATAAGGATAACACTGCTGCTAAATAAAATTTGTGAATTGGGTTTAAGCTGTAATGAGATGTAGACAATAACATGTTTTGTCTTAGATGTAATGGCTCATATTTTGGTTCTGTTTGGCTTCAGGCCTATGGCAAGCAGCTGCAGATAAACTGTTTCACAAAAACTTACACCCCAAAATGCAGAAGGAAATTAGCAAAAAAAAGCTTAAATACAGATAAAATACAGAAATTGTTATTACTGCTTTAATCCACTGGGTGGTGCTCTTTTATAAATTTAGACCAACAAATGAGTAGCATAAGAGTTCTGTCAACAAATGTACCCTCCATATTTAAATTTTGCTCAAAAAAGGCAGTGTTAAAGACCCAGTCTGTCATTGTTTGACCAGATAAATTATAGTTCTGTTCCTCATTGGATCATATAGATAATACAGGGCTGTTTTATGAATATTACTCGTGTAAGCAGACCTTTCACAGCAACAAATACATTTTTAAAAATTAAGCTACAAAGGGATTTTGCTTATGGTTTTACCTTTTAGTTATACACTTGGTTAATGGATTGTAACACTAACTCTAAGATATAGTGTACATGCCATTTGACAAATTAAACTGTGGCTCTCCAAATATACACTACGTGGCTTTGTGAGCCAGAATGTTTTATTATAAGATAAGATAAGATAATAAAGAAAGAAAGAAAAGTGAAAATTCGCATCACTTGTGTATTTCGGTATCCTGGACACTCATATTTTGGTAATTTCTGCACAACAATTTATTTCTACCAAATAATATCATGCCAGTCATCAGTCACTGTGTTCCTTGAACAAAGGTGTCAACTAATGAAAGATTTACTACGTCGGCCTTTGTGGCAACACTGTGACAACTCTCATCAAATATAAATTTGGCAGTTTTGCTGGGGATACATTTATCCATCTAAGCGGACAAACTATCACTTAGAAAAGGTGTTGCTGATTTTACAAAAACAACAGACTATGGACATTTAATTAAAACATAAATACCATTTTGATCTTAACCATACTGTCCATCCATATGTTACTCTTCAGTGATACAATATACATTTAAATGATCAGTGCTTTGTGTGACTTTTTTGAGATACAGTTAATTAAATTAAACATTAGCCTGGTTTATTGTCTGGCTGCCAATCATCCATCGTCTTTTTATTCAACTGATTCGTTGCCATTCTTCACACATTCTTAGTCACCATCTGTCAAAAATGAATAATTGAGCACCATGTCTACTGCTGTTTAACATTTGCTTTACCCGAATACTGACAAAGTCCTGTGAGGGCTGTCCTTGTGATTTTTATCTGTGCTTTGACACTGATAATCAAGCCGAGAAAAAGAAACCGTATATTGAACTTATAAGCAAGTTAAATTTGTGTTTTTCCTACCTTTAGGCTGGTGTATACAATTATTTCACCCCTCTTTCTGGCTCATACCACCACTGTTCACCTAATTTGCAGCCCATGTGAGTGATTGTCTTCGCAAGACATTTCTCCTGGATTTGCACTGATTAGTTAGACTTTATGATTCACTAAGCTTGAAATCACTAAGTATACAGTACACTTCCAGTGCCACTTAAACATTTATTTGTATGCTAAAACACAAATCAACCTCAGATCTACAAATGCGTCTTCTTTTGGGTTTGAGATCATAGCCTGAGCTCATATCCTTAGTAGTACAAAGATGGTCAATCAGTGTGTAGTTTGCTTAAGTATGCCCTGTTTGCTTTGAACCTTTGTCTTGTATTGTGGCCGTTGGATCCTCAGCTCTTCCTGACCACAGCACTGAACCCCAAATTGAACGTGTTGAGTGTGTGAATGGGTCGATAAGAGGCAACTAGCAGCTTTAAGATACCTAAATATCTCAAGAAGATTTGACAGGTTAAGATATATGAGATATACAGTACAAACAGGTCCCGGTGAGTGCCTTACAAACAAACAGCAGGATTTTAAAATAATTTTTTTGATGTACTGGAAGCAAGTAAAGAGAGCGTCTGCAACAAGAGAAATTATGTTTCCTTTTGATGCCAGTAAGAACTTTTGCAGCAGCATTTTGGACAATTGGGTAGGAATGATAATATTGGGGGACTAAACATGACAAACTCATCTTTGATGTTTGAGACACCACTCCTTCAGTCGATATTAGAGAAAAACAAAGGCCTCATGCAGTGGGTGTTTTTTTTTATTTTTATAGATGAATCTTGCATATTAATTTGTGTTATATTTTTCTGTTGTCACACAACAAATAAAATCAGATTATGAGCTATGAACATAGAACCTCCTTTAATTTTCAAGGCGCCACATTCACTGTAACCATATTTTGTGAAGCTCTGCGTTTAACTCATGGGCAACCTCCTCCTCATTATCATGATTGAACATGACATGAACGAGTCAAAATGACTAAGGCCTTTAGGCTTCCACGTGTAGAGCTGAGTGCAAGCCTCTTTACAGCTGACCACTCATGCTCTGTTAGCAGCTTGGTTCTTCATCAGGCTGAAGCAGTTTTCTGGTAGTGACAGACTTAGGGTGAAACTGCTGTGTGTATTTTGAGAAAACCCCATCACACTTTAGCAGCTTTCTGAGAGACACTTAATACCAGATATAGCGGGTCTGAAAACACATACTCAACACAGTTTGGGGTTAAATCCACACTTTTTTGCCATTATGCTATATAGTAGTTAGTCTTACTGCTTTGGCTATCTGCATATTTGTAGATTATGTCACATTGACCTATTTGCAGTGACTGCTATAAAATTACAAACTACGTCAGCAGTTAATGTCAGTAATAACAACAGGCAACAGGGCAAGACTGAATAACCCCAACATTTTCCAACATTTTCTTCCATCCCAGTGTTGAAACTCAACTCAGATAAAATGTTAACAGTGAACTTGGAGAAATCAGGACAGGCAACAGGAATTTTGAGTGGTTCAGCTGTGAAGGGAAAGCTTGACGTAGCAACAGTAACTAAGGAGTGCAGGGCTTAGCCAATGACCAAAATTTATATATATATATATATATATATATATATATATATATATATATATGTGTGTGTGTGTGTGTGTAATGGAGTAAAAAATGCACTTTAATGATTCCTATTTTCAAATTAGCATCTGTGTACTTTATTTATCATTTTAATGATTTTATTGAATTTTTGTGAATTTTATCTCAATGAGTTATTTTTATTTATCTTTATTTTTGCTAATGTTCCCTGTGGAAATGACCCTAGCTGCACACTATCTCTTCTGTACCTCCTAAGCTTCCACAGTGCTCCGTTTCCCTCAGTGTTGTTTTGTATTGCTGAGGGTAAGTTCTGTGGAAAGGTGCTGCTGGGCTAATGTATTGTTTTCCTGGGAAATTGAACCATTTACGTTATAACTTTGAACACGTATTGTCTGATGTCAATGCAGTTATGTTACGTAGCAGTTTTGTGTTAGTTCGACCGTTAAAAGAAGTTTTAGCAATGTTTTGATTTTAACTTCCTAGCAGCCATTTTACCACGGCAGGCAGGCGGTGTAATGTGGCCAATGTAGTTCGTCGGAGAGTTCAGCGTCTCTTTCCTTGAGTAAACGCTGTATTTTTGTATGTTTAGGAAGCAGAGGGTGCAGTAAGAGGAAGCCAGAAGGCATTGTGTTCTACAGGTATGTGTTTTCCTTTTGTTTATTAATGTAATTTTCGTTGTCGCTGTCTCCTCACTCACACACTTTTTATTCAGCCCACCAGGTGTCACTGTTATGCTATTTTGTCTTAAGGAAACATATGTACTGTTGTCATGTATTTGTTGCATTCAATGCTTAATATTTTGTGGACAGTGTTAATGGCCCTCTATGAGAAATGTGCACTCTGAGCAAAATACCTCATGTAATGTATTTTAAATACATTAAGGTGTCTGCAGTCTCGTTTTGCACTGCTGAGGCAAGCAGAGGAAGGCAATTAATATGTGCATTGTGTTCTGAAAGAAGCCATCTCGCGTCGTCCTTCACACGCCCCTAACCACACCCGCTACACACACACACACACACACACACATATATAGGCACAAATGAACATACATGTAAGAGTATTTAGAAGCATTAGCAACTTTCTTTCCATGACAAGGTATTAATAGAATAATTGGGCTGCCATCGTACTAGATCCATGGTTGGCTGGCTCATAACAATTCTAAAAAAAGCATTTTAGTAGAAAGTTGTTGTGTATGTGCAGATATTACTTAAAGGAATAAAGTGCCTGAATTTTAATAAAGAAAGTCAAATCAAACATATACCTAGTTTTAACTGTTTAACAAATCCATTCACAAATCATAGGTTGTGAGTCACATGGTTTCTGAGGCTCATCTGCAAACACAGCAATAGGAAAATTCATAGCACCACTGAATGTAAATGCAGATGTCATGAATCAGCTGTCCAATCTTTTCTAAGTGGCCATAGTGGGCACAGAACCATTCAAAGCATAAAAAATTAGATGAATTCATCCTGCTCCATGTCGGGTGGTTCTTATCCTTGGCGTCATCCATTCAAATTTCTTCAACACTCACCTTTCATCTGGTTTTATTTCTTACATGGGGCATAACTCATCTCTTTTAGATTAGCTTCTAGTTGGGTGAAATGAGCCATAAATTTCTTTTATGTTGTATTGGTGTAGTGATTCCCCTTTTCCAACTGCCTGAATAATTCTTTCCCTGCTGTATTTTTTATTGTACCACAGCGATGTGCCACACTGGCTGTCTTCAGCACCGTGTACTGCTGTTTGTCTAACAGATTTAGTACGAAAGCAGAATGGACTTTCTTGTGAAAGGTATATGCCCTAACTTGGTTTTAAAAAAATATACGAAAAAAATTAAAGTAATTAAAATTAAAATGTCTTTTTCTAAGCCTTACAACATTTGTCACGTTTTACTCGGTGGCCGGGAGCCTTCATTTCCACCACCACTCCACTAAATCCTCAGCCCCATAATCTCCCATAAACACTCCCTGACTGTGGAACCTCCTTGGCACTGCCAGCATGTGTGTGCCAGCCCTATACACCCATTAGCATCGTAAAGCCTCTGCTTCTCATCCCCAACCCCCACTCCTCACAGCAAGGTGAGTTTGTCTGATGATTACTTCAATTTGCACTATGGGAGGCATTAATCCTCAACTCTGGCAAGAAATCTTTAAAAACAGAAAAATGACTTATCCATCCCCATCCACCACAGTCTTAAGTTGCGTGTGATTATTAGCAAAGGTTTACATACTGCAGAAATTGAATTTTGCTTGCTCTATATCCCTGTAGTGTCATCACTCCCTCCTCCCCTTCATAAACCCCCCTCACTGTTTTGCTCATATTCATCCCTCTGGTTTATTTGCACGTTCATACATCTCCCTCTCTAACCTCCTTTCTTCTGTCACCGCGCGCACACACACACACACACACACACACACACACACACACACACACACACACACACACACGCACACACCCCCCTTTTGTTTTTTTATTCTCTCTGACAGCCTTTATTCCAGTTAACCAGATCATTCCTATCTGTCCATACATAGGAAAATTGCGGTAAACAAAAACTAGAGGAAGATGCTGCCATTGAAATCAGAGAACATTTCTGTTTATTTCTTTCTACTCCCCTCGCTGCCTGTGATCTGTGCCTCTAATTCTCCCAGTGCACTGCAGCTCCTCCTTCCACCTCTCTCATCAGCTGCCCCTCCCTCTTCCTCTCTGTCTCTGCTAGGTGCAGCATGTATGTGAGCGCGTGTGAGCCAGCAGTGCCGCCTGTGTGTTTACATGTCAGCCTATCAGTGCTGCCGGATTTAGCGCATCTGGAGAGGACGGAGGCATTTCTCAAATGCCCCTCAGACAAGGGATTCTCATCGTTGCATATATCCCTCTGTCCCATTTGAATGTAGCCTGTCTTGAATCCTGCATCCCTGTCTCCATGCTTTCGGAGGCATTTTGAATTTCCTTGGCAACATGGAGCTGCCTGAATTAGAATTCTCTGCATGACAGTCCTGGTAAGTACTCTGTCTCTATGGTGGGCTTTGAGCACTGAGGCATTGGATCAGATTTATTATGGTGCAGTGGTGGGGCCAGGGGATCGCCAGAGAGCAAATTAATGTCAAGAATAAAACTGTGTATCATAGGGAAATGGAAAGGATTGAAAGAAGGAGAATTATTTGCTGAGGAGGGCTCCAGATCTTATTTGTGCTTTGTCATCCAGATGGGCTTCATTTTGCTGTGTGCTATGCAATCTGGGTTTTTACTTTGTATGTAACACACAAAAATTATGTTTGCATGTAACATCTGAACGTGCAGTATGCAGCTTTAATATTTTTGGACATTTACTGTATGTTTAAAATATAAAACATTATATTGTATGTGCGTTTGCATGGATGCATACAAACACACACAAATATGTCCTGCTTTTTTTGTATCACAGCTAAAAAGGTGTGAGGCTGAGCAGAAGTGCCTGTTTTGTATTTTGCCAGGGTGGTTGTTGCTGCTTCCTAATCTGCCCTCATTAACATTCATGTTCCTTCAAATGCCTGTAAACTCATCTCAACTCACACTTATTCATTCTCAGCAGCCTTTTGCTTTTGGCTGAATCCAGTGGCGATGAGGGAGCCTGTGCAGGTGTCTGATTTGCCACAGGTTAGATAGAGCCTCTAGGTGATGGGGAGGGTGGGTGTGGAGGATCATGGGTGACTTTTTATGATAATTTATGCAGGCCAAATAAACAATCTCTTATAGCTTAATTTCCATTGCCCGTTAGATTTGCATTTTCATAATGATGGCTGCAACGCTCCAGCAGGAACACAGTTATGATCTGTTTTAACAGTGCGGTAACAACCTCGGCAAGCCACAGACCTTTGACAGTCTCTGAGTGAAGAGTCTGCTTTTCACGTCAAGGCGTTATGAGATAGACAAAGCTCTTAATTGGACCCCTGTAATCAGCTGACTGGAATCCTTTTTTTTTGGTAGTTATTGATTATTAGTGCCGCACAATGTGAAGAAAAAGTTATATTGCGATGATTGTGGACAATATTGCGATTTGATTATAATGGAACAAATGGTACTATGAATCTACTTGATTAATTATCAAGGAATGCATGAAATACTGACATTTTCTGAAATGTGTATTTCTCATCTTGAACAAAGTTAAACAATATTTATAACAATAACAAGTGAAACAGAACAAGGGGAGCAAGTTGCTCTACGGAGGAGGCGGCTAGAAGCAGCAAATATGGGCACACTGGCATACTGGCACAGGCTCAATGTACATCTGTCTAATGCAGAGTCTCTATCCACAACCTGAAGGGGGAACTGTACATGAGTGTATTAAATAAAAAGTATAATTTTTAGTTAATGGTTTATTGTTAGTATAACAATAATATATTAAATACTACATTCAATAGAATTTCATATAATAGTATCCTTTTTTACCACTAGTTAATTTCTGTGGGTTGTTTTTGTTCATTAAATCCTTGTGCAAGCAAAATGCTCAACATCGGTCTCTAATTTGTTTATGCTAAGTACTAATATGTCAATAATCATATTGTTCAACATTTAATGATTTGCTATAGCGCGTCAAACTTTTTTAATGTCCTGTCCTATTCAGGCTGTGATTGGTCGGTTGACGAAAAGTGATGTACCCGTAAAGCACGTCGGCTATATGAAAGGTTGAACATGTTGAACAACAAAAGGCACAGATACAGCTATATGATAAATGGGCCATGAGCCAAACCCAAACCTTCCTTATCTTCTGCTAGTTTTCTTCTGTCTTACTGCTTTAGCTGTAGACGACGTCTCTCTGTCTGTCACAGAGCAACCGGAGCACCGGCATTTCTCCCGTTGCTCCGGTGACGAGTCCAACTATGTTTTGAACGATTAGTGGCAGGGCAGGGGGTTACGGTAGGTTGTTCTCTTAAAAGATACTCGCACACTGCTCATAAAAAATTTGTCTCATTGCACGTAGACTTATCTGTTTTTATGGGCACATGCGAGAGCCCGGTGTGGGCAGAGATAATGAGAGACTGCAGCGCGCACAAAGAAGAGAGCGTCACATACACTTTTTTTGGTTTTATTAAATCACTTTTTGCGGTTATGTAATCGCACTTGACGACATCATGATAGCGATTAGATTAATCGTGCAGCCCTAGCGAGTATCGATTTGTCCCCATTGCATATCTGTAAGTATCCTAGTGTGTGAATGTGAATGCAAGATCAGCGCAAGTTTCTAATTATACAAATTATGCACCATTTATGCACAAATTATAGCTGTAAATCAAGACTGGAGAATATACAAATCACATTATCACACATTACATTACTCTGCATTACAATGAATTAAAATTGATATGATTATATAAGATGCAAATTTATGTTTTTTTCAACTGGAGGCAACACACCAAGTTGCAATTAAAGTAGCTTGTGGGGATCTATGATCATATTTTTATCCCACCAGTAAATATGAATTCACTAGTGACTATTTTTAGCTCTGTTGTGGTGTTGTGAATATCTGGCTCTTTAGCTGTTAAATTACTTTAATGTTCACCAGCTACTCACCAACTATGTCTATCTGCCATGTGGTGCTGGGTAGGTAGCCTATAGAAGCTCTTTTTCCACAGCTGTCTGCAGTGGTGAGGCGGAACCAACACATTGAAGTTGCGGGTTGTGAAACCAGTGAGCTAAAAGACGCTAAAACACATACAGGGGAGCTGCAGAGTCAGGTGATGATTATCCGGGGGGTTCATCACTACAAGTGTAATTTGTTTATTATAAAAATATTTATTTTAGCAGCCTTAATGTTTCCCGCAATACAGCATAGTGTGACATCATTTTGCATTCTACCCACAATTTTAAGCATTTATAAATTTTCTGATTAGATGATCTGTGCAGTTAGTGAGAACCTATTGAGCTACTAATAACCTGTGTGTTTACTTAGTGAGGCAATTATATATATTATAAATTCAATATACTGTATATCCAGTATATATTACCTCATCCTAGTGTTTTGCACATAATTTGACAGTACTTGACAGCTGCGTACATGAGACTGATAGTAGCCTAATGGGTAAAATGGCAAACATACTTTGAGATGCTCTTAGTTCAAGCGACACTGGAAATCAGGACCTATTGTTTTGGTACCTGTACACAACCCCCACACTGTGATGAAGGTGTGTGTGTGTGTGTGTGTGTGTGTGTGTGTGTGTGTTACAGTCCATGGTAATATAGTATAATTATCTATAAATACTGACTCAAAGAGAGCAGGGGAAAAGCTCAAAGCATTGTCTTTGTGAGCTGATATATTTGAATAGAATCATAATATAACAACTGACAATTTTTATAATCGTTTTTCCAGTAGTAGTCATACAATTAGTAATACTAGTAAAATTATTTAAACAATGCACATAAATACAATACAAACTTTGGAGCAATACTTCAGTCCATTCCATTAAAAAATAAAACCAAACGGCTAGAAACAATCAAAGCAGTGCTGCTGTTTAATTTTTCACAGTAGTTTGTTCCACGCTGTCATATGCTTAACATTCTGTTATGTAGCAGTCTACATAATTGTGAACGGTAAATTGAAATGAAAGCCACCTTATTTGTTCCAAAGTTTACTATATGCTCTGTGTGAGTAATAATGATGTAGAATTATTAATGTCACCTCCATTTGAAGACTTTGTAGGGTCTCTTATGGTTAATTTTGTTTGAATTTGGGTTCTAATTATAGCCCATTTTATTTACAGCTGAAATCAGGGCAATCCTGTACAGTTCATTTGTGATGCCCCAGAAAGATGCATTGTATAAACTGGAAAGAAAACATACATGTTGTTACTATTACAGCATTTTCTGAAACAAGATCTATCTGGAATTGAGATGCTGCTACATAATGGGTAACATCAGCCACCCTGAAAAGGAAATTGTGAAAGGGGTTGTGGTGAAGACTGCCAGACCTCGTGTTTATACAGTGTCTGCTGGATGGCGAGGTGACAGAGACAGATCTGTCACAGGATACTCAAAAATGCGTTCTACAAATGTAGTCAGAAGGTCACAGTCCTGCTGTTCTGCAGCAGCCTTCCTCATTTAAATTTAATAACAGCTTTATGCAAAATAAAAAAGACTGTCAGGGGCTAGTAGGATAAAGGACAGAGGTTGCCTCATGTTCATGCTCCTGACTGGATTCAAGCCCTAGCATAGCAGAGCCTCCAATAATATACACTGAAATTGATCACGGTGGAAATCTTGCAAAGACTGTCTCTTCTCATTCATCTATCTGTCTGTTCATCCCATCCTTTAGCTTGGCTGGTATTTATAATATAAGTGACACCAGTGGTCTGGTTTCTTTCACTTGAAAGAAAGGACATGATGAATTATTGCTCTGTATTTCTGTTCTCCCGAAACTGAGAGGACTGGGGCAGTAAGCAATTAAGCCTCTGGAATCTTGGAGCCATATTTTTCTCTCAACACCAAGGCTGATGCATTCCTTCAAAGAAACTGAGGCACTCCATACTCTACTGTAGCCAGTGATTATTGTATGAGTGATTTGTTGTGAAACTCTCTTAAAATATCCCATTGTGCTTTCTAAAATTCAAAAAGCATGAACTCCAGTCCAAAACATCCTATATTCCCTGATGGAGAGCATCGGGGGTAAAAGTTTGTGTAATTTCCAGCTAATCCTACATGACTTTCAAGAGGAATGGGTATTAATGAAGAAAGGAGCCTCTTTTGTAGTATTACTGTTAGACAACTGTTAGACTGTCAAAGAACTAAGAAACAGATCTGCATGGTAATACTGTATAGCATGTTAAATATACTACAAGGTTGATTCCAGTTTTTCCAATATTTTAATGTTGATAAGGACGATAAGCTGTTTTAATGTCCCTTGTGATCTGACTGATCTTGTTGATTCTGAGCCAGTAAAAGTCCAACACGATGCAAATATAATATTATATCTTGATATAATAACAAATAAGATGTTGTTAGGCCAAAAGGGAATGATCAGTTTGAAAAAATATTGTAAAAGACAGGCTGCATGCCACTTATCTAAAGCAATATAAAAACATTAGGAAAATGTTTCTTTGGATGGCAAATTAAAATAATTTTCTGTATTAACGCTAAATCAAATTACACTTTCAAAGAGCTGTTGGTACTGCTTATCTCAGAGAATGAAAAGCTCAGTTTACCGCTCAATGCAAGCTTTTAGCTTCTTCGAATTAATTGTTTTGGTTCACCAGCCCGTCTGGTTGAGTCCCTGTTGCTCTCACTGACCACCCATATAAAACCGTGGGCAGCTCAAAAGCTCCCACACACTGATTGTACACTACCTGCCCAGTGTGAAATAGTAGAGTAGAAGCCAGGATCTTCTGGAGAGTCGAGTGCCTGGTAAAGACAGTCCAAACATCTAGGAACCCAAGGAGACAGATATTTATTCAGGAGTTGAAAGACCAAACAAGGACTAAAATCAAAATGATTACCAGATCATTTCTCATGCAGCCGGCCAAATAGTCCAGAAGAATTTAAATGCATAATCCATGTGTATATTGAATGAGTAAGTAACCACGGGTCAACCTTAGGCCATGTTCTTTTGGCTCACATTAGTCAAAAGAACGCCATAGTACTTGAAGGCTCTTGGGCTGTGGCTTTGTTTTTAAGTCTACTGTCAGGATCTATTGCTCAAAATTGCAGAATGCAGCTTTACACAAACAGTGTTTCTCATTAATTAACGAGACCATGGCGGCCCGCCACAGTGTAATTTGCGCTGCCAAAATGAACCAAAAATATTCGCACACTTTGGCATCCGAGCTGACAGGCAGGTTAGCGACTTTAATCTGTTATTTTCTGTCTTTATAAAGACAAGTGTTGCAGTATTAGTCCTACCTGAAGAGAGGCTATGAAGTCTTCATGTTACCCGATACGAGAACCACATACAACGTTACTTATCAAATTGGGTCGGACTTCATGAATTTAGCGCAATGATACACATGTGACAACATCCCGTTTTCAAAACAAGGTGTCTACCTATGGTCAATACAGTATGGAAATAAGATTAATTGGCTTATATTCACAGAAAGTATAAAACATATTATATGTGTCCATTAAAAGTAAAAAAAACAATAATAAAATGTTATTACTTACTAAATTACTTATTCTATTTTCTGTTCTTTTATTTAGGGTTGCTGGAAAAACATTAAATAAATTTGACTTTTGGTGCTATTTCATCACCATTTATAGCTATAAAATGTGTTTGATTAAATACATTTACTAGAGCACAACATTGTTTACAAGAGTACAGTTCTTCGATGATAGCCTCTTAATTTTACACCAAAATGAATGCATTTAACTTTAAAATGTACAAAATTTTCTTAACCCAAACAAAAAGAGTGGATCACTTAACATATCTGAGGTAGAACATTCAAAATAATTATGATAAAATCTTTTTTCAACAAATAAGCATGAGTAAAATTTCCAATTAAGTGCCTATTTGTTCATGATTCAAATCAATTAAATCAATAAAAAAAACATTTATTGGACACTTTTTCTATTGTTGTTTAGGAAAATTATGTCACGAAAATGATCATTATCAGTTTATTGCCCAGCCCTAATTTACAGTGGTCTAAGTTGGTAAAGAAATGGGATCACAAATATACTGATTCTTGATATCAAACCTGTCCACATCACTCAAGAAACAACATTTACATTTGATCAGATGCATTTTAATCACCAAATCCAAACCAAATAATCCTTATCTTTAGTCAATATTTCAGATTTAATCTAATTCTAGAAGCTGTAGAAGAAGACAACAATAGACTCAGCTAGAGACAGTAGCTCAGATGTCAGGCTAGCAGATATCAGTGTTCTCTGGGAATCTTACAAGGTTGAGCCATCAAGAATGTTTAGAAGAACCAACTGGCTCCACAGATTAGAGTACAACTCTTGCATAGTGAGAGATTCCAATATGACGAAGCATTGGAATCTAAACATCATTGTAACTAGACATATCTGAATACAATTGGAACTTTCTGATGAAGCTCTACAGTATTTACCACATAAAACGTACTGCTGATAGTGTCAGCAGAGCAGACACATACATGGAGAGAGAAACAGGAAGAGGCAAGGCAAGCCTGTGTGTTTATGAGACCAAGTGAGTGTGGGTGGGGGGGGAACTGAAGGGAAAGGGAGCAAATTCAAGTAGTGAGTAAACACTAAAGGGTTTAGAATGACGTACGGTTAAATTGGGGAGAGAGAGAGAGAACTTTATTGATCCCTGAGGGGAAATTGCGATGTTGTAGCAGCAAAATTGACACACATTACAAAAACTTGGACCAGACATATTTACACAAAATCACATATAATGTACAAAATTTAAATATTTGAACATCTATTTACAAAAATAGGTTTAAAATCTAAGATGTATAAGTGCAACTGCATATTCAGGATGTGCAATTTAGTATCACATGTTAATATTGAGAGTGTATGACACTCAATAATTGGAAATAAGAAATAACCTACTAGAAAGAGAATTATACCTTGCTAATGCTTACTATTGCACTCACATACAATAAAGACAGATAAATGCAAGGCACTCAGAAATCTGAGTGTAGCAAAAAGCTTTTATTCAAGCCTAGCTGACACCCACATGTTTCAGCAGGAGTCCTTTTTAGGGCCTGACACATAGGAGTCAGCTCAAAGTGCAGAGGGTGAGTTTTTTAAAATAATTTTCTAATTTCTGTTTTCATAGTGCTGAAGTTATTCTGAGATGCTAACATACGATGTTGATCTCACAGACAGAAACCATAAGGAATAGACTAAGGAGGAATAAGGTCAGTATGTTGTGGCATACTGACAATGCCTAAACTTTAACAATGCACATACACAGCAGGGTGCAGACCAGAGCTTTAATGTAAGTCCTTCAAAACTTCAAACATCGCACCACTGTGATAAAGGCAAGATAACTGAAAACATTAGGTGAGGTTAATAAAGCATTATGTACTGTAGAAGAGTTGCGTGATATGTTTCAGTTTTGTTATGAGTACGTCTTTGTCTGGCTGGGACATTTTGTTGGGAAACAAATCTAGCATTGCTCCGGCTTCCTCCCACCATCCAAAGACATGCTGGCTAGGTTAATTGGTGTCTCTAAAATTGTCCTTAGGTGTGAGTGTGAGTGGTTGTTTGTCTATGTGTAGCCCTGCGATGGACTGGCGACCTGTCCAGGGTGTACCCCGCCTTTCGTCCGATGTCAGCTGGGATTGGCTCCAGCAATGTTTTAGTGACTACCACTGTGTTACTTGGTGTCTTTTATTGCTTGTTTATCCTTGTTTTTGCGGTGATCCACATCAGTTCTTTTATGTACTGCTGCCTTTTTCACGGCAGACATGAATGATGGATGCACAATACTAGGATCTGAATCCGAAGCAGCTAAATGGAATATAGCCCATCATTATTATTTACCCTGGTGCTTTTTGTACTGTGAGATATCAATATGTATTCTGTGAAAATGGCCTACTGTATTTGTATAATATGGAAGATCCTGGTGTCAGCTGACCTGGGAACTTGAGCTATCTGAAGAAATGTTATGGCAGCAAATGATAAACTGAAGCTTGTCAGGTCATAATAAAGGTGAGTGTCTCATAAATTAGGGTCCTGTTTTAGATGCACTACTGAAGATGGAGGATCAAAGATGATTTGGTCAGTCTTGTCAACTGAAAACACAGGAGATCAGAGGGGCCTTCTGATCTTGAAGCTGGTTATTTCCAGATCAGTGGTATAGAGAATGAACATGTGAGAACGATGCAATTCTTACTGATTTTCTATTGGCTAGCACCCTTGGGGTGCCTTTGAACATAGTGCTGTCCCTGTAGAGGTGCGTACACAGTCTGCCCTAACATGACGGGACATGAAAAGCCTAATGGAGACTGTAACTTTAATTTCCATTAACCACAGTAGTTGGAGATGTTTAGGTAAAGAACAGGCTTCTACAATAGACTTTTCCATGTTCCCTGCCATCTTTGATACCATTCATCAACAGCGTCACCTGTCAAACTGAAAACAATCCAGCATGAATGTCAAAGTTTCAGTATGGGCCTGGATTTGTTGCAGAAGCACCCTCAGGCTTGAGGCTAGAATTTATTGTTAAAACTGCGTATCCATTCATTTTAATAAATGTACAGAAATGTGCTGCAGATCACATTCTCCAAAACCAATAGTAAAGTTTTGTCTAATTCTTGTACACGTTTGACAATTTTATGTCAAATCGGCATTAGGGCTGATCCCGAATAGTCGAAGATTCGCTGCTTCGATGGGCGGAGCCTGATTCGACTGTCAATCTCACAGTTGAAGCTTCGCAGTTAAACAAGGATCATGCCATTTTGGCGATATGGGGGTGCTCAACATCTGATTTTACATAGAACTACCACTTTTCTCCCAATAAGTTAATATACAGCCTATTACAATATAGGTTTCAACGTTTAATGCTGTAAATAAACATGTAACAAGAATAAAACCTTTAATAAATGTTTTTCAAGTGCGTACATAAATCCAAATTAACTAACCCTGGGTCGTCAGTGCCCGTGTAGGTGTAGCATGTATGTGTACAGTGTCAAAAGAGGAACACTTGCTGAAGAGATGGAGCCCCAACTTCACTGGTGTTGTGCAGCGTTGTCCGCACCTTTCATGACTTTCGGATAATTTTATCACCGTTAATAAACCACAGAAAGAATATTTTATCATTTTTAAACAGCTGGTTACTTGAAATAGACCCATGAGGAGCAATAAAGTTGTCGGCAGCATGGCATGCACACAAAACTCTGCGGTGACCGGTGAATGACAGGCGAGAGAGAAAAAGGTCTTCAAAAAGCCTCAGTTTAGAAGGAAATTTACAGTGTAAGTTGAATGAAGACTGAGACTACAGCTCTGCAGAAGACTAGTTTCAGCGAAAAACATGCACTAACTAATGGTAAATCTTTTAGGCTTTTGGTTGTTGGGAGTCTGAACACTTATGCTGGATTATGGGGGATGAGGTGTTTTGAGTAGGTTTTAGAGTAATTCAGTCCCCTTTGGATCTCTCGGCCACGCCCTTTTTTTCCATGATCCATTCCATAAGAAATAAGATTTTGTGCATTTGCTTGTCTTCCACAGTGAGTATTATTATTATATGGACTCTCTTGACATTTTCTCCTTCCAAAATCAGTATGGGTGTAGGTCTTCTGTGGAGTAACTTCTGAGGCAAAAAGTATATGCCTTTCTGAGTGAGAGTCCTGCAAGCTAGGGGATACTGCTGTCAAAACGAAATAAAAAAGATAGGGAGTTTGCTGACCCCATGCAGGTGTGTTTCTGCAACAGGGGTAGTTCCCATGTGCTGAACCATTTTGTCCTTCTCTAAGCATCTGGTCCTGGCATGGTGGATCATCAGGCCATGCAGTTTCTGTTTAGGTTTGCAGGGATTGTTACCTTTATCTTAAGCTTTCATGGAGGATTTGTTTTCATGGGATTTCTCGTATCTGACTGCTCCTTCTTCTGGAGGATGTAGATTAGCTGGCAACCCTTGGTGCAATACAGTTCTTAAATGTCTATGTTCACCCAGCAAGTATTTATTGTAATAAAATTGTTATTGCAGGTCATTGTACATATCAGTACTGTTTGTATGTGAACCTGTGTAGATCTGTAAATGCAAACATTTGACTTCCATATAAATATTTCCATGGCAATAGAGATGAGGCTACAAGCCAAAAAACACAGATACATACATATATACATACATAATGTGTAGGTCATAAGACAAGTTCCACTGTAATCCCCCACAAACACTGTCACTTCCATGCAGCCCACAAGGTCTTCTTGTTTGTTTGCTTTTTGACTTTTAAATTTGTCAGTCGAACACACAATCTCACCTCTTTCTAAACAGCTGCAGAATAAAGCAAAGCAGTTTGAGATATGTTTGCCACTTAACAAAAACCTATGTATAAGAGGGGTGCTAACGAGGTCACTGTTCACAACTATAATGAAGAAAAATTAATCAACGAGTAGTCTAGTAAATACAATAATTTACAAACTGCCATTGAACACTCACCACTCACTATATATGGATGACACAAGGTCTGAACAATTAATCAAAGTTTTATTGAAATTGCAATATGACGTACTACAATTTAAAATTTTTGTTAAAGGTGATATTTGTGTTAAAATAGCATTTTAACTTAAATATTGTCGTGCTGCAGAGATGTCCTGGCCTACACATCATATTCTAGAGACTTAGGAAAACATCTTTGATTATACAGATCCAGCAAAAATCACACCATAATTCATATTAATGTTTTTCAATGAAGATTAGAATTATGATATAAAAAGGATCATTCGCCCTTGCTACACAAATCATATCGAAATTGCAATATTAGTCAGAATGTTGGTAATTAGATTTTATTTCGAAATCGTTCAGCCCTAGTTGAGAAAAACTTATAGGCAACATTTGTCAACTATGAACAACAAAAATAGACAAATCATCTGTGCTCAAACTGCATGTGCATCTATCAAAGAAAAAAAGCTAAATTAATATATCAAGGGAAATACACTGAGAACTCAAGCTGCCTTGATGAATCATGACAGCGGTCACAAGCGGGGCCACGATAGATAGTGTACAGTTTATAAAGAACTGACAAATAATAAATTGGTTTGCAATGAATGATAAAGCTTTGTATTTGCAACTTCGATGTGGTTACTTTAGAGTTAGTCATTTTTCATTGACTAGGATGTTTACATTATTTTATAATTTTTAAAAAAGGCCTAATTCCCCTTTAAAATGTAAATATCACAATTGTCCTTCCAACATTATGCTGCACAACAAAGGTACTTAACAATAATTAAAAACAACCGAAGGGCATGTATGCACCGATGCATATAGCTAATTTGTCTGCATACTGCTTGCAGACATTCAGTGACCCATTAGCAGTGCACACCTCTCTTTGGTCTGCCCTGTATCAAACCACACCATAACAGAGCAGATGCAGAGATTCAAGGCAACGAGAGACTAATGGTGAGCTGAGACATGCTTTTCAGAGAAGACTATGACAGGGTGAGAAGTCCGCAGAGAAAATGCAAGCAGTCATAGAAGGGCAGAAGAGAAAAGGCTTGTCCACTCGTATTCTTCGCCTGCGCAATACCATCAAAAGACGAAATGGAAAGAATCAGGGTGGGGACAAAGACATTTAATTTTTTCTCTTCGAAGAAGAGAATACTTTAAACCCCACTCTAAATATGTAAAGACTAGAAATTGTGTAAGATTGCAATTGAGCGGCCATTTGCCAACCTGTTTTTTTAATTCAGAAATACCGCTCAAGGTCAGTGATACAGTAAGAAGATCTGGGCTGTAAGGCCAGAGTACACAGATAGTACCCCTGTCCTTACCATTCTCATAAATCATGCATGGTACTCTGGTCACCATTGCATTTACTTTTTTTCGATTAGCAATGACATCAGTGAGCCTCATTCATATTTCTGAATGACAAGATAAAATCACACTCTGTGTCAAGCAGATAAACACGTCACCCATTTTCTGCATTGACTATCTTAGTAATATTCAATTTCACTCGAAGATTTAGCATCTGTCACAATAGATCAAAGTTAAACTTGTGCTTATATGTATGAGATATTTGTCTTTAAATAGACTGAATTGCAGTCTGTTTTAAAAAATATTTCAACATCCCGTTGGAAAAGCCTACATGCCATATCCATTTGTAAATTCACGTAATTAGGGACACAAGTGGGAGGTCACAAAGGAGCTACCGATTGACACTTAAGCTTTCATTCTGACAACCTGCTTTTTACCATGCCCATACACACTAGATTGATACCCAATGTGTCTGACATATGCAGCCAGCACAAATTAACAGATGTGGAGGAAGTGAAAATGGAAGCTGTAATTACTGTATCATTGTAACTACTCAGACCGCAATCCAAGCTGCCTCAGTCCCATGGCATTAATTCACTTAGAGTGATGTGTAATTTGTGTTGGTGCAATAAAAGCAGAATCATTCTAATCTTCACTATCACATTTAATATTTTTTTAAAGCTACAACAGCGTAGTGGTAAACAGCAAAGAAGGTTCTAAAAACCACTACACTGAAAATATGAAGCGCTCTTTCAAAAACACAAGAATATGCAGAGTCTGTTCAGCCCCCACGTATCATGACAACATGATGAATATTTGGACAGAGACTGGATACACGTCTCATAATGGGATTTCCTTTTTGAAATTCAAATGATACATTTCTTTACATCACTGTTTATTGTTTAAAAAGTTTATTATAATTTGGAATTTAATTTCCCAATTGTAAAGCGATATAGATGCACTAATGTATAAATAATAAACTTGCATGCTTTTTTGCTCAGTCCAAGTCGTCATTATGTAAACAAAAACACTGATGAGGCCTGTCTTCACAATAAAAAGTGTCAGTGTCATTTCTCTTACTTTGCATGAGGCTCTTTTAAGAGTGTGTCCCACTGATATAGCTGTGACTTAAATCACATGATTGATGTGAGAAGTAGTGCTTGAAGGTTTTAGCAAGTTAGCAAGTTCCCCAGAGTCAAAATCAAATAGGGGTTTAAAGTTCTCTGACAATTACCCTCTCTCCAGTTATCGCTGCTTGGCAGCAATCTCTGTTTTATATCACCGCAAGGTCAACAGCTCAGCAGTGGCATGGGATGTGTCAAGTTTGCAAATATTTGAGGGAGCCATTTAAAGAGGTACCATGGCATTTTTGGCTGCTAATTAAAACAGTTTTTATGAGCAGAAAGAATGTGTCACTGATATTGGCAGTAATTGTTTTCAGCACAGTCAGAAGCACAGTAGCGTGGTTATATTGTGTGACCAAGCCCTTTTATTGATTGGCTGATTTCATTACTTGTGAGGAAAGTCCCCACAATCCAATTTTATGCAAGGAAGATGGCTTATATCTTTGTGAAAATTCTGATTTCCACTGGCTTTGCAAAAGTTATGAAAGGTTTTATGATGTATTGAGCTCATACTGTAGGTGATGTTGAAAAAAGAGCCAAAATTCTTTCCTAATTCTATGGTCATAATTTGACCTTGTGAATTAAATAACAATGGTTCATTGAGCTGTTATGGTACAGTATTTTAAGAAACACTTTTTCATACTTTAATATAGTCTAAAAAGTACTTATTACTGTACTGTATCTGTTTCATTTTGTGTGTTCAGCTGGAATTATTGGCATATTATATTATTGGCATAACATTCATAAAAATCAAAATGCAATAACGGACTGAATGGAATTCTGATTTGGTGCATTTTCTTGACGTAGAAATTAATTACAGACATCATTTCCATAACTCTTTGCTGGATATTTCCATCCATTATGAGTATGATTCAGCATTGTTCAAAACTGTCAGCCATTTCTGTATCACCCTTTCACTCTACCAACCCCAGTTTTTCCATGTCTCCACAGGTAAGCAGTAGGATGGTGTCTGCTGAGGCAGGGGGGCACAGCTACTTGGTGGCATGCTGGCAGCCCATCCTGATCCTGATGCTGGGCACTGTCCTTTCTGGCTCCACCACCGGTTGTCCCTCCCGATGTGACTGCAACGCTCAGGAGCGTTCAGTTGTGTGCCATCGACGGAGACTGGCAGCTCTTCCTGAGGGTATTCCCACTGAAACAAGGTTGTTAGACCTCAGCAAGAACCGTCTGAAAA
Source organism: Micropterus dolomieu (assembly GCF_021292245.1). NCBI lineage: Eukaryota > Metazoa > Chordata > Actinopteri > Centrarchiformes > Centrarchidae > Micropterus > Micropterus dolomieu. The sequence continues at coordinate 7,130,361 of NC_060169.1, read as the reverse complement.
CTCTGGGGCCCGAGGAGTTCATTAATTACCCTCAACTGGAGGAGCTGCAACTTAACGAAAACACAATTTCATCCATTGAGCCTGGGGCTTTCAGCAACCTTATGAACCTTCGAACTCTGGGCTTGCGCAACAACCAGCTGAAGCTCATCCAGCTGGGGGTGTTCACAGGCTTGACCAACCTCACACAGCTGGATATAAGTGAGAACAAAATTGTCATTCTGCTCGACTATATGTTCCAGGAGCTGTACAACCTGAGGGCTCTGGAGGTTGGCGACAATGACCTGGTATTCATCTCACCCCGATCATTTCATGGCCTCAGCAACCTTGAAAGCCTCAACATTGAGGGATGCAACCTGGCCTCAGTGCCCACTGATGCCCTTAGCCATCTGCATAACCTGCTGTCACTTCGATTACGCTATCTCAACGTCACTGTCATAAGGGATTACTCCTTTAAGAGGCTGTATCGGCTCAGAGTGCTGGAGATTTCTCATATGCCTGCCCTGGACACCATGACTCAAAAATGCTTGTTTGGACTGAACCTCACATCCTTGTCCATCACAAACTGTAACCTTACTGCCATCCCCTACCAAGCCATCAGTCACCTAAGATATCTTCGGTTTTTAAATCTGTCTTTCAATCCCATTTTAACTGTGGAAGGGAACCAACTGTTCAACCTACAGAAGCTCCAAGCTTTTCATTTGGCTGGTGGGAGATTAGCTGCCATTGAGCCCTACTCTTTCCGAGGACTCAACCATCTCCGTGTACTCAATATATCCAGCAATAGCTTGAGCACCCTGGAGGAGTCGGTGTTCCACTCAGTAGGAAACCTGGAGACCCTGGCTTTGTATGACAACCCTTTGGCCTGCGACTGTCGTTTGCTCTGGGTCTTCCGCCGGCGGTGGAGGCTCAACTTTAACAGACAACAGCCCATGTGTGCGTCACCTGATGTCGTGCAAGGAAAAGAGTTCAAGGACTTCCCAGACATCCTCCCCTCTGACTATTTTATTTGTCAGAAATCAAGGATCGTGGATTATAAGGTTCAAGAGAGCCATGTAGATGAAGGAACTACGGTTCATTTTGCTTGCCAAGCTGAGGGTGATCCAGTCCCTGTGATAATGTGGCTAACCCCTAAGAAGGAATACATCACTACCAAAACTGTGGGGTCAAGACTTTCTGTGTCCAATGAGGGCACATTAGAGGTACGTTACTCCCAAATCCAGGATAACGGCACCTACTTGTGCATTGCAAGCAATGCAGCTGGCAATGACACCAAAGTTGCTCACCTTTTTGTCCATAGCTACTCTCCCAATTGGCCCCACCAGCCAAACAAGACATTTGCATTCATTTCCAACCAGCCCAGCGATGAAGGTGCTAATGTAACCCGGGCAACAGTTCCATTTCCGTTTGATGTAAAGACACTTATCATAGCAACCACCATGGGATTTATCTCTTTCCTCGGAGTTGTCCTCTTCTGTCTTGTAATATTATTCCTCTGGAGTAGAGGGAAAGACAATACTAAGTCAAGTATAGAGGTTGAATATGTTCCACGTAAAGAGGAAACAGAAGAGGCCAGTCCAACTGAGGCACCCATACAATTCAATATGAAAATCATGTGAACTTCAAACAGGAGGCCATGTAAGCTTACAAACTGAAGTCGGGATGCATTTTATCCTCGCTTCAAATATGTTTATGAGCGATAGGAATTGCACAGCAGCAAACGCATCTTGACACTATACCCTAAACATTTTTTTTTACTTCAGGGACTGAATCTTAAAAAACAAATTTTGAATTTAAAATATTTAAATTTCTGTAAATGTGTATTGGCAATTCTCAATCAGTATGTTAACATGCATTAAAACAATTGGATTACTGTGTGTAACTAAATTAAGGTAATGGTTTGAATAAAGCACATGGATCACAGTAGACTAATTTGCCCAGTAAATCGAGTTTACATGATAGGTGGGCTACTGTCTGGAAGGATGAGGACAGGTATACAGGTATAGCCTAATTCTTCTATCAGCGCAAAATAACAGAAAGATGGATAGGGTACAAAGCACAATAACCCACTATTAGAACCCAAGTTTTGTCCCATCATAAGCAGTTAAGTATAATATGAGTGTACATGTTTAGATAAATAGAAAAAGATAGAGAGATCCATGTTATGTTTTGAGAGAAAAAAGGTGTAGCCTACATTCACGAAAGAAGTTGTACAATTATACATATTTACAAAGATAAATATATTTTTGAGAACAATTGCTATATTACAAGACTAAATTAATAATTAAGAAAAAGGAAATAATATTCAAGAAGTTGTGTTTTGAGAGTTGTAAAACTACCAGAAATTGTCATGTTAAAAAAAACAAAACACTTTTGGATTGTCTGAAATTTAAGAATTAAGAATCAGTTGGTGGGTTAGAGACAAAGGTAAAGTATACTTCACCACCCGTCACGTGTCTGTGACCAGTGGCCTTTAACAACTTTCCAGAATCATTCAATTGTGTTTTGATGTTTTCTCTGCACACTTGTCCAAAATTTCAAACCGTAGCCTTTATCTCTGTTGACATACAAGTATTATTGTCAACTGGGCGTCAATTTTAATTAATCAGTTATAATAACTGGAGTATTTCCTTAATCTAGCATCAGTTAATTTAGAAGTGGGAATGTTAACACACTGAATGAGAAAAATAAGCCAGTCCAACTTCTTTCTGCCTACAAAGGAAGTCATTAAATGTATAGAGATGTTGGCTATACATATTTTTTCTGTATTTTATTCTTTCCTTGTACATTATCCTATTATGGCACAATAGTAATGCTTGTAATGGTTGTGGTTTTTGAACATATTACAATCTAAAGAGCAGATTAAATATTCAGTTTTTGAATTAACTGAACCACAAGAGTTTTGCTGTTTTTCAGTGTGTAAAAAAGACCCTTGAAGATAATCAAATTAACAATTTATCATGAAGTGTGTTTACCCATTTGGCAGTTTAATAAGTGCAAGTACTCTGTCCAAGTCCTGAGGTTATATTGTCACCGGTGCATCTCAAAAAGGGTGACATTATTCTTTTGTTGCCTTAAGTAACCAATTTTCCAGATTTCAGCTTAGCAATACCCAACGTTTATGTGTAAAATGGAGTTTTATGCCTCATAAGGATTTTATGTTGTCTAATTAATTTTACAGTCAAAGTCTGCTCTGAAGATAATGTGTTCATTAACTCTTAAAATACTTGTTTAAAAGGGATGGGCAAATTAAAATAAATAACATTTTATACTACGGGGTGCTTATTTTATGCTAATCTAGTATAAAAATAAATGAGAAGACACATGTTTCATGTCTAAGAGAGGGGATATCCTGTGCTGCAAGTAACACAATGTTCACAGAGCTTATTTGTTTACTTAGGAGGCACACAGTGAAGCACACTTGTAGAATACCCCTCAAATACTCATCTCACTGCAGATAATATCTGTACTTGCCAGTGTAATCAGAAAATCCTTCTTCCTAGAATACACATGTCCATGTCCTCCCGTTTTTTCCCCATATTTTACGGTTATCTGCCCGTATCCAGAGATGGGGACTTGAGTTTGAGACTGTGACTCAAGTCCGACTTAAGTCGCACACACAGTGACTTCAGACTCGACTTGAAACTTGAGATGCCGAAGTCGTGAACAATGTTTATTTTTAGGAAACGTCTGATGAGCTTGATGTTATTCCCCTCCCTCCATTACCTATAACCTGCCTATGTAACACGTAGTATCAGCTGCGCGCAGCCACACAGGGAGGACAACAAACACCGGCAGCTGCTGTGTTATTCATCATAAACTTTGGCTTAACAGGCTACAGGTTTATTGTTTATCATGTAATATTACAGTTTTATTTAGTAAACGTTACACTGGGTTTGAGAGTCTGCAGGGTGTGTTGACTTACAGTAGTTTAAGCTGTCATTAATTGCATTGCACATTACATAGTTGTGCTCTGTAAGTGAAAAACAGATTACAGTTGCAGAATTCCATATAGCTGTGCAGTGTTATAAGCAGCCTGGATTGAACACAGCAGGTGATACAACATTCATTATAACCACGAGTGACTTGAGACTTGACTTGGATTCTAGCTCAAAGACTTGTGAGCATCTCTGCCTGTATCCTCCCGTTTAAATATTTTCCCATTTTTAACATTTCTAAAAAAATTTTTTTTGAAATCTGCCATGTAAATTTTAAATGTTTACTAAGCTCCCCTCCGGTAAAGCCAGTAGTATGTAGAACATTAGCTGTAACAGTGACGGGAAGTAATCGACACCCGCCAAGTTTACAAGTTAGTACATTAATAAATAAGAGACCAATTTAGATTGTTTTCTTGCACAAGGATTTAATTAATGAAAACAACCCAGGGTATTAATATTAGTCCTATACATGTGGTAAGCTATATATGAAATTATAATGAATATGGTAACTATAAGGAATATATTTACATTATACTATGTAAGGGGGGTGGGGGGGGGGGGGGGGGTGTTTAACAGGCATGGTCCAAATGTGCAGGGATCTATGTATTTGTGCACTGTAAACCACAATGGCAAATTAAGATTATTGAGTTTAGCATGGGACCGGAAGTGAACACAAAAAATTACTGTATAGGCTACTATGTACAGTAAGTGTGTTAGCTGTGGTAATTCTAAAGCCATGTTAGCAGTCATGAGTGCTTCTAAATGGTCAGTCGTAGTGACAACAGATGCTTAAAACAGAAACAGCCGTCACTGACACTGGGAATGCAACATTACACTAAAAGCCGCAAGGCATAAAGATCACATGTTTTCACAAGGACACCAAAGAAAAATTTGTTTGATTGTGGACAGATTAGCAAAAATATTTTAGTCATTATTACATAAAATAAACATGACATCATGTGGCATGGCATGACAAATTCAAAGAGTTTATGCAGGTTCATATGTCTTTTCAAATATTTTATTAGTTAATTATCCATGCTTTCCAGCAAATGTTTTGAGATGAAAAAGCAACCACAGATCTTTTTGTATCCATATAGCTAGTTAACTTGCCTCATATTTCTGAGGATAAGCCTTTGAACATGACAGAGAACTAGTTAGGACCTGTTGCGTCTGGGTTATATGCTTGGATGGATGAAGCAATAAAAAGGTAGCAATAACTATAACACTCATAAAAGCAAGAAAGCATGAAGACAAAAGGAAAATGGGTTTCAAGAAGGCAAAAAGCATCCATACATAAAATAGTTTTGTTGCTGCGGCTTGCTGTTGTCATAGAGAAAAATCCCTCACTTCTACCTCAATGATGTAATTGTTTCTGTGCGATTGTTGAACACTGGTTTAAAGCCGCCTATTTTCTTTAGTTGTGGTGGGCTGACACCATAATTGGGCGTCTACTGTGATTGATGAAAATTTTATTCCACTAGCACACTCCATTATTGGACACTGGAAACATAGCAGGATGCTCCCTAGTACATTAGCTGGTTTGAAAGAGTGTAAGGATAGAATTGTGTTTATACCTCAATCTCAAGGAAGAGTAACTTGCAGGCCACACTTTATAGAACTACAGCTGCACTGTCGCTTATAAAGAAACAAACAGTAGGCAGCCAGACATCGCTGAGTAAAGAATCATAGAAAAAGAGGCTGACATGGATGAATGAATTGTGTTTATTCTTCATCAATAATGAGTCACTTATTGGCAGCAGAATTACGCACAAGCTGGAGCTTCACCACAGCTTGTTGAGGATAAACAGCAAATGATGGTAGGTTTATATTTTTTAAAGCCTGTTTTCTTAAAAAAAAAAAACAGTCTGCTGCATCTAGGCTATACATGTTTGATTAAATAATGCCATTGTTTAAAAGCAAGGTAGGCAAGTTGTTTCTAAAATACTTTTTGTCATATTTGTTGAAACTTTCAAATACACCAATACATATTAAATGCTCAGAAAAAGAGTATAAAAATCGGATCGTTCCATTCGGACCAAATGCAATGATTGGCTGGGTCCCTCTCCATCCCTACCATGGCTACCAGCCCTGCTGCTACAGGAGCTGCCCATATGCGCGCACCCGGTCAGCTCTCAGACCTGACGATGCAAAGCGGTCAGACCGGAGGTAACATCTATGTGGCTTTTCACAGACAACTGGGGTACCCCAAGGGGCTGAAAAGTTGCACCGTGGTCGCTTTATTTCTGCTGGACAGGTAATGTGGCGTTTTTTATTTTGATGATAATTTGTTACTTTCATCGCTAACGTAGCTTCCTACTTAGCATGCAGCTAAGGATAGCTACGAATGTTGGCTGTTGTAGCGAGCTAGAGTAGAGATGATGAATTATCTGTAGCTACAGCTGAGTTGGAAAACAGCAGGGCAGCTGAGATCTGTGTTTGCTAACGTTTGGTAAGACAATGTAGGTGTAGACCGCGCCAGTTTATTTATTCACCACCTAGGTTTATTGTTATACTGTGTTTACACCTATATTTACTTGTATCTAATCTGTGTGGGTATTGTGTCTGCAAGGTTTTTTGACTGTATGTTACTCTTATATCTTTGAACAAGAAATTTTACAAATGTAGTGATGTAGCTGTGTGTATTTGGAGTTATGAGAACGACATATCAACGTTAGTGTGGACTTGCTAATTACTCTATAAGAGAACAATGTCAGGTATTACAAACTTTTCACAAAGCTGATAATCATTCCGGTATTATCAGGTACAGCAAAGTGTACAACAAAAAGTCCAGGAAATGTAGATTGTACTCACTGAAGGTAAAGATGGACTACAGTTACATCGCAGACCTCCAGAGTGAGGAGACCTGATGATCCCCGTCAACATGGGGTTCAGGTGTCCCTGGCCCAACTGTATTCCTAGATACAGCAAAATGTACAACAAAAAGTAATATGCTTGGTTTTGAAAAGTGGTAATCATGTCAGAGAGGCAATTGTGATATATTAAATTATCTCCACAGCAGCGATACAATGCTACGTGTAAAGTCTGAACTGTCTTCATAATCAGTCAAGATACAATACCTCTGGACACACCTTAATGACGTTTAAAAATTATCTATTTGTGATATAGGTTGTAGTATATAATAACAATAAACAAGTGTTACCACTTATTGATGTCATTATTATAGACGTAAGACATTATGCTGCAAGTGTAAAGAAAAGGCATTTATCATTTTCAATGTTATATTTAAAAAAGAATGAAACTATTATCCAGAACAAGTGCAGGTATTCATCCACACAGTGGATGGAATTATTTGTGTAGCAGTTACTGACATTGCATCTTAAACCCTGCTAGGATTAAACCCCTGCATTGTCCTAGTGGATCAGGATAACAGTTGCATATCTTCCAGAAACAGCAGCTCAGTATCACGACTCTGTGACCAAGTGCTCCACATTGCCACACTACAAACTGTCTGTTCCAGGGTGTGAAGATCAGCCATGTATGGTGCATGGAAACACAGTGGTCTGGATGTTGTCCACAGTCCTCAGATTCTGGCCTGTAAAGGAATACCCCAAATTGGAAAGCTTGGTGTAATTTGAAAGAACATTCATCAACATTATCAGATATTTTTTTTGAACAGGGGTTTGTTGTTCTCTAACAGGACTTCTGTGTCTACATTACACACCAGGTCAATGTACATAACACAGATGAGCCAATGGCTGAAGCAGAGCTGTACTTATTTGTGGCGCAATCAGTAAACAATAAAAAAGTAATAACAATAGTGATGGATTACATTTATATAGCACTTTGTCTTTGACACCCAAAGGGTTTAGGGGGGGAACAAAAGAGAAACTTTGAGACAAGTACACTGGGAAATAATATACTAATATTAAAATATACATGTGTATATATACATACCTGTTCATATGCCGTTGTTGGAGCGTGAAGCTCGACGCAGGTCTAGAATATGTGCTGCTTGGCTTGCACCTCGTCCTCCCCATCTTGCCTCTACTTCCTCGGACCTTGGCTGCCCTCCCTCCTCTGCTTCGCCTCGACCCTGGTCCTGTCCCGGTCTGATCGTCTTTGGGATGCAGTCCTCATCAGAGACAATAATGCTGTCACCGTGGAAGCTCTAACATGCAAAACAACGTACATGTTATGAACATGGAAATTCATGTTCGTGTAGTGTAACTGATGGTAACGGGAAAATGTGTATCAGCCGGTTTTTAGCTTTGCCCAGTGTTACTGCAGCTGTTAGCACAGCCGCTACCTGTTGCTAACAGTTAGCAAGCCAGCTCGTTACTGACTCAAATTCAGTCTTTTCAAACCTATCCAGAATTAACATGCTAGCTAGATAGTGAGTACTAACAGCTGGGTTAGTTGTTTATTTTCATAATGATAAAGTTAGATGTTTTCTTATCCCTGATGTGACAGTCTGCTCAGTATGTCACATTCATATAACGTAGGAGGAGAAAACTAAAGTCACTTCACAAATAAAAAATGAAACAGGACAAATATACATACCCAGGGACTTACCTTTTGCTGTCAACAAACACCATCATAATTTCATTGGTAATATAGGGCTTTACAGACTGCTAAAAGACACCAAGTACATTAAAATATCATCTTTTGATTAATGTTTTGCTCTCTTATATACTAGATATAGGATTGGATAGATATGAGATTTTTAAAACCGAAAAGCTACCGATTTTGAAATTTGAGGATTTAGTCATATATGCCGAAATACTGGCTGATATACTTTTTTTGCCTTCTTTTAAGAAACGCATAACATAAACCAAGATTATCCTAACTTTTTTATCTAATAAGACCTCACCAAGATAACATAACAGAATTCAACAAAACATACAACAAGGTTCAATAAATAACAGTGAAATGTTTAAAACTACAACCCCAATTCCATTGAAGTTGTGTTAAACCTAAATAAAACCAGAATACAATGATTAGCAAATCATTTTCAACCTATGTTCAATTGAATACAACACAAAGACAAGATATTTAATGTTCAAACTGATAAACTCTATTGTTTTTTGCAAATATTCACTCACTTTTAATTAGATGCCTGCAACACATTCCAAAAAAGTTTGGAAGGGGGCATGTTTAAAATTGTGTTGTGTGCCTAATGCCTCCTTGGATCATGCCTAAGGCACGTTCGCACAGATGAGCATCTTTCTTTTGGTGTTTTTCAGAGTCAGTAGAAAGGTCTCTTTAGTGTTCTAAGTTTTTATAACTGTGACCTGTGAACTGTTGCGTACCGTCTGTACGCTGTTAATGTCTTAACGACCATTTTACAGGTGCGTGTTCATGGCTCATTGAACCAGCATGTTTACACCCTTTACAATAAAGATCTGTAAAGGGTTTTAAATTTTTACAGAATTATCTTTAAAATACAGTGTCTTAAAAAACGGACATTTCTTTTTATGCTGAGAATACATAACTAATATACATAATAATATATATTTTTTGTCATGCAATAATTATTATCTTACACATAATCTGCCACAATGACTATTTTCAATGTAGCATATTCACATCTAGTTTATCCCTTTACCAGCACTTCTAACCAAAGCAAGCTATGAGAAACCCCTTTTCAACCACCATCTATTGTACAGTGACATAGCCGAAACACTGCTGATAAATGAATCTAATACTACATGGCTGTCTACAACGAGGACTTGCAACTTTGAGATTTCACAGTAACGCTCCAAATTTGAAAGTGGAGCTAGGTAATTTTGTTTGCCACAAAGCCGTGTTAGATACTTGTTCAGCTAGCATTTATTTTATGTCCCCTCTGGTTTAATCATTTATTTTGACTGTAAGGTCACAGATATATTTAGAATATCTTAAACACTATAGTTTAACTGCTCATTTATGTTAGCGCTATAAGCGACCTTAGAGAAAATTTAGATGTGATGAACTAGGGAGAAATGATAGGGCGGTTCACTAAAACTGCCAAGCTGTTTCAGCAATAAATCTACTATCAAGTTTGTCAACAGCATAACTTTGCCTCCGCCACTCATACTGTAACATTAAACATACGTACTCTACTACACTACTAAACACTACTAAAAAGTTACATAAGCGGTGCACCAGCTTAAAGTGCCGTGCTTGTCAGAGACATGGAGGCTACTACTGTACACTGGCTAAACTATGGCACAGGGACCAAACTGTGAACTTTATTTCCACCAAAGAAACGGCAGAAGTACACCAAGTCGGGTACACCAAGTCTGACCAGGGCATTACTGAAGATAACGGATCACCTGTTCAAAACTTGCCGTTAAAAGGTTGCTGCTAAAGGAGCTAATACCTACATCAAATTTGATGTAGCACCTGCAGGATCACCACCCAGCTTTGCACATCCAAGTAAACATAACGTGGCAAGTTGTTAGGGAATTATATTATATATATAAATGTGTCTCGAGCTTTCAGTGCAACGTAAACAAATAAAGCGGCATGTAACCTTTTAGACCCACAGCAACGAAAGCATCGCTGCGCTCTGAAACCGATTATTTTAAATGGCTTGTGCCATGCCACTATGGTTTGTTTCTGCGTCGAGCAACACGCGGTCAAATTACTTGAACTTTTGTGCTGAACCCAGCTTCCAGAGCAGCGCAAATCGCTTCTTTTCTGAAAGGGCCTTTATGGAAGACAGAATGTAGTCCTCTCAAAACCTTCAGTCACTGAACATTTAACGTTACATCCTGTTGCTTCCTCTGTGTTTGACAATACAAATTACCTTCATTTCAACATTGCATGCTTATACGTAAGGATGAGAGATGATGACAATAACAGTTCAGTTTATTTTCCTTGGGTGATAAATAAAGTTATTTTTTGTCTTATATTAATAATAATACTTAAATATTATAGACGTAAAATTGTTAATGTAATTAAATATTAAAAATCAACTAATTACTTGTGTTGTTAAATTAATTATGTATTATAATGGTGATAATCATGAAACCATGATTATTAGTATAATCATACCAACAAAATCTAAAATCGTTGTATCCTACTTACAAGTGAGGCAAAAGTTTTGTTCACTGTATGGGCAGTCACTCACACCGCTCCATACAGGTCATTCAACAGACTGCCAGAAGACTTCCCATGATGCGCTGAGCTCCTCTCTCCTCCTTTACCTCTGTATGATTTCTTATCCCATTAATGCATGTTACAAACTCGACTTCTTCCCTCTTCCCGTGCTTTCTCATCTCACTCCTCCTTTCACTTTAATCAGGTATTAATGCCTTCAGAGCTGTAGAGTCTGGATCTGTGATATAACAATCCCATTTGAATTCGATGTATCATGCTATATAGAAATATTCAAATGTATAGTATGTGCAAATATTTATAGGGACAATTCACAACTAATCTATTGCAACAGTATGATATTACATTACTATAATACTATTTAATAGGGGACAATTCACAATTAATTCATTGTTGCATTGTTACATGTATTGTGAATTGTCCCCTATTAAATAGGTTATTACTTGACTACTGACAATTTCTTCTCACAGATCTTCTGTAGGGCAGCCTACATATGCTGCTCGAACACAATGTTATAAGTGGGTCTGACAGAGGCTACTCTCACGTAGGCAACGCTCCTCCTGGTTTACAAAGCTTGACCAGACATAGCTTTTTATTTTACTCCAGCCACGAAGCCTACAACAAGCTTGCGCCTTGCATCTGCCAATATGGTTGCATTTTTGAGGATTTGTTGAAGTGATAATTTCTTGGTAGTGTGCCATCTTTGATATGAAGCCGTTCGTGTGTGTGTGTGTGTGTGTGTGTGTGTGTCCCTGCACAGGAGGTGCTTCGCCTGCCCTCGGTGAAACACCTGTAACAGAGAGAGATGAGAACAGATGTAAAGTGCCAATAAATGACCATATGTGTTGTTAAAAATGCTTTTAATGCTAGGAAAATCCCAGATTTTTATAAATTGCATCTTTATTTTGGTAGATTGCACTATATTCCTGATTTTACAGTTGATTCCATTCATCAAATTCAGCGATTCCGTCTGTTTTCCACATCACTGAAATCATTGGGCCCTACAATGACAGACACTGAAAGCTGAAGACACAAAGGCATTCATGAAAAGGTATGGTAAAGCATCACCATAAAAAGTGGTATATCGACAATATGTACCTACAAGAGAGAAAACATCTCAGATTTTTCTGTCTGAGGGAACACTATGACCTTGACCACTTTCCATGTCTTGTTACAATTTGTAAAAGGCAGAGTGGAGTGGCACTTCATTACACTCAACAAGGGTTCTGTTGAATCGATAAGGAGACACATATTTCACCTGACAAAGTGGATGTGTAGCTAATGTAAATATAAATGGTGCACATGCACCATTTATAGTTTGACCTCACTGTGCGGCAAACTTACCTGCTTACAGCTCCCTATAGCTTATCAATATGTTCATGGCATGACTCACTTTTGTTAGTATACTGTTGGTGTGTGTGTGTGTTTGTGTCTGCCAGATAAAGTTTGTGTCCATTATACTCAGGGTTAGATATTTCGGGGGCATTTTTTGCCTTTATTTCTGATAGGATAGTGTATAGAGATAGGAACTTAGGGAGAGAGGGTAGAACATGCAGCAAAAGGCCACAGGCTGGATTTGAACCTGGGCCGCTGCGATAAGGAATCAGCCTTGTACATGCACTTTACCAAGTGAGCTGCTAGTCCATTAGATTGACCTGTCATCTCCTTACAGGAGTGTGTGTGTGGCAGGCAAATACATTTTTTTAGGGTTGGTGTTGGCGCAGTGGATAAGACACATACCTTTGGTGTGAGAGACCTGGGTTCGAATCCATTGTGAGACACCAACGTGTCCCTGAGCAAGACATTTAACCCCTAGTTTCTCTAGAGGCGTGCAACCTCTGACATATGTATATATTAGGGCTGGGCGCGTTAATGCATTAATAGTTTAACGCCGACAATTATTTTATCGCAGGTATTATTATTAGTTTGAAAGTCCCTTGCTCACTGGCTCTGAATACACATACAGTCAAACCATGGGTCACAGGAGGGGCGGGATGTTGATCAGCCTGCAAATCACCCGCCCAGACGAGCAGTGGAGGGAGGCTTCGGCAGACTACACTGTCATCTTTTTCCCATATTTTTCCACCCGCGATCCATTATCACAGCAGCAGGTGAGCCACTTGCTTGTTAATGACGCAACGTATCAAACAACTCAAAAAGCCGAAACCAACATCTGCACCCCGTGTTCAATGTTGCTTTACGTTACCTGGTCTGTGCTTGTAAAATATCCACCGCGACTTGTAACATCATTTCATGTTTTTAACCGAGTGAAGTCTGTGCGAGTGAACACACATTGGTTTAATATTTGATTTGATTACATTAATGTTTAAGTTGAGATTTACAAGAAATATTTTATTGAATACTGCTGGTAAAAAGCACCTTATTTGTTTAAAGTGTTTGCAAACCACGTTATTACACTTTTGTGTATATAACAGTGCATTTAAATTAAAATTAAATACACTACTTTAGAATTCATTATTTTAGGCGGAAACAACGCGATTAATAGCAAGAAAATCATGCGATTAATTAAAATTAAAATTTTAATTGTTGCCCAGCACTAATATATATACACATATATATATATAAATTTTAATTTTTAATTAAAAGATATATATATAAGGGAGAGAGGGGACGACATGCAGCAAAAGGCCGACTGGATTTGAACCCGGGCTGCTGCGATAAGGAATCAGCCTTGTACATGGGGTGCACTTTACCAAGTGAGCCCCTAGTCCATTAGATTGACCTATATATACACTGCTCAAAAAAATAAAGGGAACACTTAAACAACACAATGTAACTCCAAGCCAATCAGACTCCTGTGAAATCAAACTGTCCACTTAGGAAGCAACACTGATTGACAATCAATTTCACATGCTGTTGTGCAAATGGAATAGACAACAGGTGGAAATTATAGGCAATTAGCAAGACACCCCCAATAAAGGAGTGGTTCTGCAGGTGGTGACCACTTCTCAGTTCCTATGCTTCCTGGCTGATGTTTTAGTCACTTTTGAATGCTGGCGGTGCTTTCACTCTAGTGGTAGCATGAGACGGAGTCTACAACCCACACAAGTGGCTCAGGTATTGCAGCTCATCCAGGATGGCACAT
>NC_060169.1:7078150-7116158 GCF_021292245.1 Micropterus dolomieu | reverse complement strand
TCCTGGTGGGGTACGTGTCTTTACGTCTTGTTTTACTTTAGGATACTGCTACTAAAATGTTTATCTGTGACTTGCTAAAATGCAGTTTAACAGTAACACAAGTAGAAAATAGTCAGAAAGTCAGAAAACTGACTCAGTAATGTAAGATCCACAGCAATATATGTGGTAATTTTTTTTTAATAACTTTTATTTAACCAGGGGTAAAGACCCATTGAGATAAAATCTCTTTTTCAAGGGCGCCCTGGCCAAGAAAGACAGCGGGACAGAAAGTCCAACAGTACAAACATACAACAATACAATCAAAGCATCTAACCGTTTACCTACTGTATATACATTCATTAATCAGCTAACAAGAACTACTGTCGGCTACTGGTCAAACCAGATGAAGTAAGTCCGTAGCAGCAAAGTGTATTAATGTTAGTAAGGATGTGTTTCATAGCTTATGAATTCAACTTTTAATTTTTAAGAGAAATAATTATTTCCAGTTTCAAAAGTTACATAGAGTTTTTTTAAGGATTACTACAGTTTATTATAATTTTCTAATGAATACTTTCATAGTTTTGGCCATCATTCCTATTGATATTAATAGCAGCATTCACACACTATCAGTAACAAAAAGAAATCAGTGGTACCTCCAGTCGCAGCAGCCTTATTCTCTCCAGTGACAATTTCACCAGAATGAAACAGTCATCTGGCAGAAACACTTCTTCAATGTACTCAGAAATCTGTGGAGGAAAGCAACATTGGCTACTTAATGTTCAGTACTTCAACTACTGATATCCTTCTATTTAATGCCATGGATTTATTGATATAAAGGAATAAAATATGCAGCGTAGTAGAAATACCTCTCCTAGAAGAGTTTTCTCTATCCTCCCCTTAACTAGCCTGGCAAAGTCAGCGTCGTCTTCCACATCCAAATGAGCAGTGATTATAGGCGTGCTGAGTGGTGAGTAGAGGACTTTCAATAGATTATTCAACACAAATTACAGATGCATTATTGCTGTGATACAAAGACAATTTCTGTGGATCAGCAGAGCTCATTCTGCTAAATGCACTATTTCACTGTCTAAGCCATGGATTGACGTTATGCTTCACTGAAAGTGGCAAAGGCCCTTTTGACCTGTGAAACTCTATAAAAATGACAACGTTGTCTGGAAGCAAAGGTGAAACAGGAGAAATCCTTCCAATTCAATGGTCATGAATGAGTTCGTGTTCTATCTGGCAGCAATAATTTCCAATGAATTCCCAGAGACATACAGACAAAGCCTGAAGGATGAAAAGGCTTATCTTTGTCTACTCTGCTCATACGACAGAAAAAACAAAGGAACATCTCTGTTATTATATATCATACCTGATGTTCTTGGAGGCATTAATGATCTCTTTGATGCGAGGCACCCCCAGAGTGATATTCATGGATGCTACACCAGCAAAATGGAAAGTTTTCAAGGTCATCTGAGTACCGGGCTCCCCGATGCTCTGTGCACACAGGGCCCCCACTGCTGAGCCTGGCTCCATCTGAGCTCTGTGCGAGAAAACACATGATTTCATCAAACTGACAATTAAGGGAAACGTGGCAATAGGGTTCGGCAGATAGACGATGCCATCGTCCATCGGCGATTGCTGACAGACATCACCACGTTGAGCCGGCAGCATGATTGTAAAACCCCCACCCCCCCCAGCAAGAAATTATCTTAATTATTATTCTTATTATTGTTTTTCAGTATGCTTTGCACCTGCCTCAGAATTCTCTTCTCCCTACACTCACCCCGGCCTCGCTCCATTTTCTCCATCAGCAGTATGTTTTATAATGTCGCCTAAGACTGAGAACTCGTCTTTTTTCTGTACATTTCCACCCGCGATCCATTATCATGGCAGCAGGTGAGGCTCATGTCGGCTTATTAATGATGTAACCTATCAAACAACTGAACCAAACATCTGCGTGAGTAAAATATCCACCGCGACTTGTAACGTAAGGTAATAATCTACCAATTTTTGTGAAGTGAAGTCTGTGCGAGAACACATGCACATAATGACTGTTGCCACCCGGCGTCCATCCCGATGTTTCATTGTAGACATCGTCCAATGGAAATTTTGTAGAGATCACCCAACCCTACGTGGCAGTTAATATGCAGATATATGATCATCATCTCAGGCCTCAGATGAGTGTATAGATGAGTGTGCATGTGGGAATAAAACAAGCCAATCACTAGATAAAAACTGACTACTAGCAATTTAACCCTGCAAGACCCCTTAAATTAGCCTAAGGCTAACTCTGGTGTAATGCATCAAATGTTTACATTTATGTTATTAATTGCACATGGTCCCTTCTAAATAAAAATCAATCAATCAATCAATTATAATCACTGGAGAGCGTACTGCTAGTGGTGCCCAGGTCAAAATCTTAACAAGGAGAAGTGGCTTTTAGTCATGATACAGCACAGCGCTGGAACCGAATAGCTGACGGTTTTAGGAATGTCCCAACCACTACATTTAAAGCCAGACTGAAAACCTTTTTGTCCTAAAAAGGTAAAAAGTCTTATACCTCATGTACTTGTCTCTGCAGGTTTCAAGGAACTTCTCCAGCTGGGTGGGGGTTATGCGGTCCAGCTGATAGAGAACTTTTGGCTACAATACAAAGTAGAGAGACAAACAAAGTTTAGATATAGCTGAACCTATGTGTACTGCTGCATTCAGCACATTAATCCATGGTGTTTGTGGCGCCTACCTCGCTGGTGCCATTGTCATTGATGCCGTATTTGTCTCTGGTCTTCTTGATCCTTTCCGAGATGCTCTTAATAAATTTCTTTATCTCCTACAGTTTAGGGAAGAGAATTCAACAATTTTAGAGGTCAAAAGCGAGACCAAACTGTATGCTTTTTGACACATGACACACCGTCATGCAGTTGTTAGATATTACAGTAAAACTGTTAAGGTGGGGAGAATGCAGCCTCCCAGTAAATAAGATTGAGCAATTTCTTAAAAGAAAACCTCAGCAGTGCTTCAGAGCAAGCAGTCAGATGTCAAAGAGTGATGACGAGGGTTTTTATCAGAGCAACATTGGGGTTATTAAATAATTGATTAATCTGTTCCAACTCTCGCTGACACACCATTCTCAATTCAGTTAGACCACAATTCAGCATGCTCTGTCACTATACCTCCAGGTACTTCTCTGAGCCCGTGTCAGTTAACTCCTTCACAAAAGGGGGGAAAGGTTCACATGTATTGCTGTCTGCACACTAATTAACTGAATGTAACTGCCTTTGAGTTCATATGACTGTTTCTCTGTACTTTAATAACTGCATACAAGAAAGTCTAATTGCCGTTTATATAATATGTACTTTATATGAAATAGCATTCCGTTAGATCAACAGCAGGTGTAATGATTTTCAGTCTGCACCATTAACCAACTTGTTACTGCATTAGTCCACAATGTTTGTTTTTCAGATTAACTAAATGGCCCATCAAGTTGACAGCTGCAGCGCTGTTAAGAGACACTTAACTTTCAAAAACTTAACAAAAGTTTTCATAGTTGTCCTTGAAACAGCTTAGATTTTTCAGGTCAACTTCTATCTATTGAATTTGCAAGAAACACTTAATATAATCGAGAACACTGAGTGAATCATCCATCCTCTTTTAAGTTTAAAAACATATTGAATTGTAAAAGGGCACTATAGTAAATTCCCAAATACTCACTAGTGCATCAAATGTGTCTTAATCCGTTGCAGAAAATATGTTGTATTTACTCCTGTTTGCAAAATGTTTGGCCAGCTGTTGAAATTTAGGAAATTACTGACCATTTACAAAAAACAAACTATATCTCGCTAAGCAGTTTACTCAGTAGCTCTCAACAGTGGGTAAGAAGCTGGAAAGTATTGGGAGACTTATTGTAGGTTTTGGAAATTCTTTATTGTTATCTTGACTAAAGAGGTAATCACCTTCTGTCTCATTTGTGCATTTTCTGCTTGTTTACAAACAAGGAGTAGCTCTCAAAAACCTTTAATGAGATTTGGTGGAAAATTAAGCAGCGAGTTAAAGAAAGACAAATGAATGAAAGAAGAAGGTTTTTGGGGCAAATTCAGGAATTTTGTTTAGATAACTTTGCAAGACACAATAGGTCTGTTTTAAAAGCATTTTCTCATGAACTACAGTGCTTACATAAAGTGTAAGTTGTTCTGCCTTGATAAAGGTTTTGTGATCTAAAGAGTGCTTTCTAGTTCTGGTAATTGTTTTCAGCTTCATGACAAAACATTAACCACATAACCTTGGAAGTTCTATCTGATTTAAAAGCAAACAGAAATGTATTTTGCTATGTTTCTAACATACTTTTCAATTTGGTACACAGTGTCTACAACCACCTGCACTTCCACAATAAAAGGGAATAAAATTCAGAAGTTCAGAGCAGTCCTGATGAAGTGCTTTTCTTAATAAAACAAAAATTAAAGAAAAAATATAACCTTGATAGACACCACTGTATTGTGATGAGGTTACCTCCAAGAAGCTGTCTCTGCAGCACAAGAAGTCAGCTCTCTTCATGATAGCATCAGCAGTGAGGACCAGCTCGTTTTGACTGAGTGCAGGCTCATCTGGACATGTGTAGACCGCCTGGGGGAGGTGGGCAGAGAGGATCAAAAATGTGATAATTGGGAGCAAACACGGCAGAGGCACTCACTCTCAGGGCAGCAGTTCCTGATAGTTCCTCTCACTCAAAAGGTTAACCGCTCCTGTTAGCTGATTTTATCATCTTTTATGCAATTTGTAAAACACATTGAATTGCTAGTGTGTATCCTGCAGAGCACACCATCTCTGGGATCAATCTTCTCTTGCAATCATGCTTCTGCTATTAATTACCACACCCACTGCAATAAAGAAGGTGGCATTTTATACTGATGAGAGACTGCTAATCACGCTGTAATAGCAGGGAAATACACAAACGTGGAGACAGTCAATCTAGTCTTGATTAGATATAAAAGGCCCAATTCTAACTGTTGTGAGTGACCATATAAATGTGTGCTAAATACACAAACAAAACTCAAGAGGTTGTCTTGATTAAAAAAAACTATTGTTTTCTGGGGTGAGGTTCTTAACCTCAAGTGCCTTTAATGCAACAACAAAGTTAATAATGTCAATGATGCCCAACAGAGTGAGTAAACATGATACATGAATCTAAGCCTTTCAAATAACCTAGAAATCTGAACACCAAACCCTGTTAACTAGAAAATCTATTCTAAAATACTAATTAAATCTCTCAGCTGATAGATCACTTTCCTGCAGAGAAAATACATTTAAACTTCCTGAAATCTATCTAATTAACTGGGGTCTCAAATGCAGCTTCATCAGTGAAAACACACAATTTTCAACTATTCCGCTCTGGTGTGTTTTCATATGAGGAGCTTCTCTGCCAATGAGCACTGGTGTATAATAGTGTTATACACAGGCTTCGCTTAGGGCTACACTGAGACAATGCTAAGACATGAGAAGCTGGGATTTTTTAATAAATGTTCATTTTATTCTACAGGGCTGATGATGCATCTTTTTGGACATGCTTAAATAAAGATACAGTAAATGGCAATATAATAATTGATCATATAAATGCATTAAGCTGCCATGGATATGTGATAAACATAAACTTGAGCCAGGACTACCATTTCACCATTCACCATTTTCTCTTTTTTCCCCCCTATTAATTCCTGCTTGTCTTCCAGACTAACCACCAGCTGAGCAGATTGACATTTCTGATTTTATTTATCCAGGTTGGCTGAGCCTGTATAAATCCTTCCTCTTAAACAAAATCACCCAGGGAAGTGAACGGATGACCTTCTGGTCACGAGAAGCCACCTCTCCAGACAGCATAACAAACGCTAAGTAGTGTGTAGGGCATATTCACTGTCCAATAAATTTGAGATATAGATATGAGACTTAGTAAAACAAAAATGTAAGACAATTATGAAATTGGAATGTGACTACACTAACAAGAGGGCTTATTCAAGGGTTATATGTCTAAGGGCAGAGATGAAAACTTAAATAATAAATAATAAGAAGAAAGAAAATATAAACTGTCCGCTCCAGATGTAACTCACCCGAATGTTGTCTAAAACTCTCTTAAACTCCAGCGGTTCATCCTTTCCCTCCATGGCAGCGGGGTCCAGACCATCTCCCCCATAAATAAACTGGATGATGTCGCCGGTAGAGCTGCGTACTGTCAGGTCGTACTGTGAGCACAAATCCTCCAGGGACTTAACCAGACGCCTCTGTCCAAACACAGGCAGGAACACAAAAAAATATTTCATACCGATAAACTAAAAAGCACCTTTTCGTTATCTGGCTTCACTAACCCTAACAATCACAATCTGGCTAAGCAGTCACATGACACTGGTTATCAACTCGGTAAGTCAACCTAGGGTTACCCAATCCAGCCATGAGCACGTTCACATAAAAGAGGCAGTGTTAGCAGCAGCCAATCACAAACATTGACAAGTGTACTGGCAGCAGAGAGTCATATATTACAAATGAAGAGCAACAAAACGAAATATGCCATAAAAAGTGCTCAAATAGTGGTCAAAAGACTGCATCTCAACCACAGCTTTATTTCCTCAACATGTAACTGAAAGCTCACCTGTGCCCAAATAGCAAAAGGTGGGGTGGTACATGACCAGTCTCTATAATAATAAGAAATAAATGCAACCTAAAGTTCTAATAAACAAATTCATATTAAATCTAATGAATATCAAATATATACTCATAATATTTAGTCTAACATAAAATTAAATGCAAAATGTTCTTTTAACTTCTGCTACAGAATGTATGAAGTGGACTTTAACAAACATATAAAAACATATTTCAAAGAGGTAAGTAGCTTAACTGTCATATCTTAAAAGTTCAACAAATATATATTACAGCTTTAGTGCTTCAATCAGTCTCTCTTGCTGGATGACATCGGTACACATTACTCCACATCACCCACAGCATAAAAGTCATAAAGCTCTGTAAAGCCAAGTGGAGCTACAGATTCAGGTGATAACTCTCTATAGGTTCATCACTATGGAGGGACTCCCTTCATATTAGCATTTGATGCATTGTTACTATAAAAAGATTGACTATAGCCGCTTTAAGTTGTTGACAATGTTTCACTATTAAACAATTAATAGATTAAAAACATAATTGCCATGATAAAAATTAAATAAAATCATTAGTCGAAGCCCTATATCTCTTTATTTGTCATGGACGCCTTCTATTTTCAGCAATTTCCCAGCATATCACATCAGATGTTAATGTAACTGCTAAATATCTTGCTTTAAAAAACCTGCATTAATGCACACCGCAGTCTGCTGGACTAAAAATTCAGACAAAGGATATGGTAGATAGGCAGCCACATGCTTTCATTCAGCTATGTGACATCAGCATGGCAACAGTAGTAACGCATTGGGAGGAGAAGTCCTCAGGCATTACCTGCATGTATCCAGTCTCTGCAGTCTTCACAGCAGTGTCCACCAGACCCTCCCGGCCAGCCATGGTGTGGAAGAAGAACTCTGTGGGCGTCAGACCAGAATAGAAGCTGTCGGCCACAAAGCCTTTAGCAGCGGGCAGCTGTTGAAAAATCGTTGTTAACCAATTAGGCAGGCACCTGAATATTGTAGAAACGTGTGAAACGTGACTACAGTTGTTATTGTTGGTATTCAGTTTCAATATTGTTATCCCATCGATTTTGATCGATTAGTTCTAAACAGAGTTATAAATACAGACATAACTAATGAAATGCAATGTTTAGATTTAGCCAATCAGAAGCTGGGGTAACACAATGAGGAACTATTGAAAATAATCAATGCCGATGCATTTCAGAGCTGATGAGTGTGAGGCCTGGATGTGACACATTATGTTTACAATCACACATTAATATATTAAATATAAACAGGAGACACTGGCCTTGTACATTATTGCAATGTGCAAGAGTTATTACTTTACATTAACTATTGCATATTCCAACACACACATTCAGAATACTATGTGTATGGTCCATTTGAGGAATATTTAGCAAAAAACATAAATTACATCTTACTTTTGAGTGCTTTTCAAAGTGAGGCAGGGAACGATTTTCAAAACCATCAGGCACTCGAGAGCCACTTATGGCCTGCTGGCCCACACAGGCAATCATCTGAGAGATATTAATGAAGGATCCTATATGTATACAGAGGACATGTACACCAACAAAATATGAGTGCTACAGCCAAATTAATTATGATTTCATTATTAGTCAAGTTTCTTTTCCAGTTAGCTTACCTTTGGAGCCGCAAAGAGCCATGATCAGGGGGCTGTTGCTCTTGTCGAGCTCCCTGAGGCATGCACTGCCAGCTCGGTCTCTGATGACGGACAGCTCTCTCAAGATGAGAGCCTGTAGACACACAAACAAAATGAAACAACCTTGGCGGCTGACTCTTAAGTATGTTTGGAGGTGCATGTAAATATGGGACCCCTTGTGCAACATCTGACTTTTTTCTTCTTCTATGCACATAGTAAAGCATACAGTAAATGCCATGAGCAAACATTCATGTCATGCTGTGCAATGTCTACAATAATCACTTTAAATCCCATAGACAAAGACAAATCACTAGACGATTTGTGTGTTGTACTCCTCAGCCACGGCACCATTTCTGCCATGACACATTCAAACCTGATGTACTTTCACTGACTGTAAAAGCATCAATGTTTGGATTGATAATGGTCGGTAATCGCTCTTCTGCCAGATGAAGGTAGGCTGTGAATGTAGATGTTATTCCGAGCAATCGAAAATTGGTTATGACATTGGACAATTAGGGTACCACCTTTGTCTGACCTCGAAAGTGCTGTGTAGTATTTAGGCCCTTGCCCGGAGTACTTTTCCGAACAGAAAGAAGATCAGGAAACCACATATAGCTATACATGGTTTTCAGTTTTTCAAGGAAAAGCTTTTCAATGAAAATAATTCATGAACCAGGGGTTTGTGGATTTTGCGCTCCATTTTTTTTCCATGCTCAAGCTTTGTTGTTATCAAATTCAAATCAGCTTTATTGGCATGGATGTATAACAGTAAGTGTGGTTTTGGCAGTTTTTCAGTGAAGTGAAAGTGAGATCTCTTACATATACTGCAGGTTTCCTCACAAGATGTTACTGTAGCAGTGGTGACTTGCCTAAAATTAAGTTAGATTAATAACATCAGTCTTTACACTTTTGAGCGCAATGATTAACCGATTAGTTTTAACTATTAAATTCATCACCAACTATTAATTGGTTAGAGTCATTTTTAAGGGGGGAAAAGGTAAAACTTCTTTTTTTCTGGTTTCTTTCCTCCTCTGTGACAGTAAATTGATTATCCTTGGGTTGTGGACAAAAACAAGACATTTGAGGACGTCATCTTGAGCTTTGGGAAACACTGATTAACAATTAAATAATCATTAGTTCTGAGATGTAGCCATTGTGTAAACTACTATTGGGTCTATTCAAGATTTAAAAAAAACTGACCCCTTCCAAGGTTTTTTGAGGCTACTGCCACTGCCAATGCAGACACATGGGCCGATAAGGACATTTTACAGTACTTTCAGATAAACTATGCAATAGAAGTCAGAGTCACACCACTGATGAGCTTATATGTGGTATGGTGCTGATTTAATGAGTTGTAGCAGTGACGATCTAGATGATGTATACTGTCACACCTACCTCCAGGGTCTCTTCTGCCGTGCAGCCAGGTTGCTGCTGCAACTTGCCCGTCTGTAGAGCTTCGATGTATTCGTCACACTTCTTGTAACCTTCATCTAAAAGGTCGTGTTTGGCCTGCAGCAGACCCTGGCCAGGTGTAACATCGCCAATGCCAATAGAAAAGCCCCGATTGGCTGAAAGTTGTGGGTTGAACAAAAAAAAAAAACAACAACTGAAGTTCCAATTTAAAATTTTTATAATATATATATATATATATGTCCAGTTTGCAGAATTGATTACATTTGACCAAGGATTTAAAACAACCCACTATGTACCAAATTGATTCTATAATCATTTTCTGTATTTATTTCTGATGAGATTGACAGATATCTCAGTGTTAAGTGCATTGTATGCTATAAGTTGTTAAAAGCCAGAAGACCACCTACAGAGGTACACCGGAGCTAGTCTAGCCAGGCGGGACATGGCGTTTGCAGCCTCCATCTGTCCCCAGTCTCTCAGCAGGATGTAGAAGATGTTGTTCTTGGAGCCAGATCCCAAGGTGCCCTTGTCCATGCTACCACACATCAGCTCACTGTTGTGGATCACCACGACTGGGAATGTGAAAAGAATTAACATCATTAGGTCCCAGAATAGAAATACGACGAAGGTGAATAAAACACGGTGTGTTGATCGCCTGGAGACACGTGGCATGGTGCTGTTTGAGAGGGTTGGTGAAGGTTGAAAGACATTCAGTTTGGGGAGTGGGGAGGTGGGGGCCTCTTTAGCAAGAAGAAAATTTCTACTATCCTTTCTATTTACAGTCAGCTAAGGATAGGCATTAATTCATTGTTATCATCGCCCTTCCCCTGAACCATTGTGATGATGGGAACACATTACATTTCACAAAATTATATTGCTCAAACTGATGATTCCAAGAATTGTCATTTAAGTTTTCATTTTCAACATGTGAAAAGTTTTGTCTACTGCAATGCACGGCTTAGGAACACAGTTCAGTGCAATAAACATTTGTGCATTTTATATGTGATATTGCAATACATTATAGTGCAAATTTGTAATAAGCATTATTTGTCATGACTCTGAAAATGAAATCTTTTCATTTGGTGTGTTCGGTGGACATTTTTACTGTTTAAGAAACTCACACGAGTCGTTGTGACAGAGATCCTCTCCCTTGCCACAGTACTGTTTGCCCTTGGTCCTTAGGTTTGCCTTGACTGGACATTCCTTACTCGGCTTCAGGATCATGCTGAAGATCTGTTTGCCCGTCCACAGAGCCATGGGCTGATGGACACACAGCAAAATATTAGAGGCAGCTCATGAATACAGAGTAATGTAACAAGCTCACCAGAGTGTGGTACCTTCATTATAGCTGGGCGTGGAAGAGAGATCCTGACTTTTTCATCTTTGCCCACAAGGATTGATGCCACTATCTGACAGGCTTTTGATCTGTCAAAGAAGGTGTCCTTCAATGTCAAGAGGTAGGCCCCTGGAAAGTAGAAATATACTATAAAGTAAATGGAAATTAAATAGAGTCAAGTTATTTTTAAATATGGCTGAAGTGCTCCCCCATAAGGTAGAAAATAGTTATTCAATAGCTACCTAAATCAAAAAACAATGTTATTTTAGCATGTAATGAAAATTAAATTATACCATCAGTGACCTTTTTCTCCACATTGTACATCACATACTCCAGATACAATTTTACCTGTAAATTACAGTTTTCCCCTTTATCAACGTACACAATTTTCCACCTGTGACTCAAAGCACCAGGAGCTTCACATCATAAAAATACACTGCCATGCGTCAGCCACTGACCTGTCAGGAAGTCCTGAATAGCAGCAATCAGCGGTTCACCATTTCTTGGAGTGACAAGATTAGCTTTTGTCTGGTAGAAAACATAATCATTTGTGTCAAACTGCAGTCAATTTCGTGTGAACAATACATTTTCCGGAGACAGCTTTTCACTGTTCGACTTCAACACTGATGGGTATTCATGTATACTATAAAGATGACATGTATTGTGACGGTACATACCCCCATCAGGACGAGGGCCTCAGCCTTGGCCTCTTCAGTCTGAGGTAGATGAAGGTTCATTTCATCACCGTCAAAGTCGGCGTTGTACGGGGTGCACACGCACTCATTGAACCGAAACGTCCTGTGAGGTTTGACTCTGGCCTGTGAGTTTGGGAACAGTAAAAATCAATGTCAAACATAAAGAAGCAACTATACTAAGATGTACTCCATGATCAGAATTAAAATAAAAAAAACTGTTAACTTGGAAGGAAAGAAAGAAAGACAGGAAGAAAGACAGTAAGAAAGGAAGGAAGGAAGGAAGGAAAGAAAGAAGGAAGGAACGGACAGATGAAAGCAGTTTTAGGCACAGACAATTACTTATTTTGTTCTGATATATTACATCTCTGTCAAGCACTGTGCTTTTTTGGTGTACAACAGAAAATTATTTTTGTTCAGTAGACAATTTAAGTTATTATGGGAGCATAAAAGTGGAAGCAGATTCCACCTCTGCGTCAAATTCTCCTGTTTTCAGATAAAAGCAGTGACTTTTAAACTCTGCACTGAGCCGGAAAATTGTTTTTGCAAGCAAACTACGTGGGGTTCATTACGAGTAATAACAAGGTGTGAACCAAGAAAAGAAAACAAAAAAAGAGCAAAAGCAGAGCTATTTTAGGCAGACGAGGAGAACGTTAACAATACAGTTTAACAAAATGTAAACCTCATGCAGTTATTTTTGTCCTGTGTTGACCAGGAAAAGAAAGCTATGGTGAAGAACACATATTTTTGTGATGCTTCAGTTACAATTTTTAACATAACCTTACAAGCTTAAAATTTGTCTGTCTGGAACAAATTACAAATACATAACCAAGTCAAATTTTCTACTCAAAAACTAAACTTACAATGTGGGCCATGATACTGAGTTTGTGCAGCGAAGGTTGTCGATTGAAGAGGACGATGTCTCCGTCAATCATGTGCCTTTCCACCACATCACCAAACCTCAGCTCCTGAGCTATCTTCTCACGGTTTCCATATTTTAAGAACCTAAAAGAAAAAGAGGATTCGTTTTTTGGTGGGGAACCATGTCAGGCAAGAACTGGTTTTAATTTGTGTCAGAAGCCGCCAGCATCACCTTTTCATCTGTGTGTGTCTATTCTGGATGAAGTTGGCTCCGGGGTGAACCTCAGGACCATTGCGGACCAGTTTCCTCATTAGCTCCAGATTGGCTTTGTTCACCTACAACATTGTATCACATTTAGATAACTTCAGTTCTGGCATGGAAGCAGTTGTTTAGTGTATGTGCTATAGCCACAGAGCAGGGCCTACCCTCTCTGGGTACGTCAGGATTTTGGCCACATGCACAGGGACGGCAACCTCATCAATCCTCAGGTTTGGGTCAGGAGAAATGACAGTTCTGCCAGAGAAGTCCACTCTTTTTCCTGAGAGGTTTCCTCTGAATCGACCTGAATTTGTACAGGAAATAAATAAGTCAGTGCATGTTGTGTTGTTGTACAAGATGAGTACAAAATGAATGCCTGCCATATTACTGTAACGTGTCTTGGGAGGATAAAGCAACTGATGTCACAACTCAACACAAGCCGGAAACATTTGAGAATCATTCTCTCTCTTTCTCTGTCGTATAGGGCATGAGCGAGCAAGTTTAAAATTAGTACCTAAAGCTACTCCTTACTGAATGTTATACTTACTGACTTAACAGGTCAGAATGTCAGGTAAATATTTGTGTAAATAATTATTTGTCAAATAGAGTCCAAATTACAGAAAAAAAAAAAAAAATTACAATAACAGATTTTAATAAACACTATACCTTGCTTCCCCTTGAGTCTCTGCACAAAGCCTCTGGTCCATTTCTTAGGTGCCATGTTGAGGGGGATGCCAGAAAGCTCGCTGTTGATGTAAAGAGCACACTGCAGCTGGAGGAAGTCCCAGTCCTCCATGATCATCTGGGTCTTTGCCCCCGTCATACGATGCTACATGAGAAAAGAGTTAATGCCCTCCATTCAGGACATTTCCAGAGTCAGGAAACGGGCACGAAACATCACTGCAGATCCATCTCACCCTGGACACAACTTGTTCTAGCTTCTTCCCTGCGCTAGGCGCTACAGAGTACTGTACGCCAAAACCAACAGAAAAATTAACAGTTTCTTCCGACAAGCCATCACTCTGACGAACAGCTGACTTCTGACTCACAGTGTCAGGAACAATTCCTGCGGAATAACCCAGTAACTCTGTCTCTAATCAGCCACCTGTTTACTGCTTACCACTTATTTAATCATCATTCTCTATTTCAGAGCTGTTGATACTGTTCATATTGTATATACTGTATACAGGGCTGGGCAATATGTCCAAAAATGTTATCACGATAAAAACATTTCATATCATTCGATGTCAATAATTATCACAATATGTGTCAAATAATTATTTCTTTAAAGTTTAAAGGCTGATTTTTGCTCCTATGTGAAAACTGAAGAAACCAGATGGTTAATTGTGTGGTTAAACTTTTCTTTATGGTCAGAATGTGACACACTTGAACACTTGAAGCCAAACAGTCGATCATTTAACAAATCTGACGTAGAACGTTCAAAACTATTATTATAAAATCTTTTTCAACAAATATGATTACTAAAATGTTTTTTCAATAATAAAATATTTAGTGATAATATATTGCACATTTATTATATTGAGGAAAATTATATTGATAATTATCATTATTTGTTTGCCCAGCCAAAACTGTATACCAAATCCACCCATCTCAAGTACATAATACTGATTTTATTATTGTATGAGTAAGCTCATCGTGAGCAATGTACGATCCTGAGTCAATTCCTCGTATGTGTACGCATACCTGGCAAATAAAGCTGATTCTGATTCTGTTAACTAGGATGATGTTGGAACCAGAGTTTGCCATATGGCTTTATTGTTAAGAAGCTGTATGCTCAGAAAAATTATTTATTCTAGTTGGAGGCTGGTAGAATCTGAAATAAAGTAATGTTTTCCTTTCTTCCTTTCCATTGGTGGCCCACCACAGCTCATTATTATTAAATTAGATCCATATTTAAGTCCATCTTTGGTGTTGCAAACAGGAGAGCTGCAGAGTGCCCTCTGGTGGACAATCTACCTGTATGCAACGACAACATTCATACTACACTGCTCAAAAAAATAAAGGGAACACTTAAACAACACAATGTAACTCCAAGTCAATCACACTCTTGTGAAATCAAACTGTCAACTTAGGAAGCAACACTGATTGACAATCAATTTCACATGCTGTTGTGCAAATGGAATAGACAACAGGTGGAAATTATAGGCAATTAGCAAGACACCCCCAATAAAGGAGTGGTTCTGCAGGTGTTGACCACAGACCACTTCTCAGTTTCTATGCTTCCTGGCTGATGTTTTTTGGTCACTTTTGAATGCTGGCGGTGCTTTCACTCTAGTGGTAGCATGAGACGGAGTCTACAACCCACACAAGTGGCTCAGGTAGTGCAGCTCATCCAGGATGGCACATCAATGCGAGCTGTGGCAAGAAGGTTTGCTGTGTCTGTCAGCGTAGTGTCCAGAGCATGGAGGCGCTACCAGGAGACAGGCCAGTACATCAGGAGACGTGGAGGAGGCCGTAGGAGTGCAACAACCCAGCAGCAGGACCGCTACCTCCGCCTTTGTGCAAGGTGGAGCAGGAGGAGCACTGCCAGAGCCCTGCAAAATGACCTCCTGCAGGCCACAAATGTGCATGTGTCTGCTCCAACGGTCAGAAACAAACTCCACGAGGGTGGTATGAGGGCCCGACTTCCACAGGTGGGGGTTGTGCTTACAGCCCAACACCGTGCAGGATGTTTGGCATTTGCCAGAGAACACCAAGATTGGCAAATTTGCCACTGGCGCCCTGTGCTCTTCACAGATGAAAGCAGGTTCACACTGAGCACGTGACACGGGTGCGGTTGGCCCTGGGTTCCTCCTAATGCAAGACAATGCTAGACCTCATGTGGCTGGAGTGTGTCAGCAGTTCCTGCAAGAGGAAGGCATTGATGCTATGGACTGGCCCGCCCTTTCCCCAGACCTGAATCCAATTGAGCACATCTTGGACATCATGTCTCGCTCCATCCACCAACGCCACATTGCACCACAGACTGTCCAGGAGTTGGTGGATGATTTAGTCCAGGTATGGGAGGAGATCCCTCAGGAAACCATCCGCCACCTCATCAGGAGCATGCCCAGGCGTTGTAGGGAGGTCATACAGGCACGTGGAGGCCACACACACTACTGAGCCTTATTTTGACTTGTTTTAAGGACATTACATCAAAGTTGGATCGGCCTGTAGTGTGGTTTTCCACTTTGATTTTGAGTGTGACTCCAAATCCAATTATCCAATTATGGGTTGATAGATTTGATTTCCTTTGATAATTTTTTTTTCCATTTGCATGTAGCCTTTAAAACTACATATCTCAACAAGCTGACCGAAACATATTATACTATTTATATGAATTTATATCTTTTGTTAATACACGGAAGAAACAAATGTATGCAGCTCAGTTTCCTGGTAGTTTCCTGGCAGTTTGCTGTGCAGTGGTCGCAAAAGTAATAGGTCAGAATCAGGAGATGTCATTAACAAACCTTTGCTAAATATTATTTATATATGGGTTTGACTTTCCAACAAAAGTGTGAAAAAGGTATAGAAAGGTTGTAAAATGCAATGTTGTTTTACTAGATCATTCAGACATTTCCACCATGTACAAAAATCACAAAAGTGTGCAGGTAAACGTCACTCCCTTTGTATACTTACTAAGGCTCAAAGTGTGGTTGTGTTTTTTGTAATCATCAGTCAACACACTTAATTATATTCTCCACTGAAATTTGTTTTTACTCATCCTCATATAAGCACATTGTGGGTTTAAAATTTTAAATGGAGTCTAGATAATATAATTTGGGACTTTGCCATCAGCTTATGAATGCAATGTAATAGCTCCAGCTGCCCTTTAATTTCAACCAAATGTGATTCCTTTTAATACAAAGGTGAAAATGGAACACTCTTCTTTGTTGCTGGAGGAAACAAAAGCCATGCAACTGCTCTAACCAGGTCCATTTTTTTGATTTTCATGAAGAGGAGAATATATGAAGTATATTTTTCAGATTCAGGTATTACCACAGCTTAATGTTTACTTAAAAGCTAAGAACCCCAAAGCACAACTCCTTTGGATTTAATAAACCAGGGAATAAAAATCTGGATCTGAGAGAAACAGAATGTATGGGGGTGTTTGAGGGCGTATTGCGGTGTGTGGACTAATCTGTTATGACACTGGTTACTTTCTTTTTACACTTTCTCTGGTGAAAGCATAATATTTTGGCATAGGAGTGAGATTTGTTGATGCTCCGCAGTTGGTTGCTGATAGCTCCAAGATGTATGTGCTGAGTATAGCTGCCTCGGTGCTTTGTTTTTTGTTTTTTTTGTGTGTTAATTCAGTTTTCGGCTGTGATTCCCAGAACTCTTTCACCAGAGAGGAGCTCATGAACATCAGGGGAACAACTCGCACGGATTTAATTCCCACTTTTATTGTTATTTCGCTGTCGTTCGAGCTGTGAAGCGCCGCAGGAGAGGAAAAAGAGCCGGGTCAGAGTCTTTTATTCATCTTCTGTTCTGTGCTTCACAGAGACGTGGCTAGGTGAACTGATACCAGACTCCGCGCTGCAGCTGGCAGGCTTCCAACTGTACAGAGCGGACCGCGACACAGAACTCTCCGGCAAAACAAAAGGTGGAGGTGTCTGTTTTTATATTAACAATGACAGCGTTACACGTTACAGTGATTCAGCAGCACTGTTCTCCTAATATGGAATTTCTTATCATTAACTGTAAACCGTTTTACTGCCCCCATGAGTTTGCTTCATTCACTCTGGTCGGTGTTCACATCTCGCCGCACGCAAACGTGCGCAAGCACAGCGCATGCTGGCCGACCAGATACTGTGTAGACAAACCCGGACTCCCCCTGTTATTGTTCTCAGTGATTTTAACAGGGGAAATCTCAGCCAAGAACTCCCCAAATACAGACAGTTTATAAAGTGTCCAACCAGAGAGGGGAACACTTTGGATCACTGCTACACCACAGTTAGCAGTGCCTATCACGCCGTCACACGCGCTCCACTGGGACACTTATCACGTGAGGTCCATCTGATTCCTGCTAACAGGCAAAAACTAAAGCTCTGTAAACCTGTAGTGAGGACATCAAAGAAGTGGACTACTGAAGCTATTGAGGATCTTCAGGCGTGTTTGGGCTGCACTGACTGGGACGTTTTTAAGAAGGCTACCAACACTCTGTATGAGTTTACAGAGGTTGTGCGTCCTACATCAGCTTCTGTGAGGACACATGTGTACCAACATGCACCAGGTTGAGTTATAACAATGACAAACCCTGGTTCACAGCTAAACTCAGAGAGCTAAGGTTGGAAAAGGAAGATGCATTTAGGAGTGGTGACAGGGCGTTAAAGTACAGGTTTAGCAAGGAGGTGCGAGAAGCTAAACGTATTCAGAGAGACTAGTTTGTGGATTTCAGCTCTGCTTTTAACACCATCATCCCGGCCCTGCTGCAGGACAAACTCTCCCAGCTGAGCGTGCCTGACTCCACCTGCAGGTGGATCACAGACTTCCTGACAGACAGGAAGCAGCATGTGAAGCTGGGAAAACATGTCTCTGATTCCAGGACCATCATCACCAGTTCCCCTCAAGGCTGCGTTCTTTCCCCCCTTCTCTTCTCCCTGTACACCAACAGCTGCACCTCCAGTCACCAGTCTGTCAAGCTCTTGAAGTTTGTGGATGACACCACCCTCGACCATCTGGTGACCTGGTGCAGCCAGAACAGTCTGGAGCTCAATGCTCAGAAGACAGTGGAGATGGTTGTGGACTTCAGAAAGAGCCCAGCCCCACCCTTCCCCATCATCCTGTGTGACTTCTCAGTCACCACTGTGGACTCCTTCCGCTTCCTGGGTACCATCATCTCCCAGGACCTCAAGTCAGAGCTGAACATCACCTCCCTCACCAAGAAGGCCCAGCAGAGGATGTACTTGCTGCGGCAGCTGAAGAAGTTCAGCCTGCCAAAGACAATGATGGTGCACTTCTACACCACCATCATTGAGTCCATCCTCACCTCCTCCATCACCATCTGGTACGCTGCTGCCACTGCCAGGGACAAGGGCAGGCTGCAGCGTATTCGCTCTGCAGAGAAGGTGATTGGCTGCAATCTTCCCTCTCTTCTGGACCTGTATGCCTCGAGGACTCTGAGGCGTGCAGGAAAGATTGCAGCTGACCCCTTCCACCACGGACACAAACTGTTTCAGACTCTCCCCTATGGCAAATGTCTCTGCACATGTAAATACTGTTTCATCTCGTGTCGTGCACAGACCTGGCACGTTGCACATATTTGTTGTTGATTGTTGATCTTTGTTGTTGTATATTTTTATGTTGTCAGTTTATATATTTATATGTACACAATATTCTCTTCCGTTACGTTACTTCTGCACAGCACAGACCATGAATAATGCACACGTATATATCTGCAACGTTGTTCTTCAATTCCATATTTATATATTTCTACATTTATTTATGTCAACTGTATGTTTGTCTACGTGTAGCACCTTATCACCACAGCATATTCCTCCTATGTGTAAAACACTACTTGGCAATAAGGCTCCTTCTGATTCTTCTGATTCTGAGATGTACATCTATTTGCTGACATAAATGTGGCTAACACAGTAATTTAATAGTACTAGTACATGAAAAAAAATTAATTTGAGTGTAGTACTACTTAAGAGACACTTTCTCCTCATTAACTGACTGTCCTCTTAATCCATAGAAAAGGAATGTGGGATTTGTATCAATTTAATAGGAAGGGAAGGGATCTTAAAGCAATGGTTTAAGTTCTTCCTTTTTTACATGGCAAATCATTTAGTAACAAGTTAAAGGTAAAACGATCATCATACAGGTTGCAATATAAGACATGTCTCATATTATATGTATACAGTGTATATATCTATATAGATATATAGATATATATATATATAGAAATAGATATATCACTACAATAACAAAAATTACATTGTTTCAACAGTCTAAGCAAGACATTAAAACTTCCAGGGTTATAGGTGGTTATACACACTAGAGCTTCACTGCCTATGTATTAATCAGAGTGTTTACAACAAGTACAACAAAGAAAATGCTAGTTAGGGTAGTATTGTATAGGACTTAATGGGCATCAGAAAACATGTCAAACAACATTTCAATCTGAAAACTGTTGGGCCTCACATTCATGGCTATAATCTTTTACGCATACAAAGGCGCAAGCTCACAACCAACCGCTCAGTTAATTTACATTTGCCTGTGAATGTAAATTCATTTTAACTTGAAACCAAAAAGAGGGTTTCTATTGGCCGAGCCTTCATGGGGGCCCCCAGAAGTGTAGTCATCTTGGCACCATAGATATTTAAGAGGACAGCACAAACTGCTCCTTGTCTTTTCCACATTGCATGAGCGGTAAAAGAACACCTGTAACTTTCCCAACCCTGAACTTTGCCTTTTGTGAAAACAGACTTTAACCCACCGGGCGAGTTACTCTGTACTCTGTTTCTTCTTTTTCTCTTTTTAACTTTGTGTTACCAACACAATTTTGGATCCCTAAGGAAGCCATTATACACGGGATAATGCTTCATACCTGCAGAAAAGAACATATGTTCTATTACAGGGAGAAGGAAACTCCCCGTACCTTAAAAGTCAACTCCTGCGATTCCTATGCACCACCAAAGGATTAGCTGCGCCATTGAAACTGCCAGAAAACAGTCAGAACCGAGCCAAGAGGTAACTGGATTTTCCTAAAAGGACTGACGCCATAACCATCACTACCGAGAGCAACCTGAATAAGAGAATTGTGTGTCTGGGCAGAAGATAGGTTCTATAACTGTGTTATTGTAACTTTTACAAGCTTCATGTTATGAATTTTCTGTTAAGAAATTCTGAGGGATGTCTTTTTTATTGCTGTGTGTTTTCCGTGCTATGCACGTTGATTGTGTCCAGTAGACTAATACCCGCTGGGCCGCGACCGTTGTTCCTATTACTGTGTGAAAGGTATATCAGTAGCCTATTTTTATCAAGTCCTGTAACACAGCTGCTGAATGTAAAGTCCACCACCGGTTTCTATCTGATAAAGTTGTAGCTGTTTTGTTTGCCACAGTAGGAGATCTGGCGTTAGCTCCTGTGGCCTGTATTATGAAGCGAGGTAACTGGCTTATCCAGGTAACTTCAGGGGTAACTTTGCGACGTCGGGTGTAACTTCCCGATTAACCCGTACTACAAAAGGTGGATAGGTGTTAACTGTCTGTTGCCATGGCAATTTACGCTGCATCTCTAAACTGCTCTGAGCAGGTTATGTTCGTGGTTAACTCGAGATTAGCCTGTACGTGGACTACACACCACATCTGTACTCAGTGTTAATGATGAGAAGTAGGATATTAATACACACTACTTGATAAAATATTTTTAGATTTCATCCGACTTGTTCCACTGAGGTTGCAGCTGAAATGACGTTATTCTGAACACAACAGCATTATGTTCATACAGCGAGCCCTGCAGCCTCAGTGATTTTAGAGAGGAGATCTTAATTAATTAACGGGCCAGTTTTTGAGTTGCATTCACATATTTAGATTGACTATTTTATGTGTCCTAAAAATATGGAGCCAGGGTGGGGGTTAATAAACAGAGAAAAAAATCCTAGATGAAAGTGTCAAATTTACAAGAACAAAGAGCTGTTAAAAACAGAGATCAAATGGGGCCCAACAGAATCCATTACTTTCAATAAAAACTTTGTTTTACATCAAGTGGGCTGCAGGACACTCTCATTTGTGATACTGTTTTTTAAAGCTCAGACAAGTCTATGGGATAAAACTGGTTAAAACTCTCTTGTTGCTGGTGAGGGACCTCTGAGTAAGAGGCCGCGGGGGTAATAGAGGCTCTGATTGACACCACCTTATTGGTAAAATAAGATAAAAACAATTCACAGTCATCATTATTTCCAGCTGAGGCACAAGGAGGGGTTGGGTTTACCAGCTGATCCACAGTCTAAAACATAAACCTGGGATTGTGTTTATGTGTAGTAATGAGTTCAGAAAAATAGTGTGTTCTCGCATCCTTAACCATGTTATTGTAGTTAATTAATAAATCCTTCAGACTGAGGTAATGGACTTGGAGACTGGATTTTTTCCATCTGCGCTCCTGCATTCCCTTTTTAGGCTGCGAATGCTGTCATTTATCCAGGGTTGCTTACTAGCTTTAGACGTAGGCCTAACCTTTAGAGGAGCAGTAATATTTAGTGACAACAAGCAGATATGATTGAAGTGATCGACCAGATTGTTGGTGTTGGAATCGGACAGGTGTTGGCTTTGGCTCTGAAAGAATGCACAAAACACTTTGTTCATTAAAGATGTGAGAACACACGGAGCTTGGTGAGGCTGCATGAGTAACAAGCGAATCGCAGCTAAAAACAATACATCTGTGGTCAGATATGGTCATGTCCATTAATTCCACAGAGGAAATGCTGACACCCAGGGTAAAAACCAAGTCCAGTGTATGACCACGGTTATGTGTTTGGCCTTTGACATGTTGTTTGAAGTTAAAAGAAGTGGTCATATTTAAAAAGTCAGTTGCATTAACATTGGTGGGGTCATCAACATGAATATTAAAATCGCCACAAAGAACAATTCTGTCATAATTTAAAACCAGAGTAGATAAAAATTCAGGAAGTTCTGATAAAAATCCTCCAGGCGGTTTTGGGGGGGCGATAAATTATAACAAATATGATAGGTTGCAGCCCTCCAACTTTAAGAGTGAGAAAAGGAGTTAAATTCATCACAGCATACTTGATGACATTTAAAATTTTTCCTATACACGGTAACTAGCCCACCACCACGACCACTGACCCTCGGTTGACTAAAGCAATCATATTGAGGTGGAGACAGTTCAGCTAGCTGGCTATAGTCATTCATTTGCAACCATGATTCAGTTAAAAACATAAAATCTAGTTTTACAGACAAGATAAAATCATTTAAGATAAAAGTCTTACTTGAAAGTGATCTCACGTTGAAGAGAGGTTGTTCTAGGTGCAGTTGTCCTAATCCTTATAAGATTACTATGATTGCTGTGTGAGATGTGCACATTTCGGTTTACTGGTCTATGTGTGATGATGACAGGAATAGAAGTCTTTGGAACAGCGCTGGTAGCAGGCGGCTTTACATGCCAGCAGGTGGAGACAGTTGTTTGTGGCAGTGAGGCAGAGATCTGTTCAGTGACCGGTGGTGTGTCCAGGTGTGCTGCATGAATGATTAGTCATTCACGTAAGTCATGTGTGGACCGCACCACATGCTGTATGTGAGCAGCTAACATTTCTGAGCCCTGTTTGTTTGGGTGAAGTCCGTCTGTCTTAAAAAGAGACATTCTTTGCCATAAAATATTAAAGTTACCGACATAACACACACCGTGAGCCCTGCAGGCGGACTGGAGCCAGTCGTGGAGGCCAAGGAGTCTACTGCAGAATCTGCTTCAACACTGCGTGCGGACTGAGGATGGAGTGTGTGAGCTGCAGAGTGTTGTGTTGGAGTAGCAGTAACAGACCTGAGAGAAGGGCTACCCAACGGTGCAGGGTAGAGACGGCCTCCGGAGCGTCTGAGCACAGCCTCATTCAGGATCCTACGTCGGGAAGCGGAGGTTTTTGACCGGGATGACGGCCGCTGATCAGGCCCAGCGGCAGACCGGCAGCCCAGCCGATCGCCGTTTGCCGCCAGTGCAGGAGATGTAGCCGGTGGAGGAGATGCAACAGTGTCAGCAGGCACTATCCGCCAAAAGGGATCCGTATCAGGGAGACTCGAAGCCGCAGGTGCATCCGCTGGATGGACCAGAGTGTTGTCAGACAGGGCTGCATAGCGGTTGGAGAGGCCGATGTGCGGAGGAGAGGCAGCCCTGTCTGAGCCTCTCTTGCAGCCACGGACCACCATTTCAGCCCAGGTTGACTGATGCTTCGGAGTCGAGCAGGAGGAAAGCCTGGGAAGGCTAGAGGGGTCCCATAGCATGGTGTCCTGGAATGTTAGCGGTTGCACTAAGAGAAACAATCTGTTTGGCTTGTACTGAAGCCACATCCATAAAGCCAGTCAGCAGGGAATCTTTCTCTTCGAGTTCCTCTGAAAGTCGTCAGATGTCTTCCATAAGGTCACGCTTACTTAAGGAGTGTGCAGTCCTCATGGGGCAGTTATCTCGGCTAGCATAATGTTAGTCGCCGGAGCTTTGTTGTGATCAGTAGTGTTGATAGTGTTTTTACGGTCATCTAGCTTAAAATCCATGTCCATCCATGACCGTTGTGTCATCAGCAAACTTCAGGAGTTTGACGGATGGGTCTCTTGAGGTGCAGTAGTTAGTGTAGAGGGAAAAGAGCAGGGGGGAGAGCATACACCCCTGGGGGGCGCCAGTGCTAATAGTCTGGGTGCTGGATGTGATGTTCCCCACTCTTACCTGCTGACTCCTGTCAGTCAGGAAGTTTGTAATCCACTGAGATGTGGAGGCTGGCACAGTGAGCTGGGTGAGTTTGGTGCTGAGGATGTTCGGGATGATGGTGTTGAATGCCGAGCTGAAGTCCACAAACAGGATCCTTGCATATGTCCCCGGAGAGTCGAGGTGTTGCATGATGTAATGCAGTCCCAAGTTGACTGCATCATCCACTGACCTGGTAGCCCTGTAGGCAAACTGCAGGGAGTCCAACAAGGGGCCTGTAATGTCCTTCAGGTGGGCCAACACCAGTATTTCAAAGGACTTCATGACCACAGATGTCAGGGCGACAGGCCTGTAGTCATTTAATCTAGAGATGGAGTGTTTTTTGGGGACCGGGATGATTGTGGAGCGTTTGAAGCAGGAGGGAACTTCACACAGCTCCAGTGATCTGTTGAAGATCTGTGTGAAGATGGGGGCCAGCTGGTCTACACAGATTTTCAGGCAGGATGGAGACACACCATCTGGGCCAGGAGCCTTCCTGATCTTCTGCTTTTGGAAAAGGTGGCTCACGTCCTCTACCTGTCAAGCAGAAAACAGACAGCTTCAGCTCCACTTTGAAAACATCTGTCCCACATTATAGCCTTCCATCTGGGAAAATCCACATCCGTGATTTCTGCTGTCAGCTGTCTGTCCCGACTCGTTCTGGCTTCATGGTATAAAGATCCACAGGCTGTCGACTCTCGTGCTAAATAACACGTGTGTGCTCGTTTATTTTTCCAAATGTCACTTCTCTGTATATTCTTATTATTTCCTTCTTCTTCTTTGTACATATTCAATGTAGTGACGGGCGTCTACACTACCGGAATTATACAAGCAGAAGAAGAATGCCGTGATGACAAAACATGCTCTGTGGCGCTGTTTGTTCATTTTTGGCTACGGTAGAAACATGACGACAAAATACAGCAACCTCCATAGGAGGGGGTGTCTCATTCTAAGGTAATAAAAACATAATTGCTCCACTTGAATACTTGCATTAAAAAACTGAATTTGAATTGCTCAACTTGAATACTTGCATTAAAAAACTGAATTTGAATTGCTTAACTTGAATAATTGCATTACAAAACTGAATTTGAATTGCTCAAATTGAATTTGAATTTATTAGTTTTAAACTGAATCCCAATAAACTTGAAACTGAATATGATGTTATGAATATGAACTGAAACTATCTGAGCCTCACTAAACATTCAAGTCTTTATGTACTTTCACTTTCAGTTCTCTCAATTCAGATTCAGTTCTCTAAATTCAATTTCAATCCACAAGATTCAGCTTTAAGGTCATAGGCAGGTCAAGGTCCATGAGAAACAGCAATCGAGTGCAGATGCACAGAGCGCTTTTTCTGCCAGTCAGCATGTTTGTTTTTGACCATTTCTTGTATTCCACACTGGCAGCCTGTTGCCCCGGCTGTGTGTAAGTTATCTCCTAAAGCCCACACTAGAGGTTAGATAACTACTACTTTGGCTGTAACTAAATCAGCTACTAAAATGGGTTGCACCACAATTGACCCTTCGCTAAGCCACGCCCCAAACTGTCCCCAACAGCACTGTAAAAGTTAGGAGAAAGAAATCAAAAGAAAATAACTAAATTAATAAATAATAATAAATAAATAAATTAGAGCTTGAAAAATAGATCACTGATGGACTTTTTAATTTGGCATAGACAGTGAGTATTCCATGCTATCAGAAGGACAAAACAAGAACACATGCAGATCATCAAGTAATTAACATTCAACTACAGTGTGAAGGTGAACTGTGTCACTGTGACATTTCTGTAGGGCACTGATATTTACAGTTTCCACACTGATTTAAAATCACTCTGTAGTTGTTTAATGAGACTGCACTAATCATGTGTTGTTGTCTGTTTAACAAACATGTTCACACTTCATCAAATAGTGAAAGGAATGGCAAGTCAGTAAGGCACTATGTTTGGGCTTTCTTCTCTATTGTCCTATTTTTTTCATGTTTTTATGCATCAACAATTTTCATATTTAAGTGCATTAAGAAGTGTAGATGGATTGTTATCAACAAGGGGTGTGATGAGACACTAAGTTCATAAGACAAGACACAGTATTGGGTTTACGAGATCGAGACCAGGCAAGATTTTAACGCTACTTTTCAGAAATCTTCAATGCTGAATTTTATTAAACACAAATCTTTCTACACCCATTTATGGTGGAAATGTTTTTATTTATGTAAAGGGAAACACAGAATTCATGTGGCATTCGACAATTTAAAATATAATGGAATATAATGCAGTAAAGCTCTTGGGCTTTCAAATATGTCCTCTCCTGTAAATCCCTTCCTCATAATATATCATCCTGCTGAGTCAACACACATGATTTAGTCTCCCCTCCTCTTGTGTGTGTTTGTTTGTGAAAGTAACCTCTTTAAATGCACATGTGGCACCTTATCACCTCAGTCACTGAATTAAAAAAAGTGAATTAATTTATGATTCATTTTAATTCAGTTATAAACTCCTGGGCTTAGACCCTGCCTTTCGCCCGATGTCTGCTGGGATTGGCTCCAGCCCCCCACGACCCTGTACGCAGGATAAGCGGTTGACAATGGATGGATGGACTCCTGGGCTTAATAGCTCCTCTGTTTAAGCAGGTTTTCTGTTCATGTTCACTTTCTGCACATTCAAAATCTCCTCCACATCTCCACATATCTGTGTTCTGTAAAGTTGTAATATTATGAGACTAGCGTTATCATTTAATAAGAATTCACAATATTTTATTGCCCATTACTCTGCTATGCATTACGTAATTGCTCCACTGGTAGTAACATACCATACTGATCCCTTTTTCCCACAGAATTTTTCAGACCAGTTGAAAACTAACTGACAACACTTCTCATCAGGCAAGAATTTCACCACAAATCCATACATGTTAACTTCCGCACCTTCAATACAGTGCACTTTACAGGCCCAAACACAGCAAGGTTGCGCCTCAGTTTTTAGTTGTTTATATTACAAAACTCTCCCAGCTACGTTACAACTCGTCACAACTGTATGGACTCGCAGTGTGAGAGCTGTAGTGGAATCAACCAGTCTCACTCAAAAAGGGAGGTCAGATAATTCCAAAAGGGGAGTTGGCCTTTTGACATGCAAAAACTAGAGACATCACCTGGGGTTTGGTAAGGGTCTGCAGAGACTCAGACATGCATCGCTTAAGGACCGTGTATTCAAAGAGCCTTAGGGAATGTAAACAGCTATAATAATATACACATATGTAAACTCCCGGGGCAGATAAGACGGCCGGCATTTCATCAGTAGGTATTCCACAGATTCCGGACAGTGGCTGCGCTCCTGACTACAGCTTGTACACCAGCTTCTATTGATGTAAATACAGAGCCACCCTCCTTGAGATTTCCACGACAGGTGGTTATGGTCTGCGAAGAAGAGGAGTAGCCCATTGATCTGGTAAGCTAAGTCTGGCATATTGTTATCGAGCCATGTTTCCGTCACCGTGTATTCAAAGAGCCTTAGTGAACCCCTCTCGCCGTAAAGGTGTCAATAGAGACACTTAGCAGGACAGCAAAG
Source organism: Micropterus dolomieu (assembly GCF_021292245.1). Taxonomy (NCBI): domain Eukaryota; kingdom Metazoa; phylum Chordata; class Actinopteri; order Centrarchiformes; family Centrarchidae; genus Micropterus; species Micropterus dolomieu. Next base: position 7,088,341 of record NC_060169.1, on the reverse strand, counting down.
GAATTGTCCAACCCCTCTCCCTCCACAGGGTACTTCAGGACATCAAAGTACCACCCATTCTGATCCCTTTTCCCACAGAATGGCTGAGCCATAAAACACCACTCCCTTCTCTTCTTTTAGCTGATGTGCAAATGTGATAGGCCAGGGTTGCGAAAGGGGAACCCTTCTTGAGCTAAAACAATGTTTCATTATAAACTGTTGTTCTGTTTAAACAATAATCTTTGCTAAGTTAGTAGTGGCGTTTGCCTCCATTTGAGTAGTTATGTTACCATGTTGGTGTTATTTGTTGTTGAAAAGAATCTAAACAATTTAACTTTGCAGTGTTTAATTTTCAGCAAGGATCACTGACCTTTATTCAATTTTTGTTGTAATCAATGCTTTGTTCACAACACTTTCTGACACTTCCTTTACAAATGATGATAAAGAAATGTCATCCTGCCCGATAAATTTTCCAGCTGGAATTTAATAATAAAATAACTAAATTGACTAAATAACTAAAGCGCCTGACCAAGAGATTGTTTAGGGGTTAATCAAAGCTATCCTCATGTAACCCGAGCTCCCCCAAGTGGACAAAATAAGTATTACATGCCATCGTCTGAAATGCCGTTTAATTTATAAATGTAACTGTATTTATCTTGTCCATAATCTGATGCCATTCGTGTATCTTGCTTATATTCTCTAAGAACGTGTAACAGCGAATATATCCAGAAAGCTAGTTAAGTTCCTCTCATCTGTGATTCTGAAAGGCTAACCTTAAGGTTGAGCTACTGACAATTGTTTTCCTTTTTATCAAATGCTTAAAACTAAAAACGGTATACCCGTTTGACAATTAAGGTTTGATTGTGGGAAGATATTTGATTACAATATGCACAAATAGATTTTTGATTAGACATATTAAACGTTAAAGAAAAGACAGTCCCTAAGGAAACTGAAAACAAGCCCTCCCTCAGGGGAACAAAGGACTGCCCTCTGGGAACCACGCCCCAACAGACAAAAGCAGTGACCCACGTTGTCTCGCGCTCTCTTGTTCTCTCTTGGTCTGGCTCTCTCCAACTGCGCTTCGGCACGCGCCCAGCATGCTCTCTCTCCCGGCAACGCCCTAAGAATTTCGACCCGGCACAACAAAGCCCTTTGTTTGTTTTCAAGCCAGACACGCGAAGCGCCGCGACATCGATTTTCCCCTCGTTTCCAGCAACTTTACTTGCATTTTATTTTCTTTGGTTTTGTTTTGTTAAAGGTTATCAGACCATAAGTTAAACAATTTCAATTCAAGAACGACCAAGTTTTTTTTTTTTAAGCTTTATCCGTCGAGCTAACTTACACTGATCCCCGACGACCGGGTCAGCCATGTGGGCCGCCAACAGTCATGGAAGGTGCTCAGAGCTCACAGATGTGGTCATGATGCTCCCTGAGTGCTGTTCTAACGTTAGCACTTGGGGGAATGTAAACAGCTATAATAATATACACATATGTAAACTCCCGGGGCAGATAAGACGGCCGGCATTTCATCAGTAGGTATTCCACAGATTCCGGACAGTGGCTGCGCTCCTGACTACAGCTTGTACACCAGCTTCTATTGATGTAAATACAGAGCCACCCTCCTTGAGATTTCCACGACAGGTGGTTATGGTCTGCGAAGAAGAGGAGTAGCCCATTGATCTGGTAAGCTAAGTCTGGCATATTGTTATCGAGCCATGTTTCCGTCAAGAGCAGTGCACAGCAGTTTTGTATACTTATTACAGTGTGTTCAGCAGCATATGGAGACTGTCCTGCAGAAGATCCATGGGAAGAAATTGTCAGTAGTCAAATAATAACCATTTTAATAACAGTTCACAGTACATGTATTACATAAATGCATTCATTGTGAATTGTCCCCTAATAAATAGTATTATAGTATTTTAATATCCTACTGTTGCAATACAATTATTGTGACTTGTTCTCTGTTAAATATTGTAGTAGTTTAATACCTCATCCATCATATGATTGCACACTCTCTGATGACAAAATGTGCTTAAATTGTAAAACAAAGAATTCATAGGACCCTATCCCAGTCTGCAGAATCAGAATCAGAAATGCTTTATTGATCCCCGAGGGGAAATTCTTTCGTCACAGTTGCACACTTATCAAGGCATCAGGAATAGAAATAATAATAGAAAGAAGGTAGAATAAAGAGTATATAAATATGAGAGTACAAATATAAAATCTAAAGAAAAATTTAAAGGAGTGTGGGTATGTACAATATTTACGTTGAGTTACGCTGAACAGTAATAGTGAATAAATAGAAGCAGAATAGCAGCAGAGAATATTGCACATTAATTATTAAACAGATAATACTGCACAAAACAGGTAATAATGTACAGTATAATAACTAACTAAGCCCGTGTGTCAGCCACTTGGAGGGAGGAGTTTGATGGCCACAGGCAGGAATGACTTCCTATGGCGCTCTGTGGTGCATTGGGGGGATGATTCTTGCACTGAAAGTGCTCCTGTGTTTGAGCAGCAGTCATAGAGTGGGTATGAGAAATTGTCCAAGATGACATGTAGATTGGACAGCATCCTCCTCTCTGACAGTGAAATACTTTGGCAACACAACAAACTTCGCTAAAGATCTGAGATTAAGTCAAAATAATATGATGATGTTATGAAGCGGCAGTTCTGAGCAGGATATTTTCATTATAATTAGAGAATATGACAGTAGGTTGATGTCTTGTCATTAGGCAGTAATTAGGTAGTATAATTAATTGTCTTTCCTCTTTTTATACTTTTTATACTTGTATATTGTATATTTCTATGTACATGCAGCAACCATGCAGTCCAAAACAAATTTCCTTTCGAGGACAATAAAGTGTACTACTACTACTAGGCAGCTATTATTTTGAATTGGTAAGGCTACAGCCTACTCCTTATTTCTCTCATAAACACAGAAACGGGAGAGGGAGGTCACATTTAACTAGAAATAAAATATGTAAAAAGTATTGCTATCGGTATCGGCAATACCAGCCTGGGTATTACTTGGTATTGGATTGTATAGGAATTAAGTGGTTTCGCACATCACTAGTCCTATCCATGAGAAAAATCTATATATTAACATCAGATTTGCTGAAAACATATAGAAGTAGCCTAAAAAGCTTGACACACTATATGAATAAACCACACTCTTATTCAAATTCAACCAATTTAATAATAATCTGGATAAAGCCTCCAAGTTCTTAAAACAATTCCAGCACAGAGAGACGAACAAAGAAATATACACATTATATAAAAGCAGCAGTTTGGCAGTTTTAGAAGCAGAATGGGCTACATCTGGTCCGGATTCTGCAGACAGAGAGAAACAAACATGAGCACATCGCTCTCAAACACTGCCAGGTTGTTCACCAGTCAAGAGATGTGAAACAACAGCACAGCTCTTTTGATAAATAAAAAGTAAAATTTACATTGCGTTCTCTGGCGGACCCGGATCAGCTGTTAGCTGTAAACACACCACAGGGCTAACGCTAACGTTGCTATGTGGCTATGTTTTAATGTTTTATTGACTGGGTCCGTTTATTTTGGAAAGGAGACTACGTTGGAGGTAATTTGGCTCCTGGTAGAACCCTGTCAGGGCACTGAAGTGGAGTGGACAACTCTCACCAGCTGTTAGCTGTAAACACTAGCAGGACTAAAGTTACAGTACGGCTATGTTAAAACAATAGCACAACATCACTGCACTGTAATAACGTTATGCTTTATTAAATGTCACATAATTAACAAAATAGATAATGTCAGTCCAGTGACTGTTACCTGACAACCGACATGCCTCTTGTTCTCCGGCGCTGGCAGTAACTCAGCCTGCTGAGTGAACGAAAGACTCTGAGGACCGATGTGAGTGGTGAACGATTAGTTAATTCCTGCTCCACAGTGGCCGAGCTGTCACGTGACAAATGAACGACTCAAACCTAGAGAACCACAGTTGAGAGTCCTGAACTAATCAATTCTGTTTCCTGTGCTGACGGAGCCCATGCAGCTGCCGTGTGACGAAAGAGTCCAAGACTACTTATGCATGCGTGAAAATGAACAAATTACTCCCTCAGAATACCTGTTCCTCCTGAGTCACATACAAGATTAGGTCAAATGAACGAAACGTTCTTTGAACGACGCAACACTACACTGGCCTTCTGGATCAGTTTGCTGAGTCTGTTAGCCTCCGCTACCCTCAACCTGCTGTCCCAGCATGCAACAGCAAACAGGATAGTGCTGGCCAAAACAGACTCATAAAACATCCTCAGCATCGTCCGGCAGATGACCTCAGCCTCCTCAGAAAATAGAGATGGCTCTGGCCCCTCCAGTAGAGGGCTTGGGTGTTCTTGGCCCAGTCCAGTTTATTCAAATATGCCCAGCTGGGTTTTTTTTAGAGAGGTACAAAAATACGGGAGATTTGCAGGAAAATATTTAAACGGGATGACATAGAATGGTAAAATACGGGATAATCCCGGAAGAAACAGGAGGGTGGACAGGTATGGCTAACATGTCAGCAGTATGACTACTAATAAAAGCAAAATATTTAAATTGCAATGATCATAAAGATCAGACATTGCTCTTCTCTTAAATAATGATATCTGGTCACAATGCACATGTCTAATTGGTAGGTGTGTTTAAAGTCAGTAACAGGTTAGCAACCGACCAAAATAAATGGAGTGGCAGCCACTATCTCTGAGAAATCACAGACTATTTGTTAAAATGTGAATTTGAATGACCAATGTAGTCTTCAAAAACATGTTCTCAATGTGTACATTTTCATACAAAAATATCTGAATAGTGGGAAATGCATTTTTATACCATGGATACCCCCTTGCTACCCTTTAAAATGCAAATTAATATTTCATGATAGGGCAAATTTATAGAAAAATAAAATTTGAATTCCCACGCAGCAGTTATGTAGCCAAAGAACAGGTGCTAAAATTTCAAGAGAACGTAAGATGCGCACAGCTTAAGTTTATTTGTATCCCAGTAACAGCTGTATTTTTCTTCAACCTCCAGTTTATGTCCTTTGATTTGTAATTCCATCCCTTTCTGCATCAGCAGGCTGAAGCTGACAGTTTCTTTCTGTCTGACCATAGTCCCAGAATGACAGTGACAGAATTCATTAATCATTAGCAGCCTGCAGACATCTGACCCACACCAATATGCCTGCTGTGAATCCTGTTAAACTGAACCAGTCAGCTAGTGCCTTCACACATGAATCCCAAGATTATTGGGTTATACAAATATAGATCTGCCAAAATGAATAAAATAGTGTTCTTGGGTTTTTAGGTTTGCTCATCTCTAACATTTCTCCTCTCCGTCAGATCTACCTGTGCTATATCAATGTAAAATCCTTCACTTCCCCTTGGCGCCTGGTAATATGTAACACAATTCGTGCTGTGAGTGGCCAATTTCAGAGCAGCAGAGCTGGGTCCAAGAGGGAGCAAAGGATTTAAAATGGAACTAACTTGCCCTCAAGCAGACTCATAATTGAGAATGATAAGAATTGATAAAACTTACACATTAAAATAAGAAATAATGCATTTCAAATGAGTTATTTTATAAGTGCAAATCCTGTGAGTATGCCTTGCTTGCTCACTCACTTATCACTTTACTTTCTGGTGTGTCCTGTGTTATGACTTGGCTCAGAAGGCCACAACAAAAGGGAGACACACCATGGTAAACTGTTATGAACATATGTTTATTTAATGAAAATAAGCCAAATTAACAGTTATTCGAATTAACATAATTAAAGTATGAGATATGTAGTCTGTGGTTTCAGTAGTGTCGGCACAGGATATGGTTTCATGAATGTATATGTGTGAAGGTAAATACTACAAAGCAATAATCCAAAACCAAAGAAAACCAAACTGAAAGGGAGCTGGCCTGCAGGGAGGTCTGAACTGGTCTCAACAGCAGCCTCCTGCAGAATGAGAAAACAAGGTTACTAATAGCCTACACTCAAAGACACTGGGCCCAGGTGCTTTCAGTTATCATAATCAGCTCTTGATCTAATAGGGAGAGAGAGATAGGCCACACCCACTCTTGACCCCACAGGGCATCACACTCGTGTAAAGGAAACAATAAGTGATTACAAAGTGTTCTGGGTAAGATTTTGTTGCCATGATGCGGTACCTCAGCCCATGATGAGACAATCTCACAAGCAGTCCCTTGGGTTTACAGAGTAACAGAACAGTATTTAAGAGTGGGGATTCCCAAGAGGAATGCTGTTTGGAAGACAATGCTGGCATGTGAAACAACTACAGGAATGCTTCGATTGGTTAAAAAATAAGAGGATTAAAATAACACTGTTGAGGTACTGTGTTGTCTCTAATAATAGAGCTACAGGGGTATGATTGGGTCAATACCAGTCGTCAGGGGAGATTTCTGGCTGAAATAAAAATTCACTTCTGTCTTGGTGCACTGACAGTTAATCACAAACAAATATCTTGACTTACATTTACATTTACATTTACTCATTTGGCAGACGCTTTTATCCAAAGCGACTTACATTTGAGGAACAACATACAAGCATCAACAGAGCATCAAATACAGATCTACAACTGACAATACATACTAGTAAGAGCAGCAATAAATACTAGTAAGAGCTCATAGTACATATCACATCAATGGATAAATACCTAGGAAAGGAAATAAGAGTTAACAAAAAGTGCTATCAAAACAAAAAAGTGCAATCAATACAAGATCATTGTAGGGGATAGAAGAAGAAGAGCACAGGAAGTGCATGTTAGAGGTTAGGAGTTAGAGGTGTTGTAAGAGGAAGTGTTCTCGGAAGAGATGAGTTTTCAAGAGCTTCTTGAAGTTAGAGAGGGACTCCCCTGCTCTGATGGCGTGTGGTAGCTCGTTCCACCATCGTGGTGTCACAGATGAGAATAGCCGGGACTGGGATTGCTTTGTGTGAAGGGATGGCAGAGCCAGGCGGCGTTCGGTGGAGGAGCGTAGCGGCCAAGAAGGATCGTAAGTTTGTATTATGGAGTTTAGGTAGATGGGTGCAGACCCACTAGTTACTATGTATGCAAGTACTAGTGACTTGAATTTGATTCTGGAGGCCACGGGAAGCCAGTGGAGGTCACTGAGTAATGGAGTGACATGAGTCCTTTTGGGCTGATCAAAAACCAGATGCGCTGCTGTGTTCTGAACCATTTGTAAGGGTTTCACTGCACAAGCTCGAAGACCTGCTAGGAGGGCATTGCAATAGTCGAGGCGAGAGATAACCATGGCCTGTACCAGAAGCTGGGTGGGCAGGGCTGGACTGGCCATCGGGCATTTCGGGCATTTGCCCGATGGGCCGACGTGCTTTGTGGGCCGGTACATACTTTAATTAATTATTTTATTTTATTTATTTTTATTTTTTATTTTTTTTTGTCTGAATGGCCTATAAAACTCGCACATCGGGCATTTTCTTCTTTTGTGGGCCGATGTTTTTTTTGTTTTTGTTTTTGCAACGGTATAAACTATTAAAGGTGGTGGATTGGCCAATTGGTCATGATCGACTCTGGGCTGGACCAATTATAGCCGAGGAGTTCAGATGCACCCTCCCCCTTCAACGGATCAGCAATGAGCAATCACATATTATTGCTGCTGAACAAAAATGGAGAACATAAAACGTAAAGGAGGCGCCGAAAATATTAGGGCAAAAAAGAAACTAGCCCTTCAGGCAGATGCTGCCAAATGTGCTAAAATATCACAGTTGTTTGGTGGTGGCTATAGTGGAGCTTCCACTTCAGTCAAATTAGCAATTGATGGAGTCCAGCAGGTTGAAGAGGGAAAGGGGAAGCAGGAGGAGGAGAGACCCGAGGCGGCCGCCGGTCCAAGTGGCAGAACTGAACTTGAGGTAAGAAGTTATGAGCTGCAGTCTATATCTGGGTCAGATTATAAACCAAGGTTAGGTGCAGCCTCTCTCAACCCGTAAATAAATGCATCCATTGATGATCCGGTTCTAATCCGCGCTCATATAGTTTTTTTCTCTCTCTCATCAAAACCGAATATGTTCATCAGTGGTACAGACAGTCTACATCAAGCAGAGACACGTTTGTGTGCATTTTATTTTGTGATTTCACCGGAACGAATAGAGTCTCCGACTGCGAGGAAGCGCGCGTCCGAGTGAGGAATGTGCGCGAGCCACAATGAGTAACACAATATTAACAATCTAGTAACAATTATTAACTAACAAGAAACTATGATTAACTAGTAAGTAATAGCGCACAGGTGAAAGTAGTACTTCACTATTAATTAACTAATCAATAACTACTATTTTTTTAATACTTCCCAGAGAACTACTGAAAAACCACTAAATCTGTCATTTATTAATTTTAATATTCATTAATGATCATGTCTCACCTCTAGTCTTCTCTGTCTTAATTTCAGGTTTCCACCATGTGTTGTAGATAGTTCAGGAGGAGGTTAACTTGACCAAGCAGTCTTTTGTTTTCCGCTAATTACTGTTTAGAATACCAGAATAGGGAGGATGATGTAGGTTTAAGTTTATTAGATTGATACATATATACCAACAAGACAGTGTACATCGCTGTCAGAACAGCGTTTGTTTTCATTCAAAGGCTTTATGGCTTTGCCAATAATACTTGGTGGGCCGGTCTCTAGTCAAAATGCCCGGGCCGATTTTTTGTCCCAGTCCAGCCCTGGTACTGAGTGAGGTAAGGCCTGATTTTCCTTATGTTGTATAGAGCAAAGCGGCATGACCGAGAGACAGCAGCAACATGGTCTAAAAAGGACAGCTGGTCATCAACATGACACCCAAGTTTCTCACCACCTTGGTTGGAGTGATGGCTGAGGAGTCAATTTGTAGTTTGATGTTATGGTGGATAGATTTCTTGGCTGGAATGACCAAGAGTTCAGTCTTAGAGAGGTTTAGTTGAAGGTGGCAAGCCTTCATCCATGCAGATATGTCAGTGAGACAGTCCGTGATCCGCACCAAGACGGTGGGATCGCCTGGCGGGAAGGATAGGTAGTGTTGCGTATCGTCTGCGTAGCAGTGGTAAGAGAAGCCGTGCAAGCGAATGATCGGCCCCAGTGAGGTGGTGTAAATTGAGAAAAGAAGGGGCCCTAGCACTGAGCCTTGGGGCACCCCTGTGGAGAGGCAGTGGGAGCAGGATAATTGTCCTTGCCACAAAACATTGTAGGAACGCCCAGAGAAGTAGGATTCGAACCACAGGAGTGCTTTACTCGAGATGCCCATTGCTGAGAGAGCGGATAGCAGGATCCTGTGGTTGACTGTGTCAAAAGCAGCTGATAGGTCAAGCAGGATAAGAACCAAGGATTGGGCTGCAGCTTTAGCTGACCTTAAGGCTTCTGTTACAGATAGAAAAGCCGTTTCAGTAGAGTGGACACTCTTAAAACCAGACTGATATGGATCTAGGAGGTCATTCCCTGAGAGGAATTCTGAGACCTGTTTGAATACTGCCCGTTCAATAGTTTTGGATAAAAATGGTACAAGAGACACTGGTCGATAGTTCTCAACTTGAGTTGGGTCAAGTGAGGGCTTTTTAAGCAAGGGTGTAACCCGAGCCCTTTTGAAAGTGGTTGGGAAGGTTCCTGAAGCCAGAGAAGTATTTATCACGTGAGTGATTGTCGGGACCATGGTAGGAGATATGGCTTGGAGGAGATTCGTAGGAATCGGGTCCAGCGGGCATGTAGTTGGATGGCTACGGCTCAAGAGTTCTGATACTTGGCTCTCTGTGAGAGGAGTAAATGAGGAGAGTGAAGAACCACTGACCTGGGAGGGCAGAGGAAAAGATGTACAGTGGGGGAAATAAGTATTTGACCCCTTGCTGATTTTGCAGGTTTGCCCACTTACAAAGAATGCAACAATCTACAATTTTAATCATATGTACATTCTAACAGTGAAAGACAGAATCCCAAAGAAAATTCCAGAAAATCACATCATATGAATTTATTAAAATTGATAACCATCTGATGAGGAAAAACAAGTATTTGACCCCCTACCAAACAGCAAGTATTCTGGCTCCTACAAGCCAGTTAGTCTTTCTTTAAGACACAGCCCCAATCCCAACCAATTATCTACATCAAATACACCTGCCTCACCTCGTTACCTGTATAAAAGACACCTGTCAACACCCAAACAACCAGCATCCAACATCACCACCATGGGCAAGACCAAAGAGCTTTCTACGGACATCAGGGACAAGATTG
>NC_060169.1:7042211-7078050 GCF_021292245.1 Micropterus dolomieu | reverse complement strand
ACTCAGAAGAGGCCTGGAAGAAGGTGATGTGGTCAGATGAGACCAAAATAGAACTTTTTGGCCTCAACTCAACTCGTCGTGTTTGGAGGGCAAAGAACCCCGAGTACAACCCAAAGAACACCATCCCCACCGTCAAGCATGGTGGTGGCAACATCATGCTTTGGGGGTGCTTTTCAGCCAAGGGGACGGGACAACTCCATCGTATTGAGGGGAGGATGGACGGGGCCATGTATCGTGGAATTCTGGACCAACATCTCCTTCCCTCAGTGAGAGAGCTGAAGATGGGTCGAGGATGAGTGTTTCAGCACGACAACGACCCTAAGCACACCGCCAAAGCAACAAAAGAGTGGCTGAAGAAGAAGCACATCAAGGTTCTGGAGTGGCCTAGCCAGTCTCCAGACCTGAATCCAATTGAAAATCTTTGGAGGGAGCTTAAAATTCGAGTTGCCAGGCGACAACCTCGGAACCTGAATAAGCCAATAATGGCTTTTCTACAAAATATTAACATGCTGTTTGTCCAGGGGGTCAAATACTTGTTTTTCCTCATCAGATGGTTATCAATTTTAATAAATTCATATGATGTGATTTTCTGGAATTTTCTATGGGATTCTGTCTTTCACTGTTAGAATGTACATATGATTAAAATTATAGATCGTTGCATTCTTTGTAAGTGGGCAAACCTGCAAAATCAGCAAGGGGTCAAATACTTATTTCCCCCACTGTAGTAGGACTGCTACAATGGTTGAGTTTGAGTGTTTCAGAGAATTGGCTAGTTATAGCCTCCACTTTGCCTGTGAAGAAGGCAGCAAAGGTATCAGCAGACAAGTTTGTGGGTAGTGGAGGTGGAGGAAGATTTAGTAGCACTTTAAAAGTGGAAAATAATTTCCTTGAGTCAGTGGCACTGCTTATTCTGTCATTATAGAATGCAGTTTTGGCAGCACTGATGCTTGTTGAAAAGGAGGATAGGAGCAATTGGTAGCCCTTAAGGTCGGCGGGGTCTTTGGTTTTTTGCCATTTTCTGTCAGCAGCTCTGAGATTAGTACGGAGCCCACGGATGGTATCAGTTAGCCACGGGTGGGACTGGTTTGGGCGAGCAGGCTTGGTGGATAGAGGACACAGGCTATCCAGGCACGAGCTTAGTGTAGAGCACAGACATTGTGTGGCATCATTGACCTCAAGTGAGGAAAATGTGTTGAGGGAAGGTAGAGCGGAAGCTACCATTGAGGCAAAGTGAGCAGGAGACAGGTTGCGGTGGTTGTGGCGGTGTGAGACCAACGGTGTTGGAACAATGTGCTTCCTGTAGGCATACCGTGAACTGAATGAAATAGTGGTCTGACACATGTAGAGGTGTGACTGTTAGACACTATGTGGCACAGTTTCGGACAAGAACGAGGTCAAGCACCTTGCCAGCTTTGTGGGTCGGGGGGGTGAGAACCTGTGTTAGATCAAAGGACTCAATCAGAGACAGGAAGTCTGCTGAGTTCGAATTGTGTAAGTGAATGTTCATGTCACCGAGGACAAGTAGGGGACAGTCATGCTCTGGTATTGAAGACAGCAGTGTGTCTAGCTCCTCCACAAAGTCACCCATTTGTCCTGGTGGACGGTATATGACAATCACAGAGACCTTTACCTGAGCGGACACAAAGACAGCATGGTATTGGAAGGAGGCATATTGATTCGGGGGTAGCAGCTGTGTGAATTTCCATTTGTTGGAAATTAAGAACCTATGTGATAGTCCTTTCTTAAACACAAATACTGAATGGCATTACAAGTAGTTAGGAAATGTAAATAAATATTTCATTATATAAAAATTCAGGATTACAGGGGAGCTGTAGCACATCTCTTTAGCCTGAGTATGCAATTTACCCTGAGCTACATCAATTTGGGGCAACAGGAGGAAACTTACATAGAGACAAGATCATATTTTAAGGAAGGACTAAGACAGGGATTTAGGGTCAAGAAGTTAATGCTGCAGGGTAGCAGTGATAAGCAACTATTTAGCTAGGGCTGGGCATTATTTGAACATTTTTTATGCTATAATTTTCTGATGAAAAAAATTAACTAAACACGATTATGAAGCTGACGAAATTGAAGTAGTACATTATCGGTTTTCACATAATGTAGTATCAATTTTACATGTATTTTTCTGAGCCCCTACCAAGTGGACACCGCAACAAATCGCACTTCTGCTATGCCATTAGATGCCACATTCATTCGCATTCAGACATGTTGTATGCCTCTTGTGTAACCTTTAACAGGTCAAATTCTGACTGACTATATCACTGAAGCTTGGTAAGTAGAATTTCATGTAGCTGTTGTCATTAGCATACAGCATTTCACATTATTAAGCACATGTTAGACCAAATTCATCACAAACAAATCAGATTTCTTTTTCCATTAAAACACTCCTCGTTATGTCAGGCTGCCAGTCAGTAGTTGAGGTTAAGTACTCTGTTTTTCAACCATCTCCCCACCAACACGGAAACACACATAAGACAAGAAGTGTGATGCTTGCTCTATAGTATAGTTTGCAAACCCAGGTACTGTCCTGGATTAAGGTTTGTAGTAAAATAGGTAGCACAATAAAATCGGTCACCAGTATCAGCAGAAAAGGCTTTAAAATTAAATATCGGTATGGACCTGAAATGAAATTTCTGCTGATATAGCAGACCAATACATGATGCTTTAATCATGAGCATACAAGACTATGTCTGCAGTGCAGAGGCTCTTTGACATGTCTGAAACATACAGCAAAGTTGCTATTTGCAATAATTTTTCAGTGTCGATCATGTGAGGAGGAGCCAAATCACATTCCTTCAATACTACAAATTTGATTGCCCATCCTAAGATGCCGTCCACCGGATCATTACAACAAATTTGTGACGAACAAAGAGGAATAGGCACCAAAATGGTCAGCAGTTGTTTTCTTTTTTTGCCGAGTAGGCATTCATGATAAGGCATACTATTATGTTATTTAATTCCACCTCATGGTGTTCTCTGCAGTTATCTGTAAAAAATTATGCATATCTTGGTATTGGCAACTGGACAAAATTAGTTGGAAAACATCGCCATATCGTATATCTACAAATATCCAATACTGTGCATCCCTAAAGACAGGATACATACTGAATTGAACCCCCAGCTTTTGTCCAGATGTGTCTGAGTTCAATAACAGATGGTATTGAATATGGAATCACCTTGACATAACAGCTTTTTCTGAGTGAGAACATCTGTCAAACTGCCCTAACACTGATCCCTCTATAAATGAGACAAGCTCGGCAACAGCCCACTACTCTGCTGTAAAAAATAACAAATCCTGCTTTTAAAAAGGGCAAGGTTGCACTAGAAAATTATTTGCAACCTCTGACTATAAGTCTCTAGATATTTCATTAAGGGTTTGGCATGAGGCAGTAGGCTAATTAAGCAAATTCATTGAATTAATGGTTTTTCCCCAACCTCCAGATTTCTAGACGGTGCCTGGCTGCTTTAGAAAGCTGTAACTGCCAGCAAGAAATACTGCTGAGCTCAAAGAGTCAACATGATAAATCTGCACTCATGCTTCTAAATTCTTACTTGCAGACAATGTGTGCAAAGGATTTATTCAGCAGTATAACCATTATAACTTCAACAAGACTCTGCAGTATCAAAATTAATGATGACTGACAGAGTTCTTCTGAGTAACAACTCAGATTCATATTTCAGTTTCTATTTTCATGGAAATAGACCCTGTGTGTATTGTTAGCACCAAGGGTACAGGATGAAAGAATAATTCTCTCCAAACATTTTTCTCTCCACACAAACATGCACACCCTCTGCAAACATGATTATTGTTTGGCAAAGATATTATGTCCCTATTGCTTTAATGAAAGATAGCTAGCTTTCCACTTTCAGAGTTTTTCCAGTGGCTACAAACTCAGAGCATTACAGTGTGCTCATATGCCCTCAGAATATCTCCAGTCAAATGGGACCTATTTACAGTCACCCCACTTAGGAATATACAGTATGTACTAATGACATTGTACTTGTGTATCCTTGTAAAAATCTGAGATGGGCTGAAAAACCAACATGACCAAATCATTTGATCAAATTCCCACAAACCACAAAATTCTTGTATTGCATAAATTAAATAGGTGTGTAACATTGTGTCTAAACCATGGACATCGTTAGGCCTATTTTAAGGGGGCTTAAGCCACCCTAATATGGCCCTAGGCCCCCTCCCCAAATAATAATAAGAAAAATATTATTATTAGATTTTATTTTATTTTATTTTTTTACAGTGCAGACACGTACTCAACAAAGAGAAGCAACAATACTGTAGAATAATACAAATATAATTTGTATTTATTGGCTTAAAATAATCCTTTTTTTCCTCCATCCATCGTCAACAGCTTATCCTGCGTACAGGGTCGCGGGGGGCTGGAGCCAATCCCAGCTGACATCGGGCGAAAGGCAGGGTACACCCTGGACAGGTCGCCAGGGTGTACACACGGCCACACATTGCCACCTTCAACTAAACCTCTCTAAGACTGAACTCTTGGTCATTCCAGCCAAGCAATCTATCCACCATAACATCACACTATAAATTGACTCCTCAACCATCACTCCAACCAAGGTGTTGAGAAACTTGGGTTTCATGATTGATAACAAGCTGTCCTTTTCAGACCATGTTGACGCGGTCTCTCGGTCATGCCGCTTTGCTGTATACAACATAAGGAAAATCAGGCCATACCTCACTCAGTACACTACCCAGCTTCGGGTACAGGCCATGGTTATCTCTACAATGATCTTGTATTGATTGCACTTTTTTGTTTTGATAGCACCTTCCCTAGGTATTTACCCCATTGATGTGATATGTACTATGAGCTCTTACTAGTACTTACTGCTGCTCTTACTAGTATGTATTGTCAGTTGTAGATCTGTATTTGATGCTCTGTTGATGCTTGTATGTTGTTCCTCAAACTCCACAGAGAAAGTCGCTTTGGATAAAAGCATCTGCCAAATGTAGACAAACAACCACTACATTCACACCTAAGGACAACATAGGGTCACCAATCAATCTAGTCGGTGGGAGGAAGCCAGCGCACCCGGAGAGAACACACAAACTCCACAGAGAAAGGCCAGGGCAACCAGGGTTTGAACCTACACCTTCTTGCTGTGAGGCAACAGTGCTAACCACTGCACCACCGTGCCTGTTTCATAACTTAAACCCCTGCTGTGGGCAGGCACTAGGACCCTGAGGGAGGCTACCTTTCATCGCTGCTCTGCAAAGCTACTAGCCACAGAGGGAGACACAAACACACATCAACACACAGACATGGTGAAGAAAGATTGATTCAACTACTGAGTGGTGATACAGAGTGAAACTGAAGTTGTTGTTAGTGATGGTTACTTGCTGAACTGAAAGAAAAGGGGATATTTTAGTTGGTTATGGAAACGTTAATATTACCTATCTATAGTAGCCTATTTCAAAACAATATCAGTCCACATAGAATGTTGTTGTCATTGAAAACTAAATGTTATAGTGTCCCTGTTAAATGTTCAGTGTGTAATATTTCTGAGGACCTATCGACAGAAATGCAAAAAAGATCCATAAATATGTTTTCAGTATTGTGGAACGACCTTACATAATAAACCATTATGTTTTTATTTTTCAAAGTAAAAGCTCAGTTCAACGCCAATACTGCATTACAGTAAACAAGCTTCTTGCGCTTTTATTTTGTAGACAAAACCACTAAAGAGGAAGTGATTATGTGAGTAACTGCTGTCATGACTGATATCTATTTCAGCACCACTATCAAAGCATTTATTTATTTATATTTTCTGCCGCTATCAAAGCACAGTAATGTGGCAGCAGGCCAGATATTATTGTTGGCGGGCAATTTTGGCAATGGTCCATAATCACAGAGAGAATTAATATGTTTCCCTTGTCAGTGTTTGTATAAACTTTATCTAATGTGTGGTGCAGACACAGTGACAGTGTTTCACACTCTTGGCTTACATTTTTCATGTTGTCTGTCAGTGGCCATGTCACAATAACATATGGTTTTACTGAATAAGTAAGTAAATATAAAGTAACCCTCATTTCTTGACTGGCCACTCTCTGCTGTCTCAGAAGAGACACCTTTAGTGCTGTTGTCAGCCACCGTAGCTGTCCTATACTCTTTGAAAGGTTAGGGGGCAGTGGTAGACTGGATAGATGGTTGCAATTCACAACCCTCGCCACTAGATGCTACTAAATCTTACACACTGGACTACTGAATGGCCTTGTTGTTGAAAGATGCTTTTACAAATAACCTTGACCTACCCAATTCAAATGTACCTGCAACATTTACTGTCCCTAACACTTCTTATGTACATCCTTTTTTTTAGTACTGTTGCTGAATTTACATTAGAGATGAAACGGTATGAAAATGTCATGTCACGATTAAAGTAACCAAAATTATCAGTATGAGTGGTAGTAATAAATGTACTGAATAGTATCAAAATGTATGCACACACACTGAAACCATTTCTCCAAGTTTTATATTGAAAACTACGAATAAAATGGAATTTGTTTGCATAAACAAAATAATAACAGGCAATACCTTATGTAAATATATGAAAACCATGTAAAATGTGCAATAACATTAAATATGTTACATTAATATATAAGTAAATGCAACGACCCCATGTAAAGTTACATGAATACAAGTCTTAAGAAGACAGTGATAGTAATTGCAATGAGCCCAACAACTGACAGAAATACAGAGGAGTCTTGTGTAGGAGTCTACAACATTTCTCCTGTTAGAATACTTTAACAACTAATTTGACGACTGGCAGATTTTAATTGAACAAAAAAAGATTTTAATTGAACAAAAAAAATGCTGTTTGGGAGACTAATCTGCGTAATGTGTTGTCATGCGCAGTGTGCGAATAGAGTCTGCCGACACAGAATGTATACAGCAGCAAAACAACCTATAGTGTAAAGAGTAACAAAACACTGAGAGCTTACCCTGCATTTGCTATAAGTCAATTTTCTTTGATCAAGAATCCCTAAGCACTCTTATAAAAACCAAAACACGGCTGAATGTGTTGTCATTGACCCAAACAAACTCATGCTGAACTAAATTTGGTTGTTGCTGGACAGTATTTACTACAGTATTTACGCTAATCAAACACGGTTATCATGATAATTAAAATTTGTACACCAATTCTAACTGTTGTGTATTTTACCATGGAATATCATTAAACCGGTAACCGGTTCAGCTCTGGTTAAGAGGACACATCGGAAATAAGGATCTGTGGCTGTCCATCTTATGATGGATCTTTGACATGCATTAGGTCACTGAATACATGTAAAATGACTGAACAAAGCACACATTATACAGTTGCTGAGATGCACTGGAATGATCAATGTAGTAAAGAATGTATAAAAGAAGCCATGCCATTGTCATGATACTGTTTCATTAAAAGCGTGTCTATAATAGCAGAAAGCTTAAGCAAAGGTTATCTACCCTCTGCTCAATGTAATGAGTAACTCGCTGCTCATTATTACTGATATTGAAGGTCCATCTCATTGGGAAATCAAAGATTGTATACTAATGAACGTACAATAAGTACATCTAATGAAGTTCTTTCCTTTCACACCATCTTAAGATATAATATTTAATGCATTAGGTGAGTTTTGTTCAATTAAAACACACAAATACTAAAATGAATGCGTTACCTGAATGCCTCTACACTCTGTTCACTCTCTGTTAAAAAAAGATTTCTGATCTCACATAAATGTCTTAACTTACATGACATGATATTGCATGTATTTTGGTGCTTAGATTTAGAGCAGCAGTGATTTTTAATTAATCAATTATCTCATGTACTGAAAAAATGAATAAGCAACTATTGTTACAATCAATAAATCATTTAAGTAATTTTTCAAGCAAAATGTCAACTTCTCAACTATTAATTTGTGCTGCTTTTCATAGTGTTAACTTATAAATTTTCTGTCTCTAACACTGTTGGTCAGACAACCAAAGCCATTTCAAGACATAACATTTAGCTTTAGGAAACTGTGATAGGTATTTTTCACTATTACACAAACCGATTAAATCAAGAAAATAATTCAGAAGATCAATTGTGAAAATAATCATTAGTTGCAGCTCAACTTGAATGTTGTTGTTTTTTAAACTCTGATAGCCAGCTAGATAATTAACTAAAATATCCCTCTGCTGTGGGCTGGTGATGCCAACTGTGGCCCTGTGATGTGTTTCTGTTCAGGGTGCTGCTACAGTCCCTCATAAAATGAAAAATTTCACACACATGTCAGGTTCACCTTTAAGGACTTTAAGTCCCCAATTATCCTGAACCCTTACTGCCTTCACCAAATGTGCAGAGGCAGGACTGACTTCTGACACACACACACACACACACACACAATGAATGAATTTGTGTGTCATTTGTGGTGTCAGATGTAGGCTACTGGTTTCAGAATCTGTACAGTCTATTCTGGTTTTCTAGCAATAAGGTGTCTAGTTGTCACAAAGAATGGGAAAACACACAAAAACACGCTGTCAGTGGGCAGCTCTGTTAACCTTTCAATGCCCAATGTCAGAGAATAATGGCCACGAAGGCTACAAGAACACAAATAAAACCTCATCACAACAATTGTGTGCAGAAGGGCATCTCATGCACAACTATGTGAACCTTGAAGAAGACGGGCTACAGCAGCTGAGAACCATGCTCGGCTTCACTCTTGGTAGCCAACAGCAAGAAGATAGTGCTATAGTGGGCATGTGATTGCAAAAAGTGGACTATTTAAGAGCAGAAAAGTTGACTGAAATGGCAAATCTCCTTTTAGATTGTAAGTTAACTACATAAATCCGTGGATCCTGTCTATTGGCAAAAGCCCAGGCTGGTAGTGGCTGTGATGGAATGGAGTGGTGAGTCTCCAAACACAACAGAGCAACTTTCAGATGAGATGGATTATATTTGCATATTGAATTATATTTGCTTGAATTTCAGGCAAATACATCTGCATGAACTATGTGATACTGTCAAGTCAGCAGGGTCCAACATTTCCTTTGCTGAAACTCCCCCTGAATTCTGGCACTGATAGGAACGCAATAGCCTACCCAGTCCTCGACAGATGTGAGACAGTGTCTAGAGCATGTCAAAGAGCATGAGACAAAAATTTAAATATCTTTCATAGATGGGTACAAATTGGTGAGATCAGACTGTGCTGCTAGATTTGAGTAGCATAAACTATTGGATTTTTTGGTAAAACTTTCTATGAAGGTCATCGGTATAATGACTTATGCATATATTTAGAACACAATATAATACCATAAGACATTATAACAATTGTTAGAATCACTTACAAACAAGCAGTAGGCGCTATAGCAAAGGTCATAAGTCATTATGACCTTTTGATTTAACGTTTTATAACTATAGTAATAGTTACCACTGTGCGCGAAGAATCTTCGACCATGTTCCATAGTACATTATAACCTTAGACTCTGCCTCGTTATAAATACACTTTAGTCGCAATTTAGAGTTAAAGCTGCAAGCAGCTTTGGGCGGACCCTCGCACATGTAACGCGTCAAAGTGTGAGGCGGCCACGTTTTGTCAGAATAAGCTTACTTACTTTTACCAGTGGGTGGCACTATGACGTTGACTGAATATTTTCATATAGATGTGTTCAGGACAGGACTGTTATTGGTCACGTGAAGTTTGGTACAGATCTGAGCATGTCCACTTAAGTCATATAACTTCCTGTTTTATGGCAAACCATTGATGTTTGACGTCACGCCACGGACAAGCAAAAACTCACAGATAGCAGTTCCCCTCTCGGGGAACAAGGGTTACATACGTAACCCGAGACGTTCCCCTTCGAGGGAACTCGAACTGCGTCGGTGACGACACTATGGGAACGAGATACCCACTAGGCCGCGCCGAAACCCCCGCCTGCCCCCAGCGTGCAGTACCCCATAGGCACGACTAAGAGGAAAGCGCACGGGTGCCGGGTGCAGAAGGAAGGTCCAGACAGGAAACTGGGTCCACTGCCCGTTCTCCACACCAGGTGGCAAACACCTTCCACTTCAGGCTGTACATCCTTCTCGTGGACTGGGCTCTGGAGCTGAGTAGCGTCTCGACTGCTCCTGCCGTCAGGAACTGCGCCCCCTCAGGGGCCAGACTCACAGCTGCCACAGGGCGGGGCGCGGGTGAAAGACCCGGCCCTCCGCCTGGGACAGCAGGTCTCTGCTCAGAGGGACCTGCCAGGGCCCTTTGAAAGTGTTTCACAGTGATGGTGCGGCCTAGCTTCACTCTAGTCACTGTGGACAAAATGGACTCGACGCGTGCAGGAGACAGGTGGGCCCGCATCGTCGTTGAGTCCCACACCACCCCTAGGAACGTAGTCCGTTGGGCGGGCGTCAGCACGCTCTTCTTCGAGTTGAGCCGCAGCCCCAAATGCTGAAGGTGGGCGAGGACGACATCTCGATGCCGAACCGCTAACTCTCGAGACTGAGCCAGAATGAGCCGGTCGTCGCTGTAGTTCAGTATGCGGATGCCCTGGAGCCTCATCGGGGCCAGAGCTGCATCCATGCATTTGGTAAACGTGCGAGGGGAGAGTGCTAGGCCAAACGGAAGAACCCGACACTGGTACGCCGCGCCCCGCGGCCGGTGTTATGCGTAGGTGGGCGAGAGCGCCGCCTCGCGTCCCAGGTTTGTTGAGGGCTTCTGGCTCTGGCGATAGGAGCTAGACGAGGGCTGAGCTCGTCTCTCTTCAGCCATCGCCTCTCCCTGTGTTTTGACGTGCTGGAACCTGATGACGACAGTGTCCACTGCCTCATCAAACAGGCCAGGAGTCGTGAGGAGCGCATCAAGGAGGAAAGCCTTTTCCTTCTCCTGGATGCCCGAGAGGTTGAGCCACAAATGCTGCCGTGGAGCGGCCAATGGAATGGACCGTCTCCTTGGTGACTCGAAGCGCTAAATCTGTAGCTCAACTAAGCTTGGCCAAATCCTCCTCATAGGACCCCCCCGGTCACAGTCCTTTAGCAGATCGGCCTGGTATGCCTGCAGGATGGCCATAGTGTGCAGGCTTGCACCAGCTCGACCCGTCTCCATATAAGCCTTGCCCGCCAGAGCAGATGACGCCCGACATGGCTTGGTGGGCAGCGCCGGCGTCTTGAGAGATGACGCCAGGGTGGGAGACAGGTAGCTCGCTAATGCCTCCTCAACCCGAGGCTTCTTTCCGTAGCCGCGCTGCTTAATTTCTGTCACATTGCTGTAATCCTTGCCTGCGACTCCTGCACTGCCCGTGGCCAATCAATATTCAAATTGGTCACAGCCCGCGTCACCACCTCCAATAGTTCGTCATAGCTGGTTCGTCATAACCAGAACTGATTACCAGACATGGTCTCTTCTGCTTCGTGAGGATTCCAGGTAAGACAAACAATTTCTCTTCTTTGGTAGTGGAGCTTTCAAACATACTCAGAGTGCCTGCTGAATAGAAAAAAGCCAATGTGTCCGGTGTTCTGGCGTGCTTATATACGCCTCCAGTTATGCCGTCACATGCTACCGTTCTAGCAACACCAATAGGATTGGAGTAGTTTCATTAATGACTCAGCCCTGCCACGCCCAGAGGTGTTCCCATAGTGTCGTCACTGACGCAGTGTCTCGTGATGCGGGGGCTGCTTCATTAAAGGTCATTTCCTGTATATTTCTGAATAATGGCAGATAGATGTGTTCAGGGCGGGACTGTTAAATGTGTACAATTTCATACAGATCTGAACATGAAGAGTCAAGTTACAACAATTTTCGGTATCATGGCGAAGCGTGGAACTTTGCCGCCACGTCACCGCCACACCGTTAACCAAAAACTCACAAGTTTTACAACATGGCATTGTCAATGTGTTAAGGTTTTCTGGGACAGATCTGAAGTTGATATGAAAATTATATAAAATAGAATAATAGCTTATAGTAATGTTTAATGTTATGTAGCATGTCTTTGTTTGTTTTAAGTAAAGTGTTGTATGAATCAGTATGAATTTTGAACATTTTGCAGTTTAGCAAAATAACACATGACAGCAAAAGTTAGTGGAGGAAAATATTTAAGTTACTTAGTAAGTTGTCAGTCTTCCAGTAAAAGTGCAATGTAGGTCACAGTGTGTCCGTTAAGTCTGTTGTTTCCACAACTCCTGGAAAAGTGAATGTGGTTAGCACTAACTAACATCTAACTGTAAAGCACACTTTTGATTTTGGCTGCAATGTAACATAAATTAGTAATGGAGTAATGTTAATTAGTTGCATGTCATTACCACCTAACTTGTCGAGAATGAGAACATCGGGTCCAAGCTAAACTGTTGTCCTGTGCAAAGACTGTACATCCTGACTGTTCAGTTATTTCAGTTTTCATAGGGGCTTGAAAACTGGTTGTTAAAGGAAGGACGCTGGTGACCACGGAGGAGCTGAGGCTAGTAAAGTAAATTAGGGATGTAAACTAGTCCTTTTAAGCAATTTAGGAGATGTTTCTTTTGTATTTTAATGTGCAAATTAAATGCTTAGTAATTATGCAGAAATCCCATAGGAAAAAAAAGTTGCATCAAGATGGATCCCCTCTGAATTGTAATCAAATCGAATTGCGAGGTGCCAAGATATTCTCATCCCTACTGCCCAAACAGTATTCCTATTCAATTACTTTAGAATATTTATTTTTATTTTAAAAGTTTTGTGGAGAGGTTGCCACGATGTCTCCAGTTTTCCACTGCATCTGTTAGAGCCTGTCCATAGACTCGCCATTCATTTGTGACAACGTGAGTGTTACGTCCCAGTAGGGGATTAGGGAGTAACCATTGATGTTAAGTACTGTAAGCAAAGATGGGAGACACATGATGAAAAATTAACCACACGTTTTATTATTAGAATAAAACTAAACAAAGATCACAGGGGACATACTCAGGCCAAACCTAACAGAAAACAAACAGGTACACATGCTCCCCCCCAAGCACAGTCTGCCGCCGGCTGGCACCACAAAGGAGTGAGAGCGACCCATGGAGGAACCGCCTCCTTTATCCTGTAGCTGAGCTAGCACAGGTGGATTCTGTCCGCAATCACCACTCAACCGAAACCTAGCAACAAGAGGGGACAAAACACCACAACAATACATACCCCTTCGTAACAGTGAGCCTCTTCTTACATGATGTTATATAGTTGGAAACAGGTCTTCTCTTGAGCAATCTTTCACCACCCTAAGAATGAGTTTCCTTGATGTAATTAAGCTGTGTTATTGTGCTAAACTGCAAAATGTTCAAAATTCATAGTGATTCTTCATAAAGTAAAGAAACATAAAGAAAAGCTTTTTTCCTGTGCAAAATGTGTCACTTTACTTAAAGCAAACAGATATGTGTTATAAGTACTTATAATTAGTTCATATGGTCTTATATCCACCTGCAATATATTATAAAGGGATTGACATTTCATTACTTTACTTAAAACAAACAAAGACATGCTAACATTAAACATTACTGTAAGCTAGTATTCCATATTTTATATCACTAATTCTAAATTGTGAATAAAGTGTATTTATAACGAGGCAGAGTCGATGGTTGTAATGTACTGTGGAACATGGTCGGAGATTCTTGGCGCACAGTGGTATAAACTGGTATTACTATTAGTTATAAAACATTAGATCAAAAGGTCATAATTACTTATGACCTTTGCTATAGCGCCTAATGCATGTTTGTAAGTGATTATAACAATTGTTATAATGTCTTATGGAAGCATATTGTGTTATAAATATATGCATAAGTCATTATAGTGATGACCTTCATTTAAAGTGTTACCGATTTTTTATTTTAATGACATTTCAAAAATCATGACACATCCGTAGTTTAAGCAAGATGTACATAATAACTTTACAACTGACTGTATATTCATTGCCTAAAAAAAAAGAAAAAAGGGGGCAGTGTAATTGTCTGTTTTCAAAAAACTGAGGTGTGATTTTTGCTACATGGTTGTCCATCCCATTACCAGTGTTTGGAGATTGTAAGGAAATGTATTTTGCAAATTCATGCTCAAAAGATGAAGAAGTGTATCAGATTTGGGGACACTGCAATCTGTCCTTTAACACAATCATTAAGCTAAGACAGCGTGTTTGCAACATTGACTATAAACACACAACATTTAATAGACATGCTATAAAGTATCACACTGTTAAGTTTGGTAACCCCATGACCATTTGTCTAATACCACCGTCAGGCTACGCATGTTCACTTTGGTTTACAGTCATTAGCTCTGCTGTGAAGAGGAGTCGTAGAAACTTCTGTTTAGGCGACAGCCTTAATGAATTTGTCCTGTTTCTGCTGGGATAAAAGAGGAACGACTGCAGGGAAAATGCTTAACAGCCACTGTGTAAGCCCTCCGGCATGCCATCAACTTCAAATCTAAGCATTGCTCCTTTCATCACAATGTAACAGGAGATCATAATTTATCAGAAGGAGCAGAGCTGCTGTGTAAGATGTTATACTTGACTGCACAATATGCAGATGAGTTTAAAGGAGAGGGAAGAGAGGCAATGATGTGGGTTGATGGTAACAAACAATATTTTACCAATAAACTGATGCCATGTAAATGGTAAAATACAACAGTGTATGTCACTTTAATTATGGGTTGCATGTTTTTTTTGCATCCATTGTGTTCCATTTCAACTTTCTAATATGTAAAATTGCTTTCACTATCTTAGACACCTTAGTCACTGGTTCTTGTGGGATCTTAAGAATCATCATCTTACAGAACAGCTGCTTGTTGAAACAAAACACAGTATTACAGCATGTAGATATTAACTGAAATATCTCTGCTGTCATTTCACACCCAGTCTTGGTGGATCCACAGTATCTGAATCTGCATCATATACACAGTACTTCACTTTACTAACAATTATTTCATTATGATTAATCTGATGATTGTGTTCAGTTAATCGTTTGATCTATAAAAAGCATAATACAGAAATTACAATTTACTTAAGCCCAAGGTGACATGTCCATGTCCTGTTTTGTATGTTTACAAAACCTTAAAACATATAGTTAACTATCACATAAAACAAACAAAAGCAACAAATCCTTGAAACAATCAATAGTGACATTGGAAATGTGTACAATTTCATACAGATCTGAGCATGAAAAGTCAACAATTTTCGGTGTCATGCTGAAGTGTGGAACTTTGCCGCCACGCCACCGCCACACCGTTAACCGAAAACTCAACACGGCATCGCCAATGTGTTAAGGTTCTCTGGGACTGATTTGAAGTTGATATGGCCAATCTGTCGTACTGTAAAACGTGACATTTCCTGTTTCCAGCAGGTGGCACTATGACGTTGAGTGAATAATGGCAGATGGATGTGTTCAGGGCGGGACTGTTATTATCCCTATCAAATTTGGTACAGATGTGATCATGTATATTGAAGTTAAAACAACCTCCTGTTTCTCAGCGAATCATCAATTTGTGAGGCTACGCCATGGGCATGCTCAAGGACAAAAACTCACGGTTTACACAACTTTTAATCGTCAATGGGTTTAGAGTGCACAGCAAAAATCTGAAGTCAATCGGACTAGATCCCTAGGAGGAGTTTGTTACAAAGTGTGTAAATTGACAAAAATGACCATTAAATCCAAAATGGCCGACTTCCTGTTGGGTGTGGGGCATCGCTCCAAGAGGGTTTTCGGTGCATTTGGACATGATACATGTACCACAGAAATTTCGTACACGTAGGTGAAACTTTGGCCAGAGGCTGGTCTGTAGGGGGTGCTACCGAGCCATTTTTCCACACCCATGCAAGACCCATAAAATACGAAATTTTTCGCCACGCCTGAATTATGTGCAAAGTTTGGTGAGTTTTTGAGCATGTTCAGGCCCCCAAAACTGAGTTTACTTTGCAGGGGGGAAAAAAATGATATAAAACAGAATAATAGCTTATAGTAATGTTTAATGTTATGTAGCATGTCTTTGTTTGTTTAAGTAAAGTGTTGTATGAATCAGTATTAATTTTGAACATTTTGCAGTTTAGCAAAATAACACGTGACTTATTAAGTTATCAGTCTTGCAGTAAAAGTTCAGTGTAGGTCACAGTGTGTCTGTTAAGTCTGTTCTTTCCACAACTCCTGGAAAAGTGAAGGTGGTTAGCACTAGCTAAAATATGGTGAACAAAGGAGTTATTGGCATTTTTGCTTTTAAAATTATTTAAACAATGGATTTATCAAATTAGGTGCAGTTTATTTTTCTATTGATTGACTGCTCAATTTATCAACTAATAATTTTCAGCTTCAATTCAATATCCTCTGTTTTACTCTCAATTGTATCCAGTTATTCCTAAAACAACTAAAAGGTCTGTCGGTGAATTGATGTAATTCCACACATGTCCACACATCTTGTTTTAAGATACTTTTATTGAATTAAGACTCATTTTCAATCTGCTTTACAAGCTGTGAACTCTAATTTCTAGAAAATTACTGAAACAAGGAACACTGCACTTTGAAAAAGTGGGATTACATTGCAACATTGGCAGAACTGCTTTTCGTGTTTGAAGAAGAATTTGACTGCCTATGAGACTTCTACACATGGATTTAACATTCCTTTTCATAAAGATATTTTACCCAAATTCTTGCTGATGACATTAAACAATTCAGACTGTATGTCACTTCTATGGATGGATTATAATTTAATTTACAATCTCTTTGTAACAACAATCAGGAAGCATCACAATGTTACAGAGTCATTACTGTGGTTTCATGATTTTCAGGTGAAAATACTGGGACTTGGCAGAATGAGTTTTCATCTCATACGTTATATCATCTTCACATCTCATTTCATGGCACTCTGAAAAAACTAAAGTCAATTCAGAGGAGCAGGAGCACAGGCCTCAAGTGTGCAGTGAAATTCTCAGATGTAGGTACAATCATATGACATTGTCACATCGGATTTATCCGTCGTAGGGCAGAACACAGCTAAAGCCAGATTAGTGTCCATTGAGAGTTGAGAATTGCCATGGTCATTTTTAAAAAGGAGAGGCATGAGATAGTGCTATTCTCCCAAAATCATGGTTTATTTCATCCTGAACTGCTGGCATTTTTCCTTGTGGTTTAACCAAGTAAGTGCATGTGTCAGCTATAACCATTGTCAATACATCATTTTTTTCATCCCCATACAGGCAATTTTAAGTGTGACTTCAAAATTAAGAGTGTCTTTTGTCTTTTGAAAATATGTGTAGGCTATTGGATGTGTGTGCTGTAAATCCTTCGATAAAACCATAATGAGATTAGGCAAGGTATCGACATCAACAATTGTTCTAGCCTCAAGTAAAATCACTATCCTACAAAATCATACAAAAACAGATGTTTCTGTTATGTCTAACAATCTTAATTTCTGGCCACTTGGTAGAGTGATGTTACAACAGATCTAATTATATTTATTTTTTAATTTTATTCTACTGAGTTAAATTATATATGTATGAAATTTAGGACAATTGTTCAAATAAGACGGCACTGTGTTTAAACTCCATAGCACATTTATCAAATGTATCAATAACATACATACTTCACTGATAGTTGGAGACTATTTGCATGCAATTTTTATTAATGTAATTACTGCAATGATTAATTGCTATTTGACCAGTTAGTTTCATTGAAACCTCTCAGACACAGACAGCAGGCAAATCAACAGAGCATGCCATACAGACATGGCTGCTGGTCACTGTACAGGGCATGCAGACATGCAACCAGACATTCAGCCCATTCAAACCAGCAAAACAACCAACTTCTGCTTCAGTTGGCCCTCATTTCAAGAATATGTCATAAAGATCCAACATGGCTGACCAATACAACTTATTATTATTATTTGCACAAATTTAGAAGAACATCTACTGCAGTCCTTAATAACCCTGAATTCACCTTAGAGTCACTTATTTTGACTAATAACTCTTTCTTTAGAAATTTTGGGAACATTTCTGTGCTGGTAAAAACATACATATAACATACAAACATAAACTCTTCATCATCATCTGAACTCTTTTTTGACTGAATCCTGATGGAAGTAATTACAAGTGTGAATGAAATGTTTTTAGACATTTACAGCCTCCACTTACTCCACTGTTGTGTGAATACAAAATAAGAAAGTTGAGAGAGAGAGTTGCTATTTGGCATCCAGGCTGACATTGTCACAACCAAAGCAAAAACCAAGCTCAGCACAGCAGAGACTGGGAAGTGATAATAATGAACAAACCACATCCAAACATTGCTGGGAATTTACTATGTAGTGAACTGAGATGGATAAATCTAAGGCCTGAAATACATCTCATATGCAGCAGCAGGCTAAAACAGGAAAGTTCTACTGCAAATAATTATTCACTTAAGCATATCAAAACATAGAGCAGATAGCCTCTTCATATGAAATATTATGTAGTCTTTATGAGTAGCAAATGACCATCGGCACATGAAGCTCCATGTTGACAAAGACTTCAACTGGGCAAGGCAGCAGTGTAAGAACAGGAGCTCAGTATTAAAGATGTAATTATTATATGAAGAACAATAAAGAAAAAATAACATCATGAAAGTATATGCCAAACCACAGACAACTAAAAAACATTAATTCCTAATTAATGTCAATGCAGATACAGCACATGAAGTAGGTAGCAACAGCAGAAATTACCCGACAGCTTTAACACTGTAGCAATAAAACCAACAGCAAACAGCCTTAGGAGCATCATAACAAACACAAATGCCTACTGAATACACACACACAATATACATGTTAGCAAAGAGCACCGACGTGTCTACCTTAGTGAAGCAGGGCCTCCCAGCATCTTAGTACAGATTAAGGTCCCTGGTAAAAGTCAAGGTCGACCAAAACTGCCAAAAGGAACCTGAGGGGAAGACGCTTGAAATGGCCAACAAAGAAAGCAGGAGTCTGCAAATTATGATGCTGCATAGCTGCTTGTTCAGAAAAGTCTACTTGAGCTGCAGGTGTTTCCCGCAGATTTTTTGAAAGCCCTGTGACGCAGCAGAAAAGTGCTTGACAGTGGGTGGAGCATCTACAGTGCACAGCCTTGTAGCCAGCTCATGACGTATTCACATTATAGCTGGGGGGGGGATGCTTTTGCACACACCTCGGCCTCATTTATAAAGTGCATGCATTTCTAACCATCCTTCCGCCCATGTGTAGAGCTCACCCAAAGTCTTGGGAATCAGCAATGCCAGATGGTGAGACCAGAAAATAAAGCTCAGTCCTCCGATGAAAAAACACAGATGATATCACTAGGCCTATATTGCTGATACACCATAATAGTTTGATCATTTTTGTGGATAATGTTTAACATCAAAAATCAATTAAATGTGAGGGGAATCATTATAATGATGCCTCTCACACATTTAATTTCACAGCCTATCACACATTAATTATACACATAATCATAAACATTCAAAGCAGCAGTAGGCCTACTATCTGTGCTAGTGAGCCATAACTATTCTAGAAACACCTTTCGATTGTAAAAGATATAAGCTGATTCAGTTCTTAAATCAAAGTCAGCTCAATATTTTATTAGCATTCATCACCATTTAGTTTTCAGTGTGTAATGACTGCAGCAGTGAACGTGGCTGGCTGCTGTCAGGCGCATGGTGTGCACTGAGACACCACACAGATCTGCCTTCTCACCTCGAGTCCCTAGGCACACCTATCTCGCATAAACTCCGTGTCCTCATCATCAGTCCTGATCATAATGTAGGCCAAGCATAACAAAACCGATATAAAAATGTTCACCTGTCATCCTTCCATCTTCAAATGATAGGCATATACCATGGTGGAGGATAGGCTACCACTGACTGAAGCAATGATTTTGGCAAGGTGTGAAGTAATCAGTGTGATTGCTGCAAACACAAATACTGTAATGAAACTCGTGTAATTCTGCACTGCAAAGGACAATAAAAGGCTTATGAGGGAACGGATGTACACGGACCACAAAGATTTCCTGACTCATGATAATAACTGGTTAATACTGTTAGCCTCTGCTAACAAGGGATATTCAGATGTCAACTTGCAGGGGGAAGGATTACTCTGGACAAGGAATATAACGTCTCTGTCTTAACTGTGGAGGATGGTAACATTACATGTCACGTTACAGTCAGAACGCACTAACTCCAGTGCAGATGAACTTTTCCAGTCCACACAAGAGCCAGCGAGCGATCATTACAACAACATGTGCCAACTAGGAACTAGGAACTAGCTGCCACCAACGTAGTTCCGGTAACAAGTTAGCATTACCATTTCACTTTAGTTTAGATGGCAACATAGGTCCACACGGGTGGCTTTTTTTTGGCCACTGTTTTTTCTTAATCCCTGAAGTGTCTATTCTATGATTCTGTCAGGTAACAAGCTGAAATAACGATCCCTTGGGGTTTATTTTTAACCCTTTATTATACCTATTGTCAACCTGAACCCGAAACTGAAAAAAAAACAAACAGGAAATAGCATAACTTTTGAAGTAAACAATATACAAAGACCAATGAGCACATTTTTCCATACAAATCTGACTCAAGGAATTCAGTTAAATGGTTATTCTTAGGATTCAAACACATCTTGACTCTATTTCAGGACAAAAACAGTGAAAAAATTGCACAAAAAAAGCAAAACAATGTTTAGATCACAGCTGTATTTTTCTTTTTATTAACCTAAGAGGGGACAACTTTTGTAAATACTTTCCCCATGGTCATTTTACTGCCTTCAGTGCCTTTAAGGGGGAGAAAAGGGAGAGGGGATCATATATACATGGTATTTGCGATGAGAGACTCTGTGAAGCAGCAACTTCACCCACAAATACCCTTCATACGGTAGACACTGGAGGGCTTAGTTAGTTATAGATACAACTGGGTTCATGAAAACTGTTTTTCAAGATTAATAGGTGACTTGGATTAGAGATATCAAATTCCTTCACCTCAAAATTTCCAATTTAAATTGTGTTACTGTGCAAAATGCTGACTAACAACAATTAAAAAGCGATTATTAGTGTGTAGTAGTGATAATTTACACTGGTGAATCATCATCATTGATAAAGGACTCCCTACGCCTGCACAAATCTCAGACAGTTTGATCTGAAGCTACTATACCTTCTTGTTTCCTAATCAGTGTATTTTCTGTGACAGGATAGAAACAAAGGTCAAGGGCAAAACTGAACATCTTACAAAGTTTCAGAGTTAGAAACACGAAGAACCAGTTTGGAAAGCCATCAAGACTAGGGCAAGGGAAGAGGCTCTTTAGCGCAAGGTGAATACCAAATACCTTTTTGCTATGGAAGCAAAGTCCAACCCTGTTTCTGAAAAAAGTTGGCATGCTGTCCATCCATCCATCCATCCATCAGTCCATTGTCAACCGCTTATCCTGTGTACAGGGTTGCAGGAGGCTGGAGCCAGGTGAAAGGCAGGGTACACCACGGACAGGTCCCCCAGTCCATCCCAGGGCCACACATATACAAACATATACAAGGACAATTTTAGAGACACCATTTAACCCAGCCTGCATGTCTTTGGATGGTGGGAGGAAGCCTGAGCGTTGGCATGCTGTGTAAAATGTAAACAGAAACAAAATATTATCATGTTATGACGACCCTGGGGTTGTCTGTTGTGTTGTGCTGGTTTGGTGTTTGTGAGTTCCAGGCTGTCTATGGGCGGAGCCAAGGCCAGGGTCGTCAGGAGATGTGGCTCTGTGTTCCTGCTGAGCAACTGTAAAAACACCCAGACTCTGCTGAGTGGCAGTAACCTGCA
This sequence comes from Micropterus dolomieu, assembly GCF_021292245.1. NCBI lineage: Eukaryota > Metazoa > Chordata > Actinopteri > Centrarchiformes > Centrarchidae > Micropterus > Micropterus dolomieu. The sequence continues at coordinate 7,056,273 of NC_060169.1, read as the reverse complement.
GCCCCTGTTACTAAACTGCAGCAGTCATCACTGGTTCCTCCAGAGCTGCAGTCACTGTTGCCCGTCTTCAGCAGAGCTGCACTGTTGCTGGTCTCCAGCCCAGTTCCCTTGTTGCCGGGTCTGCAGCCCAGTTGCCCTGTCATCTGTGTCTGCTCTCCATCCACTTCGTCGCCCTCCTCTCCGGCTTCCAGAGGATTCCCGTACTTGTTGTTGGCCACCTGACCAGCCCCCGGAGGCTTCCTGTCCAGCCTTCTAAGGGGATGCACCTTTGCCGCCAGCACCCCGTCCAGCCTCCTGACATCCATCCGTCTATGCTGATGGTTTCCTGGACCAACCTCCGGGTCATCCTCCCGGCCCCTCTGTTCTCTGCCTTTGTTTCCTCACATGTTGTATGGACTACCCATCTGTGTCCCCTCTCTGGCCCTCTAGCCATGGACCTAAGAACTTTCTGTTTGGAACCCCAAATTGCTCCTGATGGCTGTGCTATCAGTGTGTGAATGTGAATAAATATAATTTCTGTCCATGTGCAATTAGCACCTTGGCCTCTGCCATCAATTTATGAATGTGTGTGAATGGGTGAAAGTGAAGTAGTGTAAAGCACTTTGAATGGTCGCAAAGACTAGAAAGGTGCTATACATATGCAGAACACTTACTATACCATGTGTTGTTTTTTTTATTTCAACATTTTGTGTTTTGTTTAAATAAATATCAAGAGAACAGATTCCAGCCATGTTAATGTCTTGTGTCTGGGCCCAAAACCTGTCTTACACTTGCCATATCCTTGACAATACTTAAGACGATCAGATTTCCCCCCTTTTTCGTTTTTTTGTTTTTGTTTTTTTAAATTTTGGTCTAAAGCTGAGTCAAGATGTGTGTGAATTCTAAGAATAACCATTTAACTGAATTCCTTGGGTCAGCTTTGTATGGAAAAATGTGCTCATTGGTCTCTGTATGTTGTGTACTTCAAAAGTTATGCTATTTTCTGTTTTTTTCAGGTTCAGGATGACAATAGGTATAATAAAGGGTTAAAAATAAACTCCATGGCACATTATTTCAGCCTGTTACCTGGCAGAATCTGAAAATAGAAAAAAACAGGCTGAAAAAAAGCCACCCTATGCACGTGGACCTGTTTCCATCTGAACTACTTATACTGTAATTGTCTTAATATGACCGACATATTGCATTTAGTAACATGCTGTAGTTAGAGCAATATGAGAATAATAGTACCAGTATTACAATATGTCGATTTAGATCCCAAGAGATGTCCTCTTAGGTCTGTGTGCTGAACTGGGTCCAGCATTAGACAGACCAAACCGACTGAACCTCCCAATAAAAATACAAATAGGCTAACTACTCTAACCTCCACCTCACAGACGCTTCGATTTCTATGACAGAAAAAGTATTTTGTTCCAGTCTTCCTCTTGGTTGTTGGCCGGTCATTCATGGGCGTCAATATTTTTAAGGTGCTTTGTGTCGACCATTTATGGCTAAATACGGGAGTGTATACGGCAGGATTTTAGGCTGATCCACCTGTACATTTTTCCAAAGGGAGTATAATTCATAAAGGGAAAGTTACCTGAAGGTGTGTCTTAGCACTTATGAATAAGATTTTCTTTTATTAATTCATTTTATTGGCGAACATGACGTTCTTTTATGCACACGTACACTTTTAGTATGAATTCTATGCACTGCTTTATAAAGGAGGCATTATTGTCTATGTGGTGCTTTGTTGAACTTTGTTACTTGTTTGTCTCCTACATTGTAAGTAGAGGAATACTGTGGATTTCCTAATAGCTTCTACATACAGGGAAATGTGAAACAAAAATTCTTATATAACAAGAACATTTTAATGGTAAAAGCCAGTGCTAACCCATTTTGCTTGATTATGTCGCTATTTGTTATTTTTGACTTATTACTGTACAAATCCATGAACAAACTGAGTACCCTACACGTACAACTCATTAACCCCACAGGAAGTCTGTTCTTGGTAAGACATCATGTATCACGTAATGCAGTCAGAGGGGACAGAAAAAAATCATATTATAAGCCCTTACCAACACGAATTTGAGCACAGATTTTAATTTCCATTGACTGACCTTTTCAACTTGGAGGCAAGCCACTTTGAAAAGAATCAGTGAATCGTTTCTTAAATGGCCAGTGACAGCTGACAAAGACTGCTTTTAATCCTCACAAAATCCTGCATAGTCGGTTATGTAAATGTTAACTCGTGACCCTTCATTATGTGGACATAATGGCATTTTTTAAGGGCACTACAAGTCTCTATCTTGGGGACATCTTATGTAGACAGTGGTGCAGAGCAGTTTCCAATATACAAAGATGATTATTTTGGGCTATTAAGAGAAAATTAAGCACATGCTTGTTGAATTTTTATCTTATAACATGTAATGTTCCATGGTGCACAATATTTAATAATGCATGCTCTCTATTTAGCATATCTATCACCTTATCACCTTTATTCTGTTTGTCGTGTGGATATTTGGGCTATGAAACAACATTATGTTGTCTGTGAGATCCCTTAAACATATCTTATAGTATAGCCAACTGCCATTTGATAAAAACTCAGCTCCAGGTTTCTGGAGAGAATCAGAAATGTGTTCTTCATCATCTTCTTCACATTTCAGTCTGACTGAATGCACCTTGCCAAAAGCATTTACTGCCCTCTACAATGGGGGATGAGGCAGTTCTCTGGATCCTCACATAACTATGCTGATTCTAAGCTTCAATTAAACCTGCTCGGCCATGTTTCTCCTTTGTTTCTCTCCATTTATCATGTGCTTGGTTTTAATAAGTAAAATATACACAACACTACTTTCAAAACATAAATATAGAGCTCTCACTTTTCCAACATCCCCAGTGTTTTTGCTGGTGCTGACTATATAGGACGTGTAACGTTATTGTTGTTGAGTTCAAATACAGTTAGTTAATGGTGGTAGTAGCATAGTATTGGCTGTGTACTAATGTTGTGTTATTAGACGCCAGAGGTGTCTGTTGTGTTGTTGAGATATGGACTCCTGTGAAGATTTGAAAGGAGATAATGAGCCATTCATTGGTCATTGAACTGTGCGTCTTGTATTGAGCAATGATTGCGTAATACACTGTGGTGAACTTTTCTTGTCGTCTGTTGGTACCTGATGATATTAGATTATTTTATGCTATGACTTGACTCCAAATTATCTTTCTGTAAAATTATTACAATGTGATACTTCACTCCTCCATTACCCATCCAGCAACCCATTTTACACTGTCCCTTTCTAATCTGCTTCCTTTTTATCATGGCAGATACGGTAATAATACAGCAACACAGGGAGTTCCTGAGGTTTGCCTTTTGAGGATAGTCTTACTAATTCAATGTGATGCAGTTTGGTAATGCCATATTTACGAGGAGTGTGGCAGTCGCCCTTTCTCCAATGCAAGACACAGGTTTGACAATCTTGCCATACCTGAATGATTGGATAAGCATTTCCCCAACTGCAGAGCAGGCGGTCAGAAACACAGATACGTTCCGTGGCCATGTGAACCAGCTGGGCTTTACAGTGAATTACACCAACAGCAATCTTACACCCAGTCACAGGGTAAATTACCTGGGCATGAATCTCAACTCTCAGTCAATGACAGCCTTCCTTTCCCTGAAGAAAGTGGAGGTTATTCTGCAACTTATAGGTTGCTTCCAAAGGGCCAAGGTTTTGAAATACAACCTCTTTCTCGGGCTGCTGGGCATGCTGACAGCAGTATCTATTGTCATCCCTCTTGGTCTTCTTTTCTTACATCCTCTTCAAATCTGGGTCAGCAGACTCCACTTGGGTCTTGGAGGAAGAGGGTGTATCTGACCCAGGGGGTTCCTCTGGGAGTAATCCCCTTTCGTAGAGAGGTTGTGGAGACAGACTTTTCTCTTTTGGGCCAGGGTGCAGTTTGGCACCGCAGAACCATCAAGGTCCAGTGGAGCGGGCAGCAGAGGTTAGAGCACATAAATGTGTTTGAGCTCAGGGCAATATATCTGGCACTGCAACATTTTTCCTTTAGCCAGACAGTTTTGTCTGCATAGCAAGACAGCATTTGTGCTTGCTATCAAATCAGTGAAACAAGTGGGAGAACTCCATGCCCTGTCAGTGAGCCAGATGTGCATGGTTCAGGGGTTATTTTCCTACTGAATCCATCCTTCATTCCAAACAGAGTTTCTTCCTCATATGTAAACCAAGCCATCGAGTCTGACAAGCATTTTGTTTGCTATGGGTGTTGTAGGAAGGGTAAACCTCTATCAAAACAGACTTTCCAATTGGATTGTGGTTGTGATTTTACACGTTTATAGGTCGCAATACCTGCCTGCACCTAGTAATGTAAGATGTCACTCTGCTTGGAGTGTGTCCAAGTCCTGGGCAGCCATAAAATGGGTCTCTTTGCAAGATATCTTTGCTCCTGTGACCAGGGAGTGTTTATGTACCTTAGCTTGCTATTACCTTGTCAATGTGGCTTGTCCCCATGATGTGGCAACAGCCGTCTTGTCAACAGCTTCAATTCCTTAGTACGGTAAGCATTCCCCATGACCTTTCTGGTATAAATTCTGGATGACACTGAATCGTGGCTAGAAGATTCAGTTTGAGCTGATTGCGTGATAATGTTAGGGTTTTATACTAGATTCGTGCGCCCTACATCAATAAACTTGATTTGCACATATACAAGATAGAGATATCTAGTATTAAAGCACTGCTGTCTAGCAGTTATCCAGATTTCATAGAACCCCAGTTAGATTTGTATCTTTCTTTTCCCCTTGCTGACTGATTACCTAACTCTGCATTGAACTCTTACCAAGTAAACAATTGATTGATTTCAACTGCTTGTGAGTCCCCATCTCTGTTTTCAGAGCTTTTACAGTTACTGCAGTCTCTCCCTGTAGCTATCTCATACAAACAATTGCTGCTCTTGCCTTCTTTCTGTCTTCTCCGTTTAAAACATTCTCGGTTCATTCTTTTGTTCTTTTTTACACTATTCATTATACATCATGCTCTCATTTCTTTGTTGTCATCCAGCTCTCCTTCTCTCTGGCTCTCACTTTCGCTTCTGCAGTTGCTCATCTCCCATTCTAGACAGGACAGTGCTGTGTGATGTCAGGATTGGAAGGGACTACTTCTGCTCCATAGCACAAGACAAGACAAAAACCCATACAATGCACATCCCAGAGTGCTGAGCATGTTGACTGCACTTGCACAGGGCTGAGGCCCAGTGTCTTACAAATTTCTCTGCCAAGAAGTTTAGGCATTCTTTCCCTTATTCTCAGAAGTGTAAACAACCCATTGAAATTGAATCTGTGTCTCACTGAGAGTGGACATGATGCCTGTAAATGCAATTTAAGAGAGATATTTTTATTGTTAGGACATATCCTGCATTTGTTAGAGAATTCTTTTTTAGAGAATATTGATTTCATGTTCTTGTTGATTGCAGTCATCTGGGCAAGCAAATTCAATGTCACATAGTGAAAACACAGTAGGCTACATCAAGCCAAAAGTATGTCTTACTCCTTGTGGTGGATTGCCCTTCTCATTGACCTGAGCAGGCCAAGCTCCACACAATAGACTGAGTAATTTGCATTGCCTGGACCAATTCTCATTTCAGTTACTGTTGTTTTTTTTCTTGTGCTTCTCTGACTTCTCTGGCAAAGATGTGCATTAAGGTAATACAGTAATTTGATGTTTGATGTATACATCACGCTGATTGTGGTAACAAGTGCAACCAGTTGGAGAAGTGAAACATTGCTCCTCAGCCTGATAATTTTGTCAGTGCTTTTTAGCCATGCCTGTGCCACTGTCGGAAGGGTGGAAATATCGATTAATCCATCCATCCATCCATCCATCCATTCATCTCTACTATTCATCTAACTATTAACGTGAAACTTGATACAGACATTTGTGGTCCCCAGAGGATATACATGAATGCTGATCCCCTGATATTTCATTTAGCATCGCAACCATGTTACAATTTCCACACAAAATCTGCTTTCATTGAGTTAAAAAATGCCACTTGAGGGCAGTAGAAAACCCTGTAAATACAAAATTGACATTATCACCTTATAAAGTTGTTACAAAGAATGTTGTAGCAAGAACTTGCAGACACTGAGCAACATTATCTTTCATTTAGAGTTGTGTGTCTGGGCACTTGATGAACGTAAGTCCAATATTTTCTTTCCTTTTAGCTCTGGTTTGGTCTTCACAAACACGTATATATACATATATGTGGAACTTTAGCTGCTAAATGCTCTACTATGTTCACCACCTAGTCACTAACTTTTTCACATTACATATTTGATCTACTGTTATTATGAAAATATTGTTCAGTGCAGCTTTAAAGACATTACATTGAACCTAGGGTTAACACTAGAATGCTAACAAAAATACACATTTGAAGTGTCACCATGCAGCTGATTCCACTTTAGTTTTCTGTCAACTTACATCTTAAAGAGATGCGAGTCCTCTGCCCATGTTTATACTGGATCCCTTCAGCCATAACGCTGCTACAGACTGGAAGCTTTTGGCTGAACTCTCAGCTCAATACACAATCATATACTTAAGGGGGAAAATTGACTTGAAGCATAAAAGACGCTTTCTGTTGTAGTTATGTGCATGATGATGTGTCATTTGTTAACACTGTGAGTGATGTGTGAATTGTAAACACGGCAGTGACAAGCTGAATTAGTGAGATGTCCTAAAATGGCCTCTGTACTGCCTATATTTCAACTATTTTTATATTTGAACAGTGATTTATAGACTTACGAACCTTCACATTTCTCCCTTTCCAAGCCCCAGTAGTGCACGTGTTTATGTTTGCTTATGTATGCTTTGACCAACACACTGAAAGGCTAATTCACATAGAGATCATTCTATCATCCTGGAAAGCTGGCAATAATTAGATTAGTTTTGTCTTTTAAAGACACAGACTAATGCTTTTATGTCATATTGATCTGATTAATCTTGACTGCTCCCCAGTAAGTGGGTAATGTGACACTGGTAAATTACTGAAAATAACTGCTTGTTAGGTTTAGATTTGATTTTAATATTTGACTGAGCACTTTTTATGTTTGGATCAATGTGGCTCCTGTATCTTCCATACAGTTTCATTTTTGTCTCTTTCAGAACATGAGCTTGTGCATAGCCTGTTGTTTAATTGCATTGCACAGTGTTGATCAAACATTGTGGTATTGTAAGTATTGCATAAATTGCATAAATCTTTATAAAAACAATTTACACATTACATTCAATATAATACAACAGTATTGTATGTAGTACAGGACTGTTTTCAGTGCACAGACTAGCATATGTTCAGAAAAGCCGCCACTCAGTAGAACCACATCAATTTTGAGGAATATACATGTGGTGATCACTATGACAATAAAATCATTCCCCAACCAGAAAGCCTGGATGAATGGAAGAAGAGAGCACCTCCAGAGTAAAAAAAAAGCAATGAAGCATACAGCAACGCCAGAGCGTGACTGAAAGCTGGCATCAAGAAGGTGAAGCAAAGACATCAGCGGAGACTGGAGAGAGATACCAACAACACCAAATATATGTGGCAGGTGATCAAAAACATCAAGACTCCAAAAGCAGGAACGCCCTCGTCACATGTCAGGCCATATTACCAGATGAGCTGAACACATTTTATGCTTGCTTTGATCTCCTCAACAAAGAATCAGCTGTAAAGTCTACTCCACCTTCAGAGGACAGGCCACTGTCATTACCCACAGCAGATGTGAGAAGAGTCCTGCTGAGAGTGAATATGAGTAAATCAGCTGGGCCTGATAACATCCCTGGTTGTGTACTAAAAATATGTGCCAATCAGCTAGTTGATGTTATTACTGACATTTTCAACATAGCACAGTCTCAGGAAAGGGTCCCCATCTGCTTCAAGACAGCCACCATCATCCCTGTACCTAGAAAGTCTGCAATGTCTAGTCTGGACAACTAATGCTCTGTGGCAATCACACCCATTCTGTTGAAGGGCAAATTTAGCACTGCGGGCTTAAGTACCATACTCTGCAATTGGATATTGAGCTTCCTCACAAACAGACCCCAGATAGTTCAGATTGGTGGTCACTCCTCCTCCACTCTACTGCTCAACACCACAGCCGCCCAGGGCTGTGTGCTTAGAGAACACTGACATTGTCATCTCATATCACCACGCTGGTGAATAAAGCTCAGGAATGGCTGTATTTCTGAAGGAAAGTCGAGAAGGCAAAGTCCTGTGCCAAGTTCTTGTAAACCTTTACAGAGGAGCAACAGAAAGCATCCTGACTGGAAACATCAAAAACTGGCACGGGATGTGCATGGCCCAGGACTGGAGGGCTCTGCAGCATGTGATTAAAACTGCTCAGAAGATCATTGGTAACCATCAACCAACCATCAGTAATATAGGTAAGGTGCCTTTGCAGAGCTCAAAGGATACTAAAACACAGTACGCACCCCAGCCACCGCCTGTTCCCCCTGCTGCCGACAGGCCAGAGATACAGAAGTATCTGCTGTTGTGCTACCAGACTGCAGAGCAATGTATTCCCCCAGGCTGTGAGAATTCATCCTCAGCACTGCACCATGCAAAATACTTTATTTCTGTATACAATTGTAAACTTGTAAGCTTTTTGTGAAGTATGTGTATGAGAACTACAAACTTCATCTGATTTACAACCCTGCTGTAAAAAAAGAAATACATTGACCTTGTACCTTGTAAGTGGGTCCATTTTGTTTCCTTAGATTGGATACCTAAAGTATAACCAAAGTTCTGCAATTTAACACTTTAACACTTTAAAACTTGTTTTAAAAAAAGGCAATGAAATTATTCTACTGAAGCTGCATGCTATCATAATGAGGCAGCAGGGTGCTAGTTTTACAAGAGTCAATCAGTGACGACAGAAGAGAAATTCTGAAGTTCTATGTATAGCTGGCTTCCCCCCTAAAGGGATGTCCACATATTGAATAATCTGTCGTAATAGTTTTTAGTCAAAATCTGCAATGGCATCTATTCATTCATCTATTTTTCTATCAACTATATATTTTCAGAGATCCAAAGAAGTAAAGAGAGGATGAGAGGACATCTGGACGTTTCAGGAACTGTTACAGACAAAATGATTTTTAACAATTATTTGTTATATATTGATTGTGTGATTTTACCTGTGATTAGAATTGACAATCAGCATTCTTATTTATCTGCTCTTGGGAGATTTGTTTGACAGATTTTAGTTTTTATTGTATTTACAACTATTTTTATATTGTTTTTATTACTAAATATATTTATTTATGAATCCAATTCTCACTGAGAAAAGAATCAGACATGTGCTTTTAATCATGGACATCTTCTGTTGAAGTAAGATGTATTTTGAGAGGCAATTTTGTTATTTTTATTAAAGCATCCATTAGTATAACATTCATCAAATTCTGGCATTATTATCTTAGTCATCAAACCCATGAAAAGACCAAAACAAACAATGCTGTTGTCCATCTCTCAGTACTTCCTTACCCTGTTTCTGGCACTTAAGCCATTATGTTCCTACTGGAGATGCACATCCTTAAAAACGGGTAAAGCCTAGTTCACACTACACAATTTTAAGCCGAATTTGCAAGTCGCCGAGCTCACCGACTGTTGGGCTGTGATCGGGGGCAAATCAGCGATCGATCAGTGCTCTCAAATAATTCGAATGTATATCTTCATAATAATAAGCAACTCCTGTTTCACGTGTGGTTTCGCGTCATTTCCCGTGTCACTTTTCAGATGTTTTCTGTCGTTGGCAGTCTTCAGTTTGTGTAGTGGGTGACGTCATTTTGGCGATCAGTCATGTGGTGTGAACACCACTACAACTTCCATATTCCCATTACAAGACAGCAAGTCATGTAGTCTGAACAGCATAGTGATCTGCACTAGGCTTTACCAATATGTATTTGAATATTTGAGTGAAATTATTTCCTGAAACAGCAGGGCACTCTTTTTGTCCGTGGATTAATACACATTTGCTACTCTGACGTTATATGTAGGAATTAGTCAATGAGATTTGTTAACAATAAGAAAAGCTATTCCCAGCCTTACCCTTTAAGCTGATGATACACGGGGCAACTTTTTGAGCAATGTTGCTGGGCAATCTTGCTGGTGGCAAGTCCGACTATGTTTTGAACGCATAGCGGTGGTGCGGGGAGAGTGGCGGAGTGATGGGGGCAGGGGATTACGGTAGTAATTTTTACTCATTACCATTGACGGCAACATTGCCCAGCACCATTGCTCTAAAAGTTGCTCCGTGTATCATCAGCTTTAAACTGACCTGGTGGCCATATTTTTATAATGTGTCAAAATTAAATAATTTCACGGTGTTTGTAGCTGTTTCTTACACTTACAGTACGTGTAGTCTTACACAAAATCAAATCACCTTTAACAATATGCTTCTGCAGCATCGGTCTCTCTCCTGACAGTATCATAAATGCAGGCTGCCCTTGCTCCCTCTCTGCAGGCCACACAGCAGAGGCGGCATGGGAGCACTAGCACCCTGAGGACACAACAGCAGCAATTACACTTAACTCTTGGCATTTGAGTGACAAGGAAAATGATTCAGAAATAACCTGTGGAACACAGTAGTGTTAAGTGCAAAACTCTTTGCCTGAGGGGGCTATCAGGGAGCTGGGCCAACACAACAAGCAAGTTGAGTTACTATTTTGAACAGGAGTTGCTCTCCTTTGTGCATTTCAGAGGGCTCAGGAAATACAGTAATCTGCTTTCTGAGACACAGCATGCTAACTAGATGAGACAACAAATCAGCGTGGTCTATGGGTTTACCACTTCTAAGTCTCTAGCTGTGGAATAGATACAGGCAGTTCCTTCAGATTTCAAGGGCAGAACGTTTAAATCATCCCTTTTGAATTTTACTCTCTACAGCTTAATCAGGTACATGGATGGGCTCTGTAGTGGCAGGGTCCTGAATTGCATAGATGGTTGTTTTCTTTATTGACTCGTTCACTGCTTATACATTATTCAGTATTTATTGTTCCTGCATTGCAAGGTAATGCCCTTAAAAACATTCATATATTTTTAGCAAGTCAGAGAACATTGTATGTGCTATGTACATTGAAAATGTACATAAGCAAAAACATGCAAAAGTGCTGCATGTGAAAGTGCTGCAATTAAAACATGTTGCCTCAAGCCACATAGAAAGCAGTATTGCATTTGCTCAGTTCATGATTTAAAATGTTTACGACTTTAAATTGATCATTTAAAGAAATTTAATATATAATTTCAAAGTATTTTAATACTGTAAACTGCACTGTTACTATGAGAACTAAAGTATTGGCATGAAGAAAACAGATGTCAAAAGCTTCCCACAATACATGCAGACATGCCAAATGTTCATGTGTGTAAATAAAGCCTGGTGTTACAATAATCTCTTTAGTTCCCACAATACAGTTGCATGTTTTGTGTTTGTCACAGCTGCTCCTGTGTCAGTCTCACCCCTTCCCTCTCTTTGTGTGTGTGTTTTGTCTCTTTTTCAGATGCTGACATTTCCCACCTGTCCACCAGTCAGCCTCAGTGTGTTTCCCTTGTGCCTGACTTCCTGCACAGCTGGTATTCTTCTCCTCTGCTGTGTCACATATTATATACCAATTCTAAATGTGCTTAGATTATGTAGTGATTCACACTGGATAAAAAGAGGAAATGCGTATATATTTAGCTTTCTGAAGGGGTTGTAAATTGGTGTCGTATGTAGTTTCTTCCAGTTTTATGTCATAAAACTGTGGGAACCACGTTGCCAATCCTGAATTGGACCTTTGATTTGGAGCTAAGGTGTATGTTTTTTTTTTTCATAAAGAAGAGAAACAGTAATGCAAAACTATTACAGTAAAGTGATCACAGGGACAAACCTTGATTGGCCTGATGAAACAATAATCTACAAATTAATCTTGACTGATGATTTCCTTCTTCTACACCATCGGTGCATATCCTGAATACAACAGCAGGAGCAGCTCCTTGTGGCCACAGTTTACGCTTTTGCAAATAAATACTTTGGTGAATGAAATGCAACACAACACTTAAATTAACTCCAGTGGCCTCCACAGTGGCTGGATTTCAACTCAAAATAGAACCTTAGGGATGAGTTACAACAGATTGATAAATGTGCAGGAAACATGATGATTTCTGTGTAATTTTAACAGCTCTTTGTTAAAGTATCTGCCATAAATAAAGGGGTAATGATCTTGGCATGATGAACAATTGGCAGGATGTAAAATACTATTTAATATTTGTTTCAATTCATTCATTCAAGCTAACATTGTGTTCATGTTAGCACATTTCTTTTTGGAACGGAGGGGTGTTTTCGTTTGATTTATCCTTTGCCATTAAAGTGAGTAATGTAGCTGTTCTGTTACAAAGTTGCAAAGTTACAAATTTTAAAGTTACGAAGTTGTGCTAGAACATTTTTCAAAAAGTTCAAGTAAATTATCTAATTTAAGGCCCATTTTGTAGTCACTTTTATGGATGTAGCTGGCCAGTTAGCTATGAAGGAAGATGATTGGTCAATTGCTCCAACTGGTGGAAACTGCCATAAAATACCAGACATATTTTTGCTGAACAAATCCGATCACAAATCATCAACACATTACATTACAACCTCCAAATACCACTTATATTAGCGTATCCTACAATAGCACCCCTACTAGTCACGTTTGTCCGTGCCTCCCAAAACTCTGTTTCCCGACCAGATCTGCGTGATGGAAATCACGTGACCTACATCACATGACATAAACACATGGAGACTGCAATGACACACAGGAGGTGAACCCCAGGGCCTATTGTTACAGCTATTGGGTTCACTGGTCGACATGCCAGCGGTGCCCCCAGAAACTTTTTCTAGGGGTGGCCAGATGGGGCCACTGAAAAACCTGGGATGGCACAATAAAACCAAAAGCCATAACTGAATTTCAGGAATTCTATTATGCATTATATAGGCTAGTTGAAAACTACGTTAAAATATGAATTATGGTATCACTCATATTGATTGATATCCTTTGGTTTCTTATTTTACAGTTTGACTGAAAAGAACAAAACATTTACTGGGAACAAGCCTACTCAAGATTGCAGACATCAGGGAGCATATATATTGTTCTTTCATACTAGACTATATAATAGTTTAATTGAAATATCCAACATGTGTCTGTACAGAGTGTAATTATGTATTAACCATACTATTTCATAAAAATGGTTTCAAAACATAGATACCAGTAAAACTACAATACTCTCTCTTGCTACTGTGTTTTTAACATGTCAACAAATAGCATGGCTCCACAAAACACTTACTGAAGGAGAGAGAGAGAGAGAAGAGTTCATTTACACAAGTTACAGTACCACTGTCACAAACCTAAATTAAGAATGCAATATTTAAGCTGACACAACCAAGCTCAGAACAAATGAGCCTACAGGGCCATAAGCAAAGAGCATTGAGCTCAACACCACTGAACTCAACAACAACGCCCACAGACAACATTTTATGGATCCAGACCCTTTCTATGGCCGCTTTCTACAGAGATCCCACAATCAAAACGGAAAGAATGTCCGCCAATATATCTCCACTTCACGACTCCGTACCTTTCTTACAGCGCAGTAAGACAGCATATTGGCGTAATAATCCCGGATAATAAAGCAGCATAAAAGCGGCTATTTGACATCGACATTACAACAACTGTAATCTATAGCCTAGTACCAACCAATCCAGCACAACAATTTGGCCCATGTATGGACCAGCAACAAAGTCAGGATGATTAAACATGCTTTCAATCACCACAGCTGAAGGCTCACTTGAGGAGAAAGGCAGGACGGCGGTTTTTCCTGTGGGCAAACACCTGGATGACTCTGAAATTTTTCAGAGAGCCCGCGGACTACTTGTGGCCCCGCAGTGCTGTTTAACATTTTCCTCCACCTGTTTGTTTTGCTGTTCAATGGATCCCTGTTGGGCACTGGAATTTGGGAAATGAGAAAGGCCCAGTACTACCAGAAAGTGCAAGTGACTGTTGTGTAATAGATTTTTGGATACTAG
>NC_060169.1:7008840-7042111 GCF_021292245.1 Micropterus dolomieu | reverse complement strand
TAGCACCCCTACTAGTCACGTTTGTCCGTGCCTCCCAAAACTCTGTTTCCCGACCAGATCTGCGTGATGGAAATCACGTGACCTACATCACATGACATTAACACATGGAGACTGCAATGACACACAGGAGGTGAACCCCAGGGCCTATTGTTACAGCTATTGGGTTCACTGGTCGACATGCCAGCGGTGCCCCCAGAAACTTTTTCTAGGGGTGGCCAGATGGGGCCACTGAAAAACCTGGGATGGCACAATAAAACCAAAAGCCATAACTGAATTTCAGGAATTCTATTATGCATTATATAGGCTAGTTGAAAACTACGTTAAAATATGAATTATGGTATCACTCATATTGATTGATATCCTTTGGTTTCTTATTTTACAGTTTATGTTAATTGTGTAATGTCCATAGACTAAAACCAGTTCAGTTAACATTTTGAGTTCCATAAAAATCCTGTTTTAATGTGTTATGTATCTGTATGTGTTAGGCAATTGTTCTTCAAATACACTAGCTGACCTTTTCCTTACTACAGCTTTTATTTGTAGGAGTGCACTGACTGAAAAGAACAAAACATTTACTGGGAACAAGCCTACTCAAGATTGCAGACATCAGGGAGCATATATATTGTTCTTTCATACTAGACTATATAATAGTTTAATTGAAATATCCAACATGTGTCTGTACAGAGTGTAATTATGTATTAACCATACTATTTCATAAAAATGGTTTCAATACATAGATACCAGTAAAACTACAATACTCTCTCTTGCTACTGTGTTTTTAACATGTCAACAAATAGCATGGCTCCACAAAACACTTACTGAAGGAGAGAGAGAGAGAGAAGAGTTCATTTACACAAGTTACAGTACCACTGTCACAAACCTAAATTAAGAATGCAATATTTAAGCTGACACAACCAAGCTCAGAACAAATGAGCCTACAGGGCCATAAGCAAAGAGCATTGAGCTCAACACCACTGAACTCAACAACAACGCCCACAGACAACATTTTATGGATCCAGACCCTTTCTATGGCCGCTTTCTACAGAGATCCCACAATCAAAACGGAAAGAATGTCCGCCAATATATCTCCACTTCACGACTCCGTACCTTTCTTACAGCGCAGTAAGACAGCATATTGGCGTAATAATCCCGGATAATAAAGCAGCATAAAAGCGGCTATTTGACATCGACATTACAACAACTGTAATCTATAGCCTAGTACCAACCAATCCAGCACAACAATTTGGCCCATGTATGGACCAGCAACAAAGTCAGGATGATTAAACATGCTTTCAATCACCACAGCTGAAGGCTCACTTGAGGAGAAAGGCAGGACGGCGGTTTTTCCTGTGGGCAAACACCTGGATGACTCTGAAATTTTTCAGAGAGCCCGCGGACTACTTGTGGCCCCGCAGTGCTGTTTAACATTTTCCTCCACCTGTTTGTTTTGCTGTTCAATGGATCCCTGTTGGGCACTGGAATTTGGGAAATGAGAAAGGCCCAGTACTACCAGAAAGTGCAAGTGACTGTTGTGTAATAGATTTTTGGATACTAGCCATCTGTGCAGACATTTGCAGCTAACACGCCTGGCTAATTACATGTCAGCTGATACAACTGTCACTGAATTTCACCTTAATTTAAAAAACATCACCCATTTTGTTTGAGGGTGGGCTGGGATTGGCTAGTCATATTGCTGCAACATTACACATTACAGCCAAAGCAAGCAAATGTTGTAGAGTAGATGACGGTTGACTGTTTCACAGTCTACAGTGTTTTAGCCTCAAGTATCTGTAAGTAGAATGAGGGTCACAAAGGATTACACCAATTGTGTCCTTCAAATTCAGGAAAAAGCAGGACCTATTTCTCAGGCTGCATTCAGAGGAGCCTTTGGATGGGGACAGCCTTGTCATATTTGGTCTAGAAACGCACACTTCAAAGGATGCAGCCCTTGAATTGTGCTACAGTGAATATGTGTGCAACAGCCTCAACAACATTAATTGAGTTATATCACAAATGCAAAACCCTTATCCATCTTTACACATTATATGCCGTGGCTTGATTAGCCGTGTCTTTACATGAATAGGCTTAGTCACTGATGATTTGTTTATACGGCCATCGAGGGATAGCTCCCCATCCCTTTATGTGTTTATTTTACTCATAAATATGGAGGACAATACAGTCTGAGATCCCATGACTAATTTCTACTGACTGGCCTGAACGCTTGGACGCAGAGCCTGTTTGGAAAGGCTGTCTGTGGAGTACCCTGCAGAAACATTTCAACCTTATGTAACTGCATATGAGTTCAAAGCATTTATGAAGGAAGATTAATCTATTTAAAACTGTTTTAGGATGCTATCTCCGTATCTCCTCTCCTTCTCACTACTTTTTTCCCTTCCATTTTCTTTTATTTGAGATCATTAATTAATGACTAGGAATATTATTGTTTGTTTCCACCCACAAACTAAATTATGCATTGCTGCTCTGTCTGCCGGGGCTTGGAAAAACAATCCCTTTATCTCATCTGGATCAGCCTGGGTAAATAACAGTTAATATCAAAGTGCCGGTTTCGTATGGCCTTGCGGAGGGAGATGAGCTTTGACATTTCTTCCACCTTATTGCAATGAATGACTCCAATAGCCTTCTTACAGCCCTTTGGTGTCAACTTCAGTAGGAGGCTTTTTCCTAAAGTCAGTCTTCCAAATTTCTCGCTGGACATGGGTTAAAATGCGTAATATTATTTGCTCATGGGAGAATGAGTAAAAGATGATGCAACATGAATGTTATAGATGATGTGTAGATGTGTATAATTGTCAAATAGACATACTATAATACCTTTGCCAGCTGATATAGTAGAATATAGCACATGGCTGGTTTGATCAACATTTGAGAAATCTTGCCAGAGTAGTTTTCTTCTTTTGAGCAACTTCAATATGCCTACTAAATGTGGATTATTTAATTGCTTGTTTTGTCTACCAAACAGTCCAAAACCCAAAGGTATTTAATTTACCATTATACAAGATTTAGAAAACCAACACATTTACATTTAAAGAGCTTGTACCAGTGAACATTTTAAACTTTTTCTCAAAAGAATGACTTAAATGACTAATCAGTTATAAAGGTATTTCATCATTATATTGGTGTCAATTTAAGGTGGGGTAAGCAATTCTAATAAAATACACGTGTTTTTGTTAAATTTAGCAAATATCTCCTCACTGTCCGCTGAACACACAGAGAATGGATGGCTGTTCTATGTGTATGCTGAAAAAAATCTGGAGTTTGTACATAGCCCTGGCTCTGTTAATAGGAAACAAAGTGGCCCGCACCCCACCACACAACACTGTTCCAGCTGCTCCAACCCTAATTTGTGTGTCTGGTAAATAACTTGACGACAGATATTAAGCTTACTTTCCAGTTTGCCAAGATATGCTGCTGTTGTGATGTTAGCTATAGTATCAGTAGAGTTATGAGTTGTATCCCTGTCTGGAGCTGGTGTGCCGGCTCTGGGAAATCGTCTCATCCTCTCTGCTTGTCAGCTTTGCGGCAGCAACTGTAGCAACAGTTTGGAACCCGCAAGTTACATTACTTGCTGTGTCATTTTTCATTCTATATCATGGTGTAATGAAATTGGATTTCTCCAGAATCACTTATTCCACTAATCATTTTATCTCTGAACATCAACACATATGTTTTTAAATTGGATATGTTCCGAGAAGTAAAGTATTATATTTCCTTCACATAGCCTAATCAAATGTGGGAGCATAGGTGACCTTCAAGATAACTGCCCTTTCTGCATTATTAACAAAACCTCAAATGTAGTGGTAGGCATCTAACAGCAAGAACCAGTTAGAGCGGTGTTTAATAACTACCTGGTAACAGATCCTGTCATCACATAGATGCCACTCGACTCCTATTAAAATCCACTGCAGTGAACTTGTTTCCTCCTCCTTGGCCAAGGTCATTGCAAAAAAAAATCCACAGGGTAACCTTGTCAAACTAAGCTGCATGTGTCCACAGAGTTTCCTTGGATTGCACACTAAGCTTGACGACATTACTTTCAAAATGTAATAAGGCACACATAAGTCAGGGAAAGGACACAATTTTCTGGAAATTTTAAGCTGTAACATATTATTATATATTCCTCTAGCCAAGGCAAGTGGGTTTTGTTTCAACGTTGGAGAGGACATGTATTAAGTCAGGTCTGGGGGTCCTCACCCATAAAATTTTGAGCTTGAAACACTTCATTTCTTGCATTCTGATGAGTTTTTCTTTACCAATGTGGAAGCAAGCAGCGGGAGACAATTGAAAATATAGGCAAGGCGAGGCAAGTTTATTTGTATAGCACAGTTCAACAACAAGGTAATTTAAAGTGCTTTACATAAAACATAAAGCAACAGGGAAATATAAAAAAGTTTTAAAAGAGTTAACTAGAAAATCAAAGCAACAGGGAAATATACAGTTAAAGTTCCAGTTCAGTGAAAGTTATCAATCTACAGCTTTAATTAAAGGCAGTGGTAAAAAGAAAAGTGTTCAGTCTTGATTTAAAAGAACAGAGAGTTTCAGCAGACCTGCAGTTTTCTGTGAGTTTGTTCCAGATATATGGAGCATAAAAACAGAATGCTGCTTCTCCATGTTTAGTTTTGACTCTGGGGACAGAAAGCAGACCTGTGCCAGGCGCCCTGAGAGGTCTGGATAGTTCATAACGAAGCAGAAGATCAGAAATGTATTTTGGCCGTAAACCATTTAGTGCTTTATAAACCAACAGCAGTACTTTGAAATCAATTGACTGACAGACAGGAAGCAAGTGTAAAGACCTCAGAACTGAAGTGATGTGATCCACTTTTTTGGTCTTAGTGAGGACTCGAGCAGCAGCGTTCTGAATTAGCTGCAGCTGTCTGATGGATTTTTTAGAGAGCCCTGTAAAGACGCTGATGGAGTAGTCAAGAAAACTGAAGATAAATGCATGTATAAGTTTTTCCAGAGCTGCTGAGTCCTTTAATCCTTGAAATATTCTTCAGGTGATAGTAGGCTGACTTTGTAATTGTCTTAATGTGGCTGCTTAAATTCAGATCTGAGTCTATGACTACACCAAGATTTCTGGCTTGGTTTGTGGTTCTTAACATTGCCGATTGAAACTGAGCACTGACTTTCAATCATTCTTCCTTGGCTCCGAAAACCATAACTTCAGTTTTATCTTTGTTTAATTGAAGAAAATTCTGTATTGAACAAATTGTTAATTTGTTCAATACAGTTACTCAGTGCTTGTATGGGATCATAGTCCCACCCAGTTTTCAGGTCTGTCGAGTAATATGTTGTGGTTGACCGTGTCAAAAGCAGCACTGAGCTCCAATCAAACCAAGACCTTAACAAGAGCCATCTCAGTGCTGTGGTGTGGTCGAAATCCTGACTGGAAGACATCAAAACAGTTATTTAGTGCCAAGAAAGCACTAAGCTGCTGAAAAACAGCTTTTTAAAATGATTTTACTTAAAAACCACAGATTTGATATGGGCCTGTAACTGCTCATTAGTGACGTGTCTAAATTGCTATTTTTTAAGAGTGACTTAAAGACTGCAGTTTTCAGGGCCTGTGGGAAGAAACTTGAGAGGAGAGACATGTTGACAGTTTGTAGTAGATCCGAGGCCATGCAGTTAGAAACATTTTTGAAAAAACCTGTTGTCAGAATATCAAGGCAGCATGAGGAGGATTTCAGATGTTGTATTATGTCCTCCAGGTTATTATGGTTGATAGAATCGAATTGTGTCATGCTATATGAATTGTCTAATTGTTTGAATTTTGTCTGTGAAGAAGGAGGCCCTGGTGGATAGAAGGTCAGAGGCTACAGACACAGGAGGGTTGGTTAGCCTGTCGACAGTAGCAAACAGGGCACGTGCATTGTTAGTGTGTTTGGTGATGATGTCAGAGAAGAAGGACCGCCTTGCATTTCTCAGTTCTAAATTATAAATGCCAAGTCTCTCTATTTTGGAGATCTTTTCTTATCAGAGACCACCTTCACCTTGGCTGGTGCAATGGCATTTGTAATTGTAGAAATTATCTACAAGCTCACTGACTGAGACCCATGAGAGGGCGGGTGTGGAAGAGAAAGCCTGAATAAATATTTCACTGGTGTTTTCAGTGACAGGAATGATCAGAGAGAGCAACATCAGTCACCACAACCTTGAAAATGTTCAAACCTTTGGAGATGACTAAGTCCAACATCAGCCGCTTATTGTGTGTGTGCTCTGTCACATGCTGAATCAGTCTATAATTATCAAGAACACATCGCAGTTCTTTAGTCCCTCTTTCCTGGGGGTTGTCAACATGGATGTTAAAATCACCAACAAGCACAGTCAAAGTCAATACAGATTATCGACAGCAGTTCACTAAAGTCATCAAAAAAGGTTGCCTAGTATTTAGAGGGCCTGTAGATCCATCCATCCATCCATCCATCCATCGTCAACCAGTTATCCTGCGTACAGGGTTGCGGGGGGCTGGAGCCAATCCCAGCTGACATCTGTAGATATTTAGAAAAATAGCTTGAGAAGAGGAATTCAACTGAAGAGCCACATATTCAAAAGAAGCTAAATTTCCATAAAACATATTTTGCATTGGAGGGAGTCATTAAACAAAATGGCAACTCCACCTCCTCTCTTATGCAAGCTAGCTTCACTCATAAAACTGAAATTGGGAGGGGTAGACTCGATAAGGACAGC
This sequence comes from Micropterus dolomieu, assembly GCF_021292245.1. Classification (NCBI taxonomy): domain Eukaryota; kingdom Metazoa; phylum Chordata; class Actinopteri; order Centrarchiformes; family Centrarchidae; genus Micropterus; species Micropterus dolomieu. Next base: position 7,035,403 of record NC_060169.1, on the reverse strand, counting down.
TGCACTGTTATCTTGGTCCAACCAAGTTTCAGTTAAAAACATGAAATTAAGATTGTGAGTGATTATAAAATCATTGATTAAAAATGTTTTTCGAGCCAAAGACCTGACGTTTAATAAAGCTCAATTTAGTTTGTTGTCTGCGCCACTTTTTGCGACAGGCTGTGGCTGACGAGGAATTGACGCTAAATTTGCAGCATATGTTGAGTGATTCCTGTTTCTTAACACATTCACCCTTCTTTTTCTATTACCTGATTCTGACTTAAAGCCGGTGGTGGAAGTGGACTGTTAGTGGGGTTTAGGGTAGAGAAAATGGGAGTAGGGCGAGGGAAGTGGCGGGGAGTAAGTTTGGTCTCAGGACTAACCAGCTCTTTCATATGGTCAGTAAACTCCAACGGGGGGAGGAGGGAAAGGGTGTCTGGAGATAAGGGTGACCTGGATGGGGATTGGGGGGCTGAAGATGGTGAATCCTCACAGGTGGTTGTTAGTGAGTGGGTTGGAGACTCTTCCTCTTGGCTCTGATGTCTCCCATGGTCAGAGCTCTCTTCTTGTGGGAACTGTGGTCACTCTCCTTCAAGGTTTCTGGCGTGTTGTTTTATGTCTGCTTCTTGTTTGGTTCCTCTTGTCTCTTGTCCTTGGCAGAAATATAGAAATATAATAATATAATGCAGTAAGGCTCTCAGGCAATATGTATTGCTTTCAAACATGTAGTCTCCTGTAGATCAATTTTTCTCATGTAATATCATCCTTACTGAGTCGGCTGCAACATGTCCTCATTCCTAAACGACAAAATATGTTAATGCTTACCAAGATAACACATTTAACGTTTCCTATACCAGTCCAGTGACAGGTATGTAGAGGGGAACTAGATGTAGCTCCCAATCATGTCAGGAACTTCCATGCAATCACTGGTACTTCATTTACTTCCAAATGACAGTTCAATGACTAAAATGACTCAAAGTCTGTGTCATCTCATAGGCCATTCTATGCACTGCACAAATGAAGTGAGCCAATCACCACCTTTTCTTTAGAGATTCATCTTTCTTAAATAAACAAGAAGATATGTTACATATGGGTCGCTAATTCCACAGTTATTTCAGCATAAACAGGGGATATGTGTGCATGAAGCTCAAGGTCTTTAATACTCAAAATTCTGAGGTCATGTCTAACTCATTGATCAAAGTAATTGAAAACAGCAGCAACAACAAATGAAACGGGGTGACTTTATACCATAGTGGTTATGCTCTCACTGTGTATACATTGCAATCTGAGAAAAAAAAAAGTCTGTTCAAAGGTTATCCTCAATGTACAAAACAACTCAAATATATTTATAAATTAAAGAGAACATTTGTCATTTTGACCATATGGAGGCTATTCACATACATACATAAAGCTTGACTTACTAATGAAAGAAATCAACATTTTATCTTTTTCGCAATTGCTCATAATTGAAGTTACAGAAATCTTTTCCTGCCTTGTTCTTGTACACAGACCTTTTATGAGCATCATAAAACAGTAATAAATAACATTTTTGTTGTATTCTTCTGTTGATATTAAAAGACTGGTTGATCAATTAAGCATAGAATGTTCCAATCATGTATTTGAATTTTGGTAGTGGGTTACCCCTTTATTTACACTTCTGGGTTAGAGCTGTGTCTTTACTTGGTTTAAGTGTATGATTACCCCAGTATGATGCAAGAGCTGTTTACAGTAATGGCACAAGTCACTGGTGACCTTGATGTATATAGGTGCTTTGTTTGCTACTCATTTAGTATTGTGCATCTAAACTTTCACACATGCACAAATGCCTATGAGAGTGACATAATGTCACTAACATCAAATCCAATCCAATTATTTTCTGACAATACTTTCATTAAGATATGCCCATACACTGTCAACCGCTTGAAATTTGTGATTACAGGTTTGCAAACATATTTTGTGGGGAAAAAAACATCTGAAAAAACGTTAATGGTGTTTTTACACACAGATCTGAAGATGGAGTCCATCAGCTGTAGATTGCTTTCAAGCTGTTTTGCAAACCAGAATCTGCTGGCGATTCACAGCGCACAGCGCACCGCCTGGCGCCCAGAGCTCTCCAGGCTGATAAGTGCTCTGAAAGAGGTAGGGGATATTCATTCAGGGCTCAGACTCGCCATATCCTCAACAACCCAGAGAGCTATAAAGTTAAATAAAAGATACACCATCCTGGTGATCTAAAGCATTAATAATTCAGTTTATGTTACAGTTTTATCCGCCCTGGCGCGATAAGGCGCACAGCAGAAGGTAAGCGCACAAGGGCGAACATTTGTCCATTTGAGTCAGTGACTGAAAAATAACTGTGAAAAACTTAACCCAACGACAGAAGAATAACGGGAAGGTAGAATGTCTTATTCCGCTACTTCTCAGGGGAACACACGGAGGTTTTCTGGTGTGGCACGTGGAAATAGACCACCGGATTTGGAGCTGTCGGAAACCAATTTTTGCGCGCCTGAACCTGGGACACCTGTGGCCAACGATACGTTTTCTGAAAGAGACAAAATGCCAGAGGATAGTAACACTCCCAACGAGGTACCCCCTGTTCACCTCCACCCGTACTTATCTCATCCCCGGATGTCTGTGCGGATGTCGGTGTACAGTACCGGGGTCCGTCCAGTCCTCACCCGCGCCTACATCCAAGGACGCGTGTATAACTTTCTGGAAAGGCCGTCTGGCTGGAAATGCTTCGTCTATCACTTCACAGTGTGAGTGTTTTTATTTTCATAATCATCCAGATCCACGGGGTATTCAAGGGTATAATTGCAACTCTAAGATCCTAATTAAACAGGGAGTTAATTGCGCATGTAAAGCCTTGGAAGCCCTCACTACAAAGAATTGTTAATCCTGCGAATTTTAGAAAGATGCTGCACAGATATCACAGCACAACTGGAGGTCCCTTCAGGATCATTAAAAGGACATTTTAGTCTAGACATAGCAGATTAAAAAATACCATATAATACATCACAGACAAGAGAATCTCAGACAAAAAACGTCCTCCAAGGAGTACCAAAGGAATATTACACAGATATTTCATCTGGGAGACTATTTCCTCAGCACCATTGAGCATTTAATTTTCCAGATCAGTTTGAGTGCAGGAACACAGTGGTGTTTCTTGTTTGCATTCAGTGAGTCTGAAACAACAGAACCTTTAAACCAATCCAAGCAGACAAGGATTGTTTTCCTTCCTGACAGTATGACAGGTATGTGATACTACCCAGTTTTATGAAAATAAAATAAAAATAATATAGCTTGTAATGAACATAAAACTCGGAGTAATGTAGTGTGGAGTGGATTTTATCTGCTTAAGTTTCAATACAATGAAGATGTCCACCACATAAAAGTGATGACAGTTTTGTCAGTTTGCTTGAACATCTGTCTTTAAAAAACAAACAAAAACAAATTAAATATTGTTACTAACAACAAAAAACACAGTTCTGTTTTTCCAGGAAACTGATCCTCATTGGAGTGTTAAGGCAGAAGATTAGGAATTTGGGATGTGATCTTCCAGCTCACCCACGTGTGCTGTCTGTCCCCACTTGCTGGCACTGATAGCAGGCAGCTAAATTTGGCAGTTTGTGTGTGCTCGGTAGAAGGTACCAGCCCTGTCTGGCGCTGCCACCCTGTGACCCTGCAGTGTCGGAGGGGACGTAGGGGAACGCAGCCTGTCGGTGCAGGTTAGAGTCTCCGTGACTCAAAGGGAGCATGAGCCAACACAAGACAACCCAAGACAACCAAACACGTTAGAACATTAACAAGAAAAACTACACAATACACAATAATTGCTTAGGCATTAACATTTCAAATATTTACATTTGACTGGACATCAGGTGCAAACCACCAAGGTGAGGGGCCTTAGCCTTCCTGTAATGGCTTCACATGCTGATAGCTCTGACAGCACAAAATAATTTCTTAAAACACAAAATCAGAATGTTTTTTTTTACAAGTCAGTAGAACATTTTGGTTCTTTGAGTGTGTTGTGATAATTTTAAAAACTGGTGTTTCATTAAGATGTTAAGGATGAAACAAGTGTGTTGAAGTTGCCCTTTCAGTCTGTCACACTCTGCTCCATCTAGACACCAGCCCTGTTTGTTCAGATTTGAAATTTCTGGTTTCACCATGGTCACATTAGCATACCGTTAAACTTCCCCCACTCTGCCCCTAAAAAGGTAACAGTGTGTGAGAGCGATGCTGCAGTTTGCTGTCTGATATTATAGAACAAAGTGATGGTACATGCTAGAATAATGACTTCACACTTTGACAGTTGATCAAAGTAGAACAAAAGGGATCTTCAAACTTCAAGTCCACTGGAGCCAGCCTGGAGATTGCACAGAATACAGAAGCGCATCCTCGAATTTTTCCGTTATGTGTACTTCAGTTGATGTGAACAGGAGAGGCAGCCAACATTCGCAGGACAGAAATGTAATGTGATTGTACCTTCAAGATGACAGGAAGTTGTTCACCCAAACTTAAAAATCTATATATTTTTTAAAAAGCACATTTCTCTTAAGTATAAGTAGGGTTTAGACAAAACTAGTAGTTATTTAGACAAAACTTTCTCAATTCTACAATACAACCAGATTTTTGCTGTAAGAGCATGTTGTTAGGATGTCCTACCATCCAGCAGATATTTAGGGTCAGTTCGGTACCTTGTTTGATCGGGAGAAAAGCAGTTAAGAACAGGCCTGGCCTTATCACTGACCCAGAGCTCAAACGTCAGACTGGCCGAGGTCGAGGCCTTATCAGAGGTAACCTTGTGTGTGCGTATTTGCACATGCATATGTTTGTGTGTGTGTGTGTGTATGCTTACAGGGACTCAGGTTTGTTTTATCCTGGTAAAAAGAAAACAATAGTCCACTTCTCTGAAAAGGAACATGTTATTTATGTATTGCTTTATGCAATATGTAATTTACATATATTTATAGTAAGTATAATAATACGTATATGCCATGCTCTAACTGGGGTTCTGTCTGCAGTGTGCTACAGTCTAACAGTAAATGCAGTATTTTGGTCTAGAGCAGCATGGATCCATGCCACATGCTGGTTATAGATGAGTCGACCAGGAGAGTTTAGAGAAAATCCTAATCAGAAAGTGTTTTTCAGACTCAGCTCCATTTAAGTGAACCAGATATTCTGTCAGCCAGTATCAAGCTGGAGGAATTACATTCATAGACTATTTTTTATGATTTAACAAACAGGCTAAGAGTCATGCATTGTTATTCTTTTCAACATTTTTGACTTGAGCTGTTTGTATTCTACTTTTAACTGGATAAAGTCATACTTGCTTTTATCTTTCCCTCTTTTACATATCACAGGAGCTAAGATTCTTAAAGTTCACTCATGTGTTACCACCTTCTATCTCTGAGTTATTAACTGCATGCTAGCCAAAGTTTTGGCTGAGGCCCTGATAAAGGCTTGTACTGGTTCTCCAAATTAGAGAAATTTTTACAACAGTAAATTCATCTAAACCTCTGTTTTGTATTGCATTGCTTTTGTTTGATTTACTTTTTGTATTTTATCACTCTAAAGCACTTCATTGTAGTCATAAAAATAAAGTATGATTGATGTTCCAAACAGGGTATTTGATGGTAACAGCCAGTGACATTCTCAGCAGCGTCACTACTAACTCTTATCCTGTCCCCGGCTTTGTCTCTGCTCACTGCACAACAGACTGCAAGTGAATCTGTCCATCAATAATAGATAGGGGCAATGCTTTGAGCTTTTGTTTAGAGTTCAGTGGTGCCTATGTAGCTGAGCCAATGTATTATTTTGTCTGATGCTACTAGCCCACTAGAGGTAAAGGAAGTAAAATTTGATGGTGCAGTTAGTAGAAAGAGACTGACAAGATCTTCAGAATGCGAGATAAGTGAATCAAAAATGTATGATCAGCATACTGAGTGTTTATGTTTACTGGTATTTCAAATGCTCTGAAATCATTTAAACAGAGTTTCATTGACAAATTACCACCATTAGTAAACCAGAGTGTTTGGTGTTGAAAGTTTGGTGTTCATTTTTATTTCTCATTATCCATTTTTTAACTGCCTCTGTCACATTTGAACATAAGATTTATTAATTACACTGCATCATAACTTGTGAACATTGTTTCTTTTTGCGCTGCTTTTCTTAATTCATATTTGTTTCAGTTTACACATGTAGCAGATAGGGGTTTAGCACAAAAATTCCGGACCCTGTACATAGGTTCTCTATGGGCACCTCCCCATGTCCATGGCTATTCAATCTAGTATTTTTGTGGGCCCTCCTCACATGAGGGCCCTGTATACTCACTATTTTCCCCCTAGTCCTATGCCCCTGGGCACAGATACCAAACTACATTTTGCTGTGCTGTGTTGTCTATTTGTTTTGTTCTTTCAGTCAGGACCTGCTGCTTTGGTAGATGTGTTACTCACCAGTCCATCTTCCCTTAGCTGATCTCTCCTGTCTTTTATCTGTGTTGACGTGTGGCGTGCACGTTCAAGCCTGCGTGTGTATTTGTGTGTATGTGTTAGTTTGGATTCCTGGCCAGTCTTCAATAAACTCAGGCTGTAGCATGTGGTGATAAGCGCCTCCATGGTGCAAACACTGACTGGAAACTATAACTCCCTCTACACATAGTTTCCATCAAGTGTGGTCTCATAGGAACAAGACAGTGATGCTTTAGGGCTTTTTTTTCCTGAACAATAGTTTAAAACAAATTTGACTAGATGACAGTAGAGCAAATACTTCCACCTACGCTGTGCAATATTGTCAAGATATGCCAGTTCAACAGTGGGTTTCTCCCATGCCCCATTACCAACTAAATAAAACTTATTTAACCTTTATTTAAAAAGGAAGATTGAAATCTCTTTTCCGAGGGAGACCTAGCCAAGGAGGGACACCGGTTACAATTTAAATAGAAATAAAAAGTTATAAAACATAATAATAAAAACAGTCAGTCACACAAAAATCACATAAAGAAAGACACTAAATTGAAAAAAAAAATTACATTTCTCAGTGACACTGTATTAAAGAAGTGGACGTAGTCACAGTTACGTCATCCATTGGTTTTGAAGCCTCGAGTTTGGCATTGGCATTGGACGTGACGATATTTGGATGAGTCAATGGTGTTAGCTAGCTTGGTTAACAAGGTGAATATGTAATTCACATTAACTGTGATTTTAAGGATGCTAATGTTGGCTAGCGAAAAACAGGCTTCTTTTGGCAACCAGTTAGAAAGATTGCGGGTTTAGGTCACATCCGCATTGGCTTCACATTTGAGACCAGGAGGTTCCCGCTTGGAATTAACATGGCTTTAAATTAATTTAATGGGACAAGATCATTTAGATGAAGTAAGTTGGGACATGATCACATTTTTTAGGGGTTCTGGTGGCTTCATGTTTCACTTACACTTACCACATTAAAAGGATAGTTTGGGCTTTTTGAATAGGGTCTGTATGAGGTATTTATCTATAATCAGTGTATGTGCAGTAGATGGGAGTTGGCACATTCCCAGTTTGGAGAAGCAGAGAGTTATACTGGCCCGGAAGCTAAGTAATGTACTGCTGAGGACAGGGTCAGCAGCAAAATGTATTTTAGCCACCTAAAATAAGGCCCACCAAAAAACTAAATATCAGTTCAAGTGTTGGCTGTATTTGGATGGACTTTGTGTCCTGCGTGAAACCAAGTCAGCGATAACTTAGTTAAAGTTTTAATTTATCTTAAGTCACGTAATCTCCTACTACCTAACCAAGTAGTTTTGTTACCGAAATCTAACCAAACATTTAAGTTACGTAACTACTTACGTCACTTATGTCACATAACTTACTACTACTACTTACTACTCACAGAGACACTAAAGGGTACCTTGTATGCCCAGGGGTGTGACAAATAGCCATAGCCAGTTGTGTCACTGACCTTTCCCTTATATGAAGAACAAACACTGCCATATGTTTTGTTTTTAGTTTTCTTTTGCAAAGTTTCAAAATGTATTCATTTCAATTCACTGTACCAAGTTTTGAAATAAAACTGGCAGAGCAGTTATCTAAACAGGAAACAAGCTTTCCAGTGCCTCAATGTTTTGTGATTGGGCCAAACATGGAAGTGTGTTCTGTCAGCTGATGGCAAATGAACTCAGATGGTGTCCTTCACTGCTATATCTCTTGCCAACGGAAATGAAAAGTTAATCAGTTTGTCCTTGCCACAGTGCCAGCCTTTTCACAAAGTCTAATGCACATCCATTCTTAATGTTTTAAGATACCCTGCTAACAGACACACATAATGAAATGGAGTGAAACATAACCCTAACTTCAGTTCTTGGAGGCAATACTGCAATAACAAAAATAAAAAAGGTGTTAAAAAGGGTACTATATGTAGACCTTTGTTGTAAATATATAATATATAAAATCCTGTTGGTTCAAAAATTTGTTATTTGAATTACAAAAAGGCCACATAAGAGTGTTTTTGTTACAGTGTCACAGTAGCTTGATGCCTTATCTCAAAGAAATAAAATATATTTATCTTAAGGAGTTACAGACATCTTATTGTTGCTCCAATTGAAACACTTGTGACCTTGAGGGGGAGTAAGGGGAATGTTAAGGAACAATTTAGTGTTTGTTGATTCTGTGTGTGGTGTGCTTGTGCGTGTGTGCACAACCGTGTGCTCATTATTTGACAAGTTTATCACGCACTTCGGATTAATTTAACGGCGATTAAAAAAGTTCACAGTATTTCCTCCAGAGGGCTGTCCTTGAATATTTGCTCAAATTCAGTCAGATACTCTTCATGACAAAAATATAAAGTAATGTTATGCTGTCTGTAAACTTATTTTTGAAAGTTGTTCAGAAGCTAAAAGATAAAAAGTGGATTGAGGAGACTTGTGTTTACATGATTTCACTGATGACAAGTTTGCAAAGCTTTGATTTGAGGAAAATTAAGTTTTTAGGTAAACGAGAGCCAGTTGGACCATTATCCAATTAGAACATATGAGAATATATACAAAGGAAACAAGAATATTCACCAACATGAAAAAATTACACTTTAATCAAGATCAATGTATGATGTGCTTTATTTTCTACAGGTTTCTCATAGTTCTGGCCTGTCTGATCCTCAGTGTTCTGTCTACCATTGACCAATACCAGGCCTTGGCTTACACAACACTCTTCTGGGTGGTAAGTGTTAAATTTGATTATAGTTTTTTTCAATTGCTCACACACAAAATCTTTACATGTCACACAATTCTTGAAACCTCTCACTCAAGGAACAAAACCTCATCTCAGATCTCCCAAACCATAAGCTATTTCTCAGCTCTTTCACTAAGTTTTCAATTGCATAAAACACTCAACATTACCTAAGACACAAAAATCTAACAGGAAGTGACCTGCTTTCCTTTTCCAAACACAACCAATGAAAATGCTAGACTTATTCACCAGGTCACATACCACTCCTCACATGTGCAAACACTGCCAAACTGATCACAAACCAATCACTGCTTTAGCATATAGTAGACGTCTTTCTTTTAGATTTTTGTGTCTTAGGCAGAGAAATGTTTGTAGTGTTTTGAAAAAAGTGTTTTATGCAATTGATTGAGAGATTTTAGGGGCGCATTATTCTGATGCTCTTAAGAGAGATGCTGTGCGCATTTACGAAAAAGGCACAGCAGAGTAATTTCATTCATTATTAAAATCTCGAACATGCCAACAGGATCGGTCAAGATCTAATGTTAATTCACATTCTATGTTCTTCTCCACATCCAAAAGTTCCAGGTTCATACAATGAAGCTGTTTGGAGTAAAGCAGCTGTCCTCCTGATCAATCCTGTGCTCCATCAGAGCATTTAAATTATTTCAGAAGCTAAAAGAATTTAGCTTCTTGAATTCTGTTTCCTCTGGACAGTTTGTGTCCTGTCATGCAAAATTTATAGCTTCAGCTTTTTTTGTTTTGCTGCTTAAATACCCCATGATATTTGCTGTGACTTTACTGCGCACATGGAAACATTTTTCTCGATTGCTTAAACATATTTCTTGAAATTATGCCTCTTTTTCTCAAAACTCTAAACACAAATCCACAACTTCTCACCCAATTCCCCAAACATCCTATTTTCAGGTCAAAATGAGGCTTTCCACTCAAAACCATTCAATCTCGCTGAAAAACCAAACTTTGCCTTCAGACATAACAGACAAGCCTTCAAAAACACACACACTACAACACAGTCTTACACACTGGTGAGATAAATTCAAAACAATACAAAAAACTGGTTATTAGTAATGTTGCTTGTGATTGTCCCCCTCAAAAACGGAAAGTAAAAAATGAACACGGCAAAAGAAACAACCAATGTAAACATTTGCACATTTTTTATTCCTTAGAGTGTTATACAGTTCAACACACCAAACAACAAATTATTCTGTCCCAGCATCCTGTCGTTGGTCTGGGACAGGCCAGAGATTCTTGTTCTCCACCTCTGACCTTTCCTGACTCTGGTCCTTTTACCTATCTACTGAAGGTTCTGATTGGTGTGTTATCAGTTTTGACTGTGTTTCCACCTGGGTAGTTGTGTGCTGATTGAGCTCACCCTATGCTGACTTGAGTGAACAATATTATGAATGTTAGTGTTTTCTCAATGACCGCATGGTGTAGGGAATGGGAAATAAAGGGATTTGTGTGTAGAGTTTAGAGAAATGGGTGTTCTTTTTGAAAAATGGAGTTATGGTTTTGAAATTTTAGTTTAATAGCCTGGTTTTAGTATTTAAGCAATTGAGAAAAACTGTAAAATGACTGACAGCAGCCTCTCTAATCATGAAAACAAATCATTAAAGAAAATTAACGATTTGATTACTGCAAGTACATGTAAATACAGTATTGAATATCTGTATTTTCAAATACAGTATGTCCAAAGAACAAAGAAAACTATAAATGAAAAGCACATTACACTCAAAAATGTTGTGCAACTGCAAAATCAAAGTCAATACAATACGAGACTTCATCCACATCACATGCAACATTGCCAAGCAAAGGAGGAAAACCCTCGACAGTGCTGGATGGAGCCTGACTGTAACAACACTCCACACCTATCTCACCACAGGCCAGTTCCATTGCACGTAAAAGATTTTCCATAGTAAAGGAGTTTCGGTCATAGACCTTCCACCATCAGGCAGAGATAAACTCTTCTGTTGGATTGAAGAGCTGTAGGTTGAAGGTAATCATTTATGAATCACTGGTTGCTGATTTACGTTGAACCACCGGACACCACAGTGAAAGCTGACATTGTCCCATAGAAAGTATGTACTGCCGTCTGAAAGTAGAGAACCTGTCCCTTACTTGGTCAAAGTGTGACATTGCCACTACGCTGGCCAGGGACTCGACCACATTTTGGTTTGATTACATTATTAGAAACAAGTGCGCAGAATTATGAGTTGTTGTGTGTAAAAGATGACAGCTGTGGTGTAGTTGTGTTTAACTTTTGCTCCATGTATTTACCATTTTGCAACACAAATGCATCACAGTGCAAAAATGTGTTTTAGTAAGTGAGAATGTGTTTAGAGTTTTGCAAAAAGAGTGGATGAGCTTTGCAAACAGTGTCTTAACTACCTGAACCTGTTTAAGGTTTTGGCTAAAGAGTGATTGATTGGACAAATGGGTTTAGGCCGTTGAGCATTGGGTTCAGAGAATGGGGTTTAGTGTTTCAGCAATTGTGAAAAACAGACTTCAGTCTGCAGTGGAGTTCAGACACTGATAAACCAGAGTTGCAGAGTAACATTAGGCTACATGAACAGAGACGGTTTTTAAATCATGTCCACACTTCTGTCCATATCCCCCCACTGCTGTGAGTCTGCAATTCAATCAATAAATTGATGGTATAATGTGCCATTCATCCGCCATTGTAATCACATTGTGCCTAGGTACAAGTGCACCTGGATTTTAAAGGAAATCGGAGATGACACTCTGATTGGTTTATTGCATGTTACACCCAAAACACACCCATGATGAATTCACAGACTATGTACAACCCTTTTGAACCATGTGCCTGGCACAAAGACCATTTTTGTTAAGCAAAATTAGAGTTGGACACGCCCAAAACGCAACTGTACCATGTGACTCACACTGTGCGATTGTTAAAATAGGCCCCAAACTGTTTTCACTCTAGCAGTATAGCTACGGTGCCTGAGACAGGACAAAGCTGTCATCTTTGAGAGAAGAGATTGCCAGTCAAGAAATTAGGTTTCTTTAGATAGATATGTTAAGAAATGAGGTAAAACCATATGTTTTTCAGATGATCACATCTAGTGCATCAAGTATGACCACTGACAGATACCAGGAAAATGTAAGCCTCACTGTTTCTGCACCACAGTTCATTATAAACCACATAATACACGAAGTTTACGAATGCATTGTCGGATGAGGACCAAGGCTCCTCTGGCTTTGCTTTGCTTAACAACAGAAACACAAAGTAGTACTGACAGACATAATTTCAGCTTGTGGTAAAACGCTGCAACGATTTCAATGGGCATTTAGCACGTGAAAGTACAAATTACACACTTGTGTGCACAGTGGCTAAGCAATATCCAGTAACGTTTTTTTAATGCAAATTCTGAAAGTATTCATTATTGGTCACTTGATAGGCACACAGTCTTGTTATATATCACCATTAGCAGTAAAAAGAAATACATGTTTTCCACCAGGGCAGTAAAATGTGAAGTTTAGCTGCTGATCTGAGCTTCTCTGCTGTTATTGTTTCATTGCCAATAATATTCATCAGCTGTTTGTCTCAGGAAGGTAACGGCACATTTCTGTCCACGTAACAAAGCCATAACAGAGGCTGGAGAACAACTACATGAAATTACAATCCAATTACATATTTTTTATATCAGCGCAGGAAAACATCGTCGTTTGGGTTTTGGTCAATCTGAGAATCTGATAGGTCACAGATTTTGGTGTTACGCCGGCAAAGCCAAACCACAGGCTGGAGAATAAGTAGGCAACATGAAATTAATCCATATTTCACAACACTGACAGGGGAAACATGTCAAGTCTCTCAGTGATTATGGCCAGCTAATAGCTAAAGCTATCAAACAACAGCTTTCATTTGCATCGCTAAAGTCGGACAAACTTATTTACCTGTCCAGCAGAAAACAGACAGCTTCAGCTCCGCTTTGAAAACATCTGTCTCACATTCTAGCCTTCCATCTGGGAAAATCCACATCCGGGATTCCTGCTGTCAGCGTGTGTACTCGTTCATTTGTCCAAATGTCACTTCTCTTCTTACTTCTAATAAACCAGAGGACTACTCAGAGACTGTATATTACAATTACTATTATTTGTTCTTCTTCTTCTTTGTACATATTCAATGTAGTGACGGGCATCTACACTGCCGGAATTATACAAACAGAAGAAGAACACAGTGATGACGAAATGCACTCTGTGGCGCTGTTTGTTTGTTGTCGGCTAGAAACATGACGACAAAATACAGCGACCTCCATAGGAGAGGGTGCCCGCGGTTATGTAGATATAAATGTTTTATTATGTAAGGTCTTTATACACCACTGAAAACATAGTTATGGATATTATATTGCATTTCTGTCAATAGATCCTCAGAAATATTACACACTGAACCTTTAAATACTTGGCTTTGGAACTGGATGGTGGCCAGTTCAAAGTAGACTGGAGAAATTTCATTTCACCTCCTGGGCACTGCTGACGTGACCTTGAGGAAAGCACTAAACTCCCACCTGCTCAAGGGGCGCTGCTATGTCGCAACATTTCTCCCCCTGTTGCATGTCATGGTCCTGTGTTTGTCTGTTTGTATTTTGGGCCTGTGTGTGTAAAATGTGGGGCTGTCCCTGACCAAGGATTTACGGTACATAGTCAAATCAGAATCGTCAAGTCCTGCCTATAGTTGACTGATAGTCGAATCATGTGTTTTTGTGCACGACAATTGCGAGGGGGGGGAACACGTGGTGGCTCCGCTTTATTCTTTTGTCTCTTTTTATACAACTTATGCTGTAAAGTTCCAGCTAAACTGATGCTTACTTTTGACCCTTTTCTCTCTCTCTCTCTCTCGCCTGCCATTTCCCTGTCTTGTGCAGAGTTTAGCGTGCATGCCGTGCTGCGCCAACTGCATGCACAACTGTCACGATCCTGTCCTGAGTTTCTCTGTGTGCTGTATTTTGATTCTTGTTTGGGGGGTTTTGTATCTGCATTTTAGTCCTGTCTTCTGTTCTGTTGAGTTTAATTCTCTGTGAGTTTATTTATTGGTCAGTTCAGTATCTGTTATTTAGCCCCGCGTTTTAGTTCTGTGTGTTAGTTCATGGCTTAGTATTTACTCCTGGTCTGTATACTTCGGTGTTCGTTATTTTGCCCATATCTGCTCCGTGTTCGGTTCTTAGTTCAGTCTGTTTTTCCTGTTACATTTGTAGTCTATCCGTATGATTTAGTTTTTAGTCTGTTCTGTGTTCCAGTATGTTTCTTCTCTTGTGTCAGTTGCCAGTGCCTTGTGTTCAGTGTTCAGTTTGCTTGTTTCTGTTCTGTTCCTGTTTGGATCTGTGCCTGCGTAAGTTTGTGTCTTTTCTGTTATTATCTGGTGTTTGTTTCATGCTTGGTTTCTGTCTGCCTGTCAAGTGTTAATGGTAATCCTTGAGTTATCCCTCTGCCTACCTGTCTCTCTGTTTTCCCACTGCTGTCTCTCTGCCTGCCTTTCTCGTTAGTCCTGATCCCTCACAACTGTGTTTCTCCCACCTGGTCGTTAGTCCCTGGTTTTAAATGTTTGCTGTTTCTGTTCAGTCTCTGTCCGGTCATTGCAGTGCGTAGCTTTATGTTGCTCTGTCATGTGTTGCTTTGTTTCGTCTCTTGCCCTGTCAGTCTTGGATCTGTACCCATGGACTACCTGTTTTGTTTGGATTGTTTTATTTGGATTTCTTTGGACTCAGCCACTCCAGGTTCCTGAACCACGAATCGAGTTCAACATACCCAGGATATCTTTCAGTTATCTGGCTTAACTAACCCTAACAATCGCGGTTGGGATAAGCGGTACCACGAAGCTGGTTATCAACTCGGTAACTCAACCCAGGGTTTCCCAATCCAGCCATGAGCACGTTCACATAAAAGAGGCAGTGTTAGCAGCAGATGACCAATTGCAGACATGAACAAGGCCACTGGCACCAGTGTCATATTTTACAAATGAGCAAAATTTAAGACGACAGAATTACGACATAGGCCTCTAAGTAGCACGGCTGCAGCTGACACATGCAGGGAGACAGAAAATCGCAGACAGTGTGAATACCTAAATGAACAGGCGTGGTCTATAATAATGCGTTGATTTGATGTTTTCTTATGAGCTGTATGAAAATATCAGCCTTATTCTTTCACCTCAGCTGTGTCGGCGTTTCCACATTAAGAATCGGACACTGAATCAGTGGTCATTACACCTCAATTTAAAAAGCTTCTCGTCACTTCAAAAATTAGATTAATTTGTTTAACACACTCAAAAGTGGTCCAAACATTGTTTTAAATGAACTTCAAAAAGAAAAATCCATTCATGCCATAAAATGTCTCAACATTTAAGCTACTGAAAACTCACCTCATTACCTGCGCCCACATCGCAAAAGGTGGGGCGGAACATGACTACAGTCTCTGTAGCAGGCTATACTAACCTAAAATAGGCTAGATAGCCTATGTTCATATTAAAATTTAGTATTTCAATATCCCTACCAAACTGCTCATAATATTCAGCCTCACATAAGAAAAATGAAACCCATTTATTTTAATGGCTGCGACAGGCTGTGTGAAACGGACTGGGAGCAAATAAAAATTACATTATAGGCAACAATAGCCTAAGGCTTTTAATCAGTCTCTTTAGGATGATATCGCTATAGCCTACAAGAGTTTCCCCGTATCACCGCAGCAAACATAAAACAGCCTATAAAACAGTCTGTGGGATTTCCTTCAGATAATAATGTCATTTTCCAAGAGAGCTGATTGGTCAGTAGGCAGTGTTTTCATAGAGTTGATCTCTTATCTGGAACATAACCTGCACCAGAGCGGGTTAGCCGTTCAGCATAAGTTACCATGGTCTACCCCAGTAAGAAGTGAACCACTTACTGAATACCCAGGGTTAAATACCTTCTTTAACTTTACCTGCTCTGCCCTGTGTCCTGCATTTGGGTCCTCCAACCTGCTTATCACATCACGACAACAACACCGGTGAAGCGGGGGCTCCACTCCGTCTCTTCAGCAAGTGTTCCTCCACTGCCACTGCACATACACGCTACGCATACACATGCGCACTGATGACCCAGGGTTAGGAAGCATTGACTGTGAAATTGACAGTCGAATCAGGCTCCGCCCATCGAAGCATCAAATCTTCAACTATTAGGGGTCAGCCCTAGAAAAATTGTAAAAAAAAAATAATAATAATGTAGTGAAAATAATATGTTTTCTGAAAGGGATTAATGAAGTAATTCTTCAGGTTGAAGAACCCCATGTAGTGTGAAGCAAACAAAGACTGAACAGGAATAATCTGGAAGTGATCCTAAGGGAAGTTTTGATAAAAGACAAGAAGCTCCAAGATTCCTATACTCATATACAGTGCCTTCCTTAAGGGCACGTCAGCATTCTCGTGGTATACTCCTATAAAGATTTTATAGATTAGTGAAACACTTACATAAACAAAACATGTCAAAATGCCAACTAACCAAATATGCTCATATCAACCTAATGAAAGTTATGATACTGTCAGTCAATTCCACACAGTATCTGTTTCTACTGTGATGGTTGCTCCATAAAAGTTAGCACTGCATTATTATAGGAAGAGTAAAAGTAGCCAGCCAGCCAGCCAATGTAAATAATGCAGGTTTCAAAACATTAGAAAATCAAATAATCAACTTTATAGATATTTTCTGAGGTAGCATGTATTTCACGTATTTGTTAGGCCTTAAGGATGCACAGAATGTGTTCGGGCAAGAAACACTGAGTAAACAGCTTTGTTTACAAGAAAATTCCATGGTGTATCTTCAGTGCTCCTGATCAGTGGCCCATGAACCACATGTGTCATTGAGATTTGAAAAAATCTAAATCTCAAGAGAAAGATGGACCTTTTTTTTAATATAACAGTGCAGTTTACATTGTAGATACAGCCAATAGCCTTTTTCCCTCTGCTGTCTCCTGATCTGATCTTTCCTTTGACATTCACCATCTGCTGGCATTTGCAAACAGGCCCCCCCTTTTATTCCCATTCCATGTCAAACAACTTATTAAGATAAATTAGAAATGATTTAATAAAGCGCAGAATACAATGATGAACAGATATCAGTGTTGTTTGAAAAAGCAATTTCACGAGCTGATTGACCTAACCGCTGCCTCACAAAAAACATTTTATGGACACTTTATTTGGAACTACATAGGCTTTTTTTAACAAACAATTTCAGGGTGTCCCGCTGGCCTGGGAGGACAAAGGCTCCTCCTCTAAAATCAATAGTAAATGGGATAAACTTAACCCCAGGACACCAGCTGCTGAGCACAGGAACTGTTTGGGTGATGGGTGAGCCACTCAAGCTTAGACAAAAGAAAACCCCAAGAAAGGATAAAGGATTTGAGAATTTTCTTTGAGGATGACTTGAGCGTGCCACATGTGACAAGTTCACCTTGGCCTAAGGATAATGGGATAAAATGGTCATGGTTTTTTATGAGCTAGCACATTACAATCTCAAATCCTACAGGTTCATTGTTGGACTCATAGAGATTGCTGCAGAGGTTCCTGTGTATGAGTCGAGGCCTGTAATTAAAAAGAAAAGTGGGTAATCTGTAAATAAACACAACAATATCATAAAATATACATTTTATGGCAAAATGTTTTTCAGCCTTAAGTTCACCCTCTGGAGATATTTAATCTTCTTATTCTTCACTTCTACAGAGATAATGAATAATTAATATTTGCTGCTGCTACCCTACCAAAATCTCAAACATTAATCTTTTCCACCCTCCACCCCAAAGGGACTGTTTTGTACTTTGTGCTTCTAGTTTAGAGATTTGCTCTGACCCTGCCACTCTTTCATTCACTCCTCTCCCACCACAGAAGCATCTTCTTAGTCTTTCTTCCTGCACACCCAAGGTTAACAGAGACCACTTTGTTCTTTATGCAGCACAGGCTGACAGTGTTTGTAGTGGTGTGTTTGGCCAGATGTTTAGCAGTTTGCCCAAAGGATTCATATTCTCAAAAGAATTTGTGTTTGTTGGATCCAAAATATTAAAAAGTGTTGCTGTATTTTTCATTTCATTCGGCAAAGAAAACTGTGAATTCACTAACAAAGACCATCAAGTCACATTGCAAATTACTTTATTGGAAAGGGAGGACGAACAAGGCTTGCATTTTTGTAAAATAGAGCTTGAGCATGAGGGGGTGAACCAAGGAATGAGTGGGGATTGATGGTGCATGTAAAAACCTCAAGGAGTGAGACTCACTGTGTGGGCAATGCCTAGATGAGATATCCTAGTTTTATTGTCCCCTATGTGGTTGCTGTAATGAGAGCGAAGGAAGTGAAGAAACACAGAAGGGGAGATTTGAGGGCTGAGGGACTGAGAATTGAGAAATATGAAAGAGGAAAGTGTTTGGCACAGGTCGTTGGCATTTGTTCTGGATCTTTCAACTGTATCACGCAGTAGAAGTCTTCACAATCTGAAATTAATCAATGGAAAACCTTCCTGAACCCGACACGCACAAATTAATTTTCGAAAAAGAGAACTCTGATCCGAATGAGTAGACTTGATCCAAAATGCGGTTGGCCTCAACAGATCTTAATGGAGAGAGAACACTTGCAGCAGCATGACACTGCTCAGTTAAAGTGGTCATATTATACTAATTTTCAGGTTCAAAATCTTATTTAAAGAGGTGGTATTATGCTTTTTGGCTTTTCCCCTCTCCTTTATTGAGTTATATATCTTTTTTGTGCATGTAACAGGTTTGCAAAGTGAAAAAGCCCAAAGTCCAGCCCAAAGGGAGTTCCCATCTCCCACAGAAAGCACTGCTCTGAACTGCTTGAAAACAGCTCATTTGTAATCCAGCCCTTCACTTCCTTTACTTGTGACATCACAATGAAAACGTGTCATAAAGCTTGCCAAGCGGCTAGCAGGGTCAGGCACGCTGACTTAACGGCCAACCCACTCTATCTCCTGAGCCACAGCCGCCCCGACTGTATATAAGAAATACGTAGTCATCGTGACATCACCTGGACTGCCGTTTTGAAGCCTCGAGTTTGGCCGATAGGTCGCCGCCATGTCGAGTTTGTCGAGAACAGGAAGTGCCCGGAAGTGATGATACGGCGGAGCTAACAGCCGTGTGTGGAGCTAGTTAGCTTGCTTAGCTAGGTGCATCTGTAACTCACGTTAATTCATTTTAACAGGGCTGATAACTTTGTCTAGCGAACAAACTAAATGTACTCACCAGAGAAAGTGAACAGCCAACTTCTAATAAGCTTTTTCAACGGTGCTGGTTAAATTTACACAGTGCCGAGGGTACGAGTTGGCTCTAGCCAGGTCGTTACCATGGCGACCTGTCAATCATATATAATCCCGCCCTAAAATATGCTCTGTTTTGTGGTCTATTTTAAAATAAATGGGACCATAATTTACTAAATGAACATCATTTTGTATTGAAGAAGACTTGAAACTAGCGACTGAGACCAAAAACTCATCAGGAAAGTGTTTACTGGGCTAATTATTCAGCTGAGAAGTAGGGTCATTTTCCCATTATTTCTAATAGAGCCGGACTTCTTTTTGCAACCAGAAGAGTCGCCCCCTGCTGGATTTTCAATAGTATGCAGGTTTCAGTGACTTCCGCATTGGCTTCATATTGTAGACCGGAAGCTTCCCGCTTGGTCTGAGCGGAGGCTCTTTGGCTCGACTCGCCTTTGTTTGGTTTTCCATTGTAGAAATGTTGTACCTGTACCTGCTTCCAGGTATTTTTTTTCGTATCACCTCACCTCCCTCCAGGTTCCAAGCGAGCTGAGGGATACTAAAATGTAACATGAAACACAACAGACTGCTGATTGGTCAGCGAGAATTGTCACTATTCACTGCATTATCATTGCTGCACCAGACAGAGGCTAGCAACAGAAAGTTTCATATGATTAGAGTTGTAATAGTTGGCTAACACAGCTATAGCACTTATAACTATAATGCTAACGTTACACCCGATGTGAAAGCTACTGAGCAAACTTGAGTAGTGGTTTATTGTAAGATGTGGAACAAAGATGCTGTGTGGTTGTGGACTTGTGAGTAACTTATACCATCTGCTAGGTTACGGTCGCAGTCTGAAGCGGCTTTGATTTGGATCACACTACCTTGTTTCTTATGACCCGCCCTTCTCTGCTTCTGATTGGCTAGTAGTCCTTACCTGGGAACTGCGCATGTGCAACTCCCAACAAAGATTTTGTACAAGTAAGATGCATCACTCTGTAGCTCAAGAGCGGTGTGTACAACACATAGGGTGAAAAGAGGAGCTGCAGCAATGAGCATAATACCACCTCTTTAAGGGTTGTACCAGAACAGGTTTACATGGTTTCATTTTCAAAAAACACTATATTTTTGTCATACTGTACATTGCTGTAGCTCCTCTTTTCACCCTGTGTGTTGAACGCTTCCATTTAGCTATAGAGTGATGGATCTCACCTCTACAAGATTCTTGTTGGGAGTCGCATATGCGCAATTGTTAGGTAAGGACTACTAGCCAATCAGAAGCAGAGTAGGGCGGATCCTGAGAAGCTGGTAAACACTGCTTCGGTTCAGCTGTATATCCCCTCACCAGCTTAGCAACATAGATTGGAGCAAGAGTTTCAGAGTGGTGAGTTATTAATCTCTAACAAATGTATCTTTCATCCATAAAGTTTTAACTGAGCTCTGTCTCTCACTGTAATCACAGCAAAGCGGGAAGAACAGGCTGGACTACAAACGAGCTGTTTTCAGATAGTTCAGAGCAGTGTTTTCTGTGGGAGATGGGAACTCCCTTTGGGCTGGACCTTTTTACTTTGCAAACCTATTACATGCACAAAAAGGTATATAACTCAATAAAGGAGAGGGAAAAAGCCAAAAAAGCATCTTTAACAAGCAGCCACGATGGAAAAAAGCAGCATTATAATAATAATGTCCAAAAAACAAATAGAAAATCATGTAAACTCATTCCAAAACTAATTTAGTTTAATAGGTTTTATGCTTCAAAGACTAATTTATAGAAAGTTCTATCTTTATTTCGGCACCAACAATAAAACATTTTGTAGCCAACTGGGCGATAAATAGACAGAAGAAAATAATCTTGAAACCATCTTAGTACCTGTGAATTGAATTCCAAATTGTCATTTAGTAGCAGGGCTCTTTCACATGGGCTACTGGTCTCCTGAAATATTTTATTCCTGCACTGATGATGAAGTACCCTGTGATCAGAGCTGATTCTGATACCCCTTGATACATTTAGTTAATTAGACCCAGGCACGTGATCTTCAACAACAGATGTTGGTGTTCAAACTTTAACTACAGTTTCCCCCTTCATACCTGTTTTTGCTCACTTCCTGCTTTTTTGGATAGACCATTTGTTTTTCAACCTTGAAGAGGAAATTCTCAGTGAATAAATTAAGAAATACAACATTTTACATATTCACTTTCAAGAATACAATTTAACATATTATTAATCCAATTTTTGTTTTACAAGGTGTGCTATTTTGTATTCACTGATGTTTTAATCTTTGGCTCTGATGAGGAAAATCTCTGCAATAATCCCTAGTTGAAAATGTCTGCTGCTGTACAATATGGAATACAATACAGTCTTCCTGAATGTCACATGTTTGTTCCACCCATTATTTGCTGCAAAAGGATCACGTCATTAAAAATCTATGAAACTCTATTGATTCACTTACAGACAGCTTCATTTCCAAATGCTTTTCAATGATTAAAAAATGTGTGAAGGTAATTGCATTCTCATTCACACACATTCATTATTTTCCACATGTTACTGTAATTGTCTGCTGTAATTGATTTTTTGAATCCATTTGTCCTCAAGGAGCACTGGAGGAAACTTGCATGGAAATGAAATAGAGCAGCATTAATTGAGAAGCTCTAATTGTCTGATCCTCGTGTTAAGCAGTGAACACATGCTGTTGTGGCTTGTTTCAGTTATTGTCATTTGAATTACAATAATAAATAATAAGGATGATAAAAATGAAAAAAATGTCCCGGGTGTGGTGCAGTAACAATTAAGCTACTACAGGTTAGTTTAACACAAAGACTGGAATGAAACTTCATTGCCCACATACAGTACAATCAACAACAGGTTGTCTGGTAATCAGCAGAGACTCCAGGAAGTTAGTGTGCTAGCCAAAGCCCAAACAAGACAAATGAGATATGACTTGTAAATTAGTAAGCTTTAGAAGTGCTGGTAGTCAGATTTTACTTTCTTTGGACCGAGCCGGGCTAGCTGTTTCCCCGTTTCCAGCCTTACTGCTAAGCTAAGATGACAAACTGCTGGCGGTAGCTTCATATTTATTGTAAAAATATGAGAGTGGTATTTGTCTTGTCATCTTACTCTTGGCGAGAAGGCAAAAAGTGCATTTCCCAAAATTTCAAACTATCCCTTTAAGTAAACACATTAAAATTAACAAAATAAGATAAATATTATCAAACTATTTGTTGGGATACATAATCACTTTTTTTATCAAAGTGGTTACAGTGCAGTTTTCATAAAGAACTGGTATGGTGCAAAGTTAAGTGTAAGAAATATAGTGTATCTGCTGAAAAAGAATCAATAATCCTAATTTCAATGAATTGCTGTGACATGTTTGTGTTATAAACTGCACTTGACATTAATGCACACTTTGGTGAAGTCTGAGCAGCTGTTCAGGTAAATTCAAATGATCTGCAACAGCATCTGATGTTTGATTTTCTTCTCCACCTGTCCTTCTCCCTTTATATCTTTATTTCTTTATTCTGTTTCCCTCATTTCTCTGACAGGAGATTGTCCTTGTGGTATTCTTTGGTGTGGAATATTTTGTCCGCCTCTGGTCAGCAGGTTGCCGCAGTAAATATGTTGGCATATGGGGCCGATTCCGCTTTGCCAGGAAGCCAATATCTGTTATAGGTGGGAATACAACCACCATACACATGCACTCAATACACATACACACAAACAGATGTATCACTCTCCACCCACACACAATATTTAAACAATATCTGTGATATATCCTGAGCTTCATCCTAAACGAGATATCTCAGACAAATTCAGCATGAAATTAAAACTGTCACTGCAATATGTTTTTCTGCCTTCAGCTTTTTATTCCTAAAATTGGAACCTCCAGGTGTTCTATTTTTTATTTTTTTTTAAATATGCAGCAATGAATATTATTTGTAACCCCTCTTACCTCTTTTGATTTATAGAAAAATTTTGTAATGAAAACTAATGATAATTTCTTAATGGAGCACTTTCCATCCACTTTTTAATATGAGCACTTTCTTCTTTGACTTTCTGATACCTCATATGGAGGACAACACCTGCTGTTGTTATGCTGCACCTGTGTATTGAACATCTGCATGCTTATCCCATATTTATACCTCTCTTATCACTACAGATCTCATTGTAGTTGTTGCTTCAGTAATTGTGCTGTCAGTGGGCTCCAAAGGCCAGGTCTTTGCCACCTCTGCTGTAAGGTAAGAGATAATGTGTACAGGTGGAAACTGTGTGACCAAAAGTATTTAAACACTTTGTGTACTTCAACAACAGGTTGTCAGGCAATCAGCAGAACTGGCCAGATGTGAGCCAGGTCTCATTGCCCAACATCAGTTGTCAAACTGAATAATGCTCTTGCAGTAGCAACGGGAGCAAATCCCTGCAATGTTCCAAAATCTTGTGGTAAACTTTCTTAGAAGATGGGTGACTTACAACAGCAGATAATGATCATGGTTTTGGAATGAGATATCTAACAATCACATATAGGTGTAATGTTTGGGTGTCCACATACATTTTGCCTTATAGTGTGTGTGTAGATACATGCATTTAGTCTGAATACAATGTCAGCATTTAAACACTTTTGTTACTTTCCAGAGGAATTCGCTTCCTGCAGATCCTGCGAATGCTCCACGTGGACCGGCAGGGAGGAACCTGGCGTCTCCTAGGCTCTGTTGTCTTCATCCATCGGCAGGTACACAATCATAGCTTTTTTATTAGTAAGCAGGAGGCTTTCTGTCAGGGGATCTATAGCCTGTTCTCATCACGTATTGTTTTTCACTACTACTCCACATGGGAAGCATTTAAAAACAAAAAGAATATTCAGCAGAATTAGAAGAAGAGCCACTGTGCAGTATGTTATGGTCATAAGCTCTTCTGCTAGAGATGACTATAACCCCTCCAGAACATCATTCAGTTGAGACAAAGAGGTGGCCGTGATTATCCCCCATAGCCAGTGTAGTTAAGCTGAGGCTGGTCATCAACGGCCACCTCGGCTGTAAAGTTTCACACAAATGCACAAATGGAGGCAGAGGATAGATGGCATGTGTGTAGGGGCTAGAATGAGACTGACCTTAGGATGGGCCAGGTTATACTTAGTCCTGATTGGGCTTTAAAGGCAACAGAAGCTGAGATGTCTTGTGTAAAATAAGAGTCTATGTGAGAACTTGGTGCTTTCATGTTCTTTTTTTGTTTGGATAACTTTCTTCTCTATAAAGTAATAATATGCCTTGTTAAGGCCCCGCACACCCATTACAGCCCTGCACAAGGAAAATGCAGTGTGCTAATAGTATGATGAGTATGCCATCAACCAGCTGGATGTTAGTGTGTGGTACCTCCAATATTTGTTCCTGTGTGTTTTTAGAACTGTTGGTTAAGTCAACACTAGACCAGAATATATTCTCTTACATAAACACATGAAACTGCAGCCCTTCTGTGTTAACAGCTGGAGTTTTTAAAGTCGATGGAGTTTCATTCACTCCAATCAGTATCCAGTCCTTGTGTTAAAACAGAATTTAAATACACACTGACTAGCATTCTAATGCTTGTGGCTTGTAAACATAATTTGTGCAGTTGTTCCTAGCTGTGCAGTTGTGTGCTGAATGTGTTTGCCAGGTTACAGCAGCAGCAACACATCTACTGAACCTCTGGTTGTTATTTAAGAAAGATAACTGAATGCAATCAAAAGATTTCCAAGAATCATGCACTTATAAGTTGCAAGCAGTGATGTTAGCTGAAGGTGATTCAGTATATTCACTGCGAAAGGTTTGATGGCCGCAAATGTCCCAAATATTCAAAAACATTGTGTAGTCAAATGAAGAAATACAGACACAGACGCTGAGTACCAGTGGACCATAAGTGCTATTTGTGGGGTAATAAGGGCTGGGGAGAAATGGATTACATGTAACAGCGTTACATAATCTAGATACCAAAAAAAAGTAACTGTATTCCATTACAGTACAGAAAAAAAAAAGACATAATCAGGTACATTTTCAAAAATTGATATTACTCAGTGCTATTTGCCTCCATATATGGTTTTAATATACATGGTATGGTATGTGTTTTTACAGAAACACGTACCTCTATGGTATGTGTACATGTTTCTGTAAAAACACAAAGATTGGGAGGGACGTGTCGCAGACATTGATTGGCGTTTATAGGAACCAGCCATGCAGACTCTGTGCAGACTGGTTCCAGCTCTCAGTGAATGAACACGGCAGCTGGACGAGGATGGATCATAGCCTCCGAGACAGACAGAGGCCAGTTTTACCGCTGGGAATACAGTCCCTAGGTGGTTTTCTTGCCGGATTTGGCTGTTGGCAACACGGGGCCAAGTAAGCTAATAGAGCCGCTAGCAGCACGGCTAACCGACCGAGCTACCCAGCCACAGATACAGGCAGATAGGTTACAGTTTGCAGTTTAGAATACAATAAAATAAAGGGGATAAAATAAAGTCAAATAAGATCGGGAAAGGCTCTCCTATAAAAGTATGTTTTAAGAAGGGACTTAAAAGAGTTCACTGACTCAGCCGACCTGATTTCCTCGGGCAGGCTGTTCCAGAGCCTCGGGGCCCCTGACAGCAAACGCTCTGTCCCCTTTAGTTTTCAGTCGAGACTCTGGAACAGACAACAGACCTCTGCCCGAGGATCTCAAGGTACGTGCTGGTGCGTATGGGACTAAAAGGTCAGAAATATAACAAGGCGAGAGGCCATGAAGAGCTTTAAAAGTGATCAATAGAATTTTAAAGTCAATTCTAAAACATACTGGGAGCCAGTGTAATGAAGCTAAAATAGGAGTAATGTGGTCATATTTCTTTTTTCTGGTTAAAAGCCTGGCAGCTGAGTTCTGGAGTCGATCAATAGATTTTTGGGTTAAACAGGTGAAAAGGCTGTTGCAATAATCCAGGCATGATGAGATGAAGGCGTGTAAAATAGTCTCGGTGTCCTTAAAAGTTAACATAGATCAAATTTTAGCTATATTTCTAAGTTGATAAAAACATGATTGAACAAGCTTTGTGGTGTGCTGCTCGAAATTTAAATTACTATCAAACCAAACACCAAGGTTCTTTGCCACAGGCTTAATGTGATTT
>NC_060169.1:6908657-7008740 GCF_021292245.1 Micropterus dolomieu | reverse complement strand
CCAGGAGTTGGCGGATGCTTCAGTCCAGGTCTGGGAGGAGATCCCTCAGGAGACCATCCGCCACCTCATCAGGAGCATGCCCAGGCGTTGTAGGGAGGTCATACAGGCATGTGGAGGCCACACACACTACTGAGCCTCATTTTGACTTGTTTTAAGGACATTACATCAAAGTTGGATCGGCCTGTAGTGTGGTTTTCCACTTTGATTTTGAGTGTGACTCCAAATCCAGACCTCCATGGGTTGATAAATTTGATTTCCATTGATAATTTTTGTGTGATTTTGTTGTCAGCACATTCAACTATGTAAAGAAAGGAGTATTTAATGAGATTATTTCATTCATTCAGATCTAGGATGTGTTATTTTAGTGTTCCCTTTATTTTTTTGAGCAGTGTATTCCAGCATGCTGATCTCTGTACACTATTCTCTCCCACTTTCTACTTCTCTCTTTTAAATACCCCATTTCTTTTTACCCCCTATATACTTTTCCCTCCCAGTCTTCTTCATCCCAGGAGTTATTGCACCAGTTGCCCTTTCAGCCCACGCAAGATGATCTCCACTTCCTCTTCAAACATTTCCGGAGCACGGAGAGTGTGGCGGATGAAGAGGGAGCGCACCCCTTGCCCGTTGTCAGGCTCCGCTCACGCAGTCTCAGGTAGCTTGGAAGTATACTACGCAGATGTATGGACTGCTTGTTTTTAATACACAAACATTTATGTAACACTGCACTCCACTGGGAGAAGTGATACTCTTATTAGATTAATTTGATTTGAATGGCTGGAACCAAAGAGCCACACCTCTACTGGCTGATGTTGTAGGTTAACGTTAAAATGATGCAATTTGGGCAAGAAGATTATGTCATGAGGCCTGGAACTGAAGTCCACTACTGCTCAAATTACTAATGTTAAATACAATTATTTTCTATGTTACACACTATTGTAACCAGGTTTAAAATAAACAGTGTGACTACACAACTACAAACACTACAACCGTGCCAAATTTAAGCTTGTCATTATACTAGCAGAATGCGAAAATCTATTGTTTTTGTAAGGGCAGTGTTAATGGACACTGTTTTCCCACAATGCAGTGCACAACAGAAATGTTGGAGCTACCCACAACTAGTAAAATTACAACCTCAGCCTCACACTGAGCTAGTGTGGCTAAATGCAGCCAAATGATCTGGGTTGTTAAGTTAGTTAGTTCCTTTCTAATTTATACAAGTCATGTAATTCTATAGTCCGATAGGTAACTGAATAGCTAAACTGTTGAACATCAATCAATCATGAGTGTGAATGAAAGGGGGGGGAAATGTCATGACTTATTTTTTATTATTGAACCAGTTTCTTCTCTGCTATTTAGGCTTTTCCTGTTAGCTAACATTTACTTGTCAGTTCTTTGGCCCAGCCAAGAAGTATATCTAACTGTTACTGCAATGTGATGGCATGGTGCTTTTGCTCCACTGTGCTTGGAAAAGTCAGCTGTACTTATTGAAGATGCTAGCTGTGGAGCTTAAATGAAGCCTACCACCTCCAGAAGCTTAAGACAAAATGAGCAGAGGTGACAGACACCATACCTCTTTCCCCAGCCGCTTACCCAAACATGGATTTAAAATAATGTTATGAGAGATCAAATTACCTGTTAGCAGTACTACAACCGCTGAAAAGCCTGCAGTTAGCATCAGTGTGCTACTTAGTAGCAGAGCAGTAAACAGAAATGAAACAGGCGGTCACATTTTGTAAGATTGCTCAGCTTCAAACCGACTAAATGTTGTTCCGTAACATCTTTCATGTATAATTTCAAATAATAAAATACTGTCTGGGAGGATTTGAATATGGTTGGATAATTATTTTCTGTGGTTCTGAAAAAAGGCTTTTTGATGGTTGCTAGTTATGTGACCCATCCACCATTGTTTCCCTGAGCAAGACACTTAACCCCTAGTTGCTCCAGAGGCGTGCGACCTCTGACATGTATAGCAATTGTAAGTCGCTTTGGATAAAAGCGTCCGCTAAATGAATAAATGTAATGTAAATGTAATGATGGGGCATTTTGAGGTTTCTGGCTTTTATAATGGGTTGTGGAGGGTGCAACATCTTGATGTGGTTGTTTTTTGTTTTTTTTTCTATGACCAGTCCCTGCCCGTGCCACATGCTCAGAGAGGGTTCTAGACACTACTAGGTCTACAGTTCTATGTGTGCAGAAGTGGTTGTTTTCTACTTTAAGGGAAGAGGCGAGGGAAGAGTCAAGACTTGTGTACAAGAAGGTCTTTATTGGTTGTTGATTTAAAACGCCTTTTTCTAAATTTAAAGTTGATGAGAAAATGCGAAATGGTCCAGTATATAGTCAAGTCAAAATTTTGCAATGTCAACTTGTTAACTTCCTAGTTTGGTTATGAAAATTTATACACAGCAAAGAAGCATTTTCTTTATGATGGTTTGTTAATCTGACAAGAATCCACAAACCTTTCATCCGAGAGAAAACTTCAGCAGGGTTTTGGTCAGCTAAACTCGGAGTGTATAGCTTAGTACATTGATGTAACTGACCTATGTAATGTGTTTAAAACCACATCTGAATCACTCCACACATTGACTGTGGAAATGAGAGTGACAAGTGACTATGTTGCTCTAAAATAGCTCATGTTGGGTGTGTAAAGCATTTCTTGCCCTCAAATACTTCCCAAGGGGTCAACTGTTGCAATTAAAACCACTGCGGTATAACTGCAACTGTTGTGGTTACCCAGAAATAGTAAAGTGCATGTCACATGTTGATATTATTTGTAGTATGTGATGTATAGGGGCACCCAGGGTGGCTACTTTTAACATTTCTGATGACAGTACATTGATTTGTAATGTGTACGGAAAGTTTTAAAGGTGCTGTCTTGTAACTGTAGCCCTGTGCACACAACAGATGTGGTCATGGATACTGCAGATGAAAACCTGATCTGAATCACATTAGTGTCATTTTCAAACATGCTGTGTTTATGACCTAGGGTGGCAGTAAACACTTTCTGTCTTAACATTTGCAGTTTACTTGTAAATGTTGTGTAGCTTTAATAAGACAGATTGTTTGAGATTTACATTTTTTGTTTTTAACGGCTTTAGTTTATCAGTGATTTTCGATTTTAAAAGAACATCTGTAATGTGAGCCTCTATCATTCCTCCATCCCTTGATCAGTTTGCAAATGAGTTCCATTGTTTTTATGTAATTCAAATTAGGCCTCCATAAATTATCTGTTTGCGAACATGTTAGGATATTTATTGTTACGTTGTATCTCTGATGTAGTTTTCTGTTTTCCTCTTTCACCTGGTACTCATCCAGCCCTGGACGGACCTGTGGAACATTTGACAATGAAATTGTCATGATGAATCATGTCTACAAAGAGCGTTTTCCTAAGGTACAGTCAGTGCTTTTCTTGCTTTTTTTCCTGCTTTCTTTCTCTCTCTGTATCTACTAAACATCATCAGTGGCCCTTATGCATCTCTGCGTAAAAGATGATCAAGGAACGTGTGCATGAGATTTTTTACAAAAGAGAAACCAGCACCAGGAGATTTAAACGCTCCTGGCAAAGTCAAAATCTTGACTAACTCACTTGTGGGGACCGAGATTAAAGATATTGTTAATACAATGCTGCTGTCACCGTTTTAAATGAAGTCTTCCATCTTGGTTGTTTCCCAGGCGACAGCCCAGATGGAGGGTCAGCTGCTTGACATCATTGCAGAGTGTTCCCCAGGCACTGCTCTGCCCCTGGCTGATGGTGTGCTGGGATTCATTCAGCACCAGCTGGTGGAGCTCGCCAGAGACTGTCTGGACAAGTCCCAGAAAGGCCTGGTCACCTCCAGGTACTTTGTGGAGCTGCAGGAGAAACTGGAGAGGCTGCTGCACGAGGCAAGTGCTTCTCATCTTTAGAAAATGGTTTTCCATCTGATTCTTAGGACAGTTTGTTCACCTTTTTGATTAGCATTCTGCCATGCCTAACCGTTCAGCCAGTGTTTGTTCCAGTTCTAAGATATTATCAGTGGATTTGTGATTGTCAGTTGCTTTGTTTTTTCATTGCCTGCTGTACTGTAGTTTCACTGAGAACATTGAATTGTCTGTTTGATTGTTTTTCATTCAGTGCTGATTCCAGTTCATTGGCCCATAATTGTGTTGTAATTTTATATTACCACATTTATCTGTGTAGTGATCAAGTGTTTGATTATATAATGATGTATTACATAACCTTTCCAGCAAATGCCGCCTTCTGCAAATCAGATTACAGCTTCTGCTGCAGACTCAGACCCCGAATGACTTTCTCTTTTTACTCTGAAAGTTGGATAATTTCACATCAAGTTCATCTTTTAAAAGAAAAGTGCCACAGTTCTTGTGTTCACTCAGTCTGAAAGTAGCTTAGTTTATCCCACAGTACAACAGGAATAGACATTACTCTGTCTATAATTTCCATTAAAGCCACATTTCTGTAATTATTATTTCATCTTGCCATGGAAAGAAAATCCCAGTTGGGAAAGCGTTTATTTTAAGCAAATGGTCCCTACTGTCACATGTTAAAATGTTTGAATTTGTCCCTGTGTATGCTAGTTCCTCTCTGGAATTATGGTTGCTGTTTCATAATGCTGTTTTTTATGATGATGTTGTTGTTTAGACAATACCTATTAAAACAAACCTTGTAACAAGTTCAACAGGGCAACACACATAGCTTGTTACAAAACAGTTACAGTTAACTAACCTGAACTCTGACTGACATCTCTTTCACCACCACTCTAACACAGCCTACGAGCCTGCTGTTTGACTAAGGAAAGGCAATGTTAGGCTTAGGTATGGAGACAATGAGATTTAATAAAAGTGTATTCCAAGTGTTTTCTATTATTTAAAACTCTGCCAAGGCAGCGACCAGAAATGGGTATTGATGCAAGATGTTGAAATACCAGCCCTGATCCATTGAATCACCAACAGATAATGTAAGAAGATGAAATGCATGCTAAAAATAATAAGAGCCAGACCAAAGCATAGACTGCCTCTGTGGATGAGCTGTGCTGCCTCATAGCCTGTGCCAATTGGATTAAGTCACAGTAATAATCCATCATCCTTCCTTTTTGTCCTTTCACGATCAGGCGTATGAGCGTTCAGAGAGCGAGGAGGTGACCATCATCACCAAACTGGTGAAGAAGATTCTTATCATCATCTCCAGGCCAGCCCGGCTCCTGGAGTGTCTGGTAAGACTCACTGGCAGGCACAGATCCTATTACAGGAGTGACACAAAATCAACATGATGCTCATGCTCACCAGCAGAGAACCCTGAACCTAATATCTGTCCCTTCAAACGCAGATGTCACCAGTGACGCAATAGTGTAGTAATGATAGCTTTAGAAATAATAACTCAGGTGCCTATTGGAATTAGCCCGCAGCAAGTCGGACAGGAGGATGTTTTGAGTTGCAGTCCTGTGTAAGCCATTTAATACTGACAGTTGGTGTGCTGCTGATAATTCAAGGTCCCTGTCCTAAATTAGCCCAGATATTCATCCCATTCAACCTATAAGTTAAGGAGAAATGAGCTGAATTTACTTTTCTTACCAACTCTTTCACCACAGTGTAACTGTGTTTCCTGTTTTTGTATTGGTGTGTAGTTTTCAGCTTTTCTGTCAGGGGACTGTGTGTATTTCTCAAGCAAGACTTGCGCTATTGTAGTATTTCTTTGTAGTGAGTGCTTTTTTCGCTTTACAAAAGCCAAGGCCGACTAAATGATCTATAAAATGTAATGAAACCACAACACCTCCTTTCCCTTTTTTTCTCCAGGAGTTTGATCCAGAGGAGTTTTACCAGCGTTTGGAGGTTGCAGAGGGTCAAGCCAAGGTGGGCCAGGGCATCAAGACTGATATTCCCAGATACATCATCAGCCAGCTCGGCCTCACCAGGGATCCCTTGGAAGGTCTTCTAAACTTTCTGTTTAGACATTTTAGAATACTTAGTGATACTACTGTATGTCTGGACTGGGTGTGCATGACATGGACATTATTATTATTGCCATAATTAATCCGAGCATAATCTCCATTGATCAGAACAAAATCACATGTTCAATAAATGTACTCTCGCAGTATGAGAACTTTGTGAAAATGTAAATGGAGGAACGATAACGCTAATGGCAGGCACTATTCATGCTATGATTTTTATCTCTTTTAATGGTTACAGGAATTATTATTCTTGTATGTAAAATTCATATTATTCATATATTTCCTGTTTGTATTGTATCAGTTCTTACTGTGCACACTGTTGCCCAACTTATGTTGATTTCCCGTAGTCTTAGTTCCTGCCTTAGTGTTGCTGAGTTCTTGTGTTTTTGGTCTATTTGATGAGAACATTAAAAATACTCCCTCTACAGAACGACATGCCAGCATAACTGAACGGAATTGGAAAACCCTAAATTAGTACACAGACATTATAAACTAATCAAGTAAAACATTCAACAAAAAAGCAAACAAATATGCTTTGGATACAGTGACAGTAAATAAATTAAATTAACGAAATTAAAAGGTAATTTTGTTAAGCATCATTAGTCATTCATTCAGTATCATTAACAGTTGTGGTGCTCATTTGAGCTGGATGGAGTTTGATCTGCATGTCTGCTGCTGTTACAGAGATGGTCCATCTGGAGCAGACGAGTCCCAGTCACAGAGCTGGCAGCAGAGACTCGGATGACACCGGAGAGGCGACACTTTTACAGGTACAAGCTTACATTAAACAGTGGCAATAATGAATTGTAATGTGACTCTCTGTGTGTCAGAATAAACTGTGGTGGGTGAAGTCATGTTAAAGAAGATGGTGGCTGTACTGAAGGAACAAAAAGTGTCATAAAGTAGGGGTAAACAACACTGAAGGGGATGCTTGGATACAGTGTTTAACAGAGCATTTGTTTATTCAGGCAGACAAAACATCTTCATATTATCAGAATGAAGTAATGCAGCAACTAAGTTCCTGTTATTTTCCTTCTCTTTTTTTGGATGTATGTGATTCAGAGCCGAACAGCCTGCACCCCTCCTCGTAGGAAACCACTGGAGAGTGACTTTGAGACCATCAAGCTCATTAGCAATGGCGCCTATGGGTGAGTAAGACAGACCTCTTTGTTAGTGTTTGACTGACTCAGCCTCTTTGTGGACACCGCAGAGGGCTCAATAAAAGCAGAAAAGAATCTGAAATGAGGATGTGTTCTTGTAGTATTTTTTGTGTTTACACTTAGAATTTGTCTGCGCAATTTCATTTCAAGTCTGAACTGATGTTCACTAGTAAGTGATGCGTATGTTTCCTCAACTTTTTTCTCCTGCCTTCTTTTCCTCGTAACATCTCTCAATTTCTCTCTCCCTGTCATTTCCTTATAAAACCTACTGTTTGTGCTGTAATTTTCCTTCTTTCTCTTCTTTTTCCCATGCAGGGCTGTATATCTGGTGCGCCACAAGGAGACCCGTCAACGTTTTGCCATGAAGAAGATCAACCGGCAGAACCTGATGCTTAGGAACCAAATCCAGCAGGTGTTTGTGGAGCGAGACATCCTCACTTTTGCTGAAAACCCATTTGTGGTTTCTATGTTTTGCTCTTTTGAGACGCGGAGGCACCTCTGTATGGTCATGGAGTATGTGGAAGGTAAGGTTGGTCAGCATTGTCAGTGTATACATAATACAATTATAAATCTAATTAATAAAGATATGATAAATGTTCATTTGCCCAAAATATGGCAGCCAAAACTATTTTATGAAGTACTTGTTTCATCTGATTCTCATTGTAGCCTTTATATGCTCACTCACTGCAAACACAGAAGACACATTCAGAAAGCCTAAACAAAGCATCCAAATGTCTTTGTAATTTAAGGTGGAGATTGTGCCAACCTGCTGAAGAACATTGGTCCTCTGCCTGTGGACATGACACGGATGTATTTTGCAGAGACTGTCCTGGCTTTAGAATACCTCCACAACTACGGAATTGTGCACAGAGACCTCAAACCTGACAAGTACATCCTCATTTCACATTTTGTCTATCTCTGATTTCAGCCAGCACGTAATTACTTTAAAGCTTTCATCATTTTTAGACTCGCCATCATCTTTAAAAGACTGGCAATCTTTTGAAGTCAGAACAGAGTTTTCTGAAATGTTGAGCCTTTGATATTTTTTCTCACCAAGCCTCAGATGTATGTTTTGTGTGTTGGCGATTGATGTAACATGAAACATTTCTGATTCCTTCTTCTGTAGTTTGTTAATCACCTCCATGGGACACATTAAGCTGACAGACTTTGGGCTGTCGAAGATCGGTCTAATGAACATGACCACCAACTTGTATGAAGGACACATTGAAAAGGATACCAGAGAGTTCATCGACAAACAGGTTTGTGTCTTCTCTCTCGTCTTCTCTTCATCTCGTCTGTTGTGTTTATGAACTTAACATCAGCCGGATTTTCTTTCCTACAGGTGTGTGGTACTCCAGAGTACATTGCTCCAGAGGTGATCCTGAGGCAGGGCTATGGGAAGCCAGTAGACTGGTGGGCAATGGGTATCATCCTTTATGAGTTCCTAGTGGGCTGTGTGCCTTTCTTTGGAGATACACCAGAACAGCTCTTTGGTCAGGTGGTCAACGGTAAGAAATCTGTTAGTTCAGTGCATTCTATCTGAGTCATCCCATGCAACATTTCTTCATATAAATACAGGTTAAATTCTTGTTTCTGTTAGTCTTTGGTTTTTGATCTTCACTTAAAGTTGGTGCAATGTGCTTCTATGTTCAGATGATATCATCTGGCCAGAAGGGGAGGATGCTCTGCCAGCTGATGCCCAGGATCTTATCACCAGGCTACTGAGACAGTGCCCTATGGAGCGCCTGGGAACAGGTTGGTGGCAATGTGACTGATGATGAATGGTACAAGTCAGAAGTAGACAAATGTAAAATTTGAAAACATTTAAATCTTCTCTTTCACCACGTCTCAGCACTTGTTCTGGCAGTTTGAGCCGTTTTTGTGGCTGCTTTATTTGACACAATACAGACATATTGTCCAACAAATAGACTTTTATGTGTATGTCGAAGCTGTGATCATGAGCGTTTGTAATGCAACGTTTGGACTGAAGCAGAACCTTGAACCTGTAAGTTAAGGCTTGATTGGTAAAATTGTTGTTTATAGACAGACAGACAGGTAAAGAGGCTGTGATAACAGGTGAAAGCGCCATGACTTGAGTATGTCAAAGCTCATGAGAGGAAAGCCATCTTGTCATTTTACAAGATGTTCTCAAAGCAAAAGGAGACATGAGGGTATTAAGGGAGACCCTTTTAATAAATTGGCTAAAGATTAGCTGTAAACCTGTCCCCAGATGGGGCAGATTTGCAAGCCAAACCTGTTTTATGTCTGATGTATTTCTTTTTTTTCTCCAGGTGGAACCACTGAGGTGAAGATGCACATGTTCTTCGTGGGTCTGGACTGGAACGGCCTCCTGAGGCAGAAAGCTGAATTCATACCTCAGCTAGAGACTGATGAGGACACCAGTTACTTTGACAGTACGTGACAGATCAGACAGATACACCTCAGTGCCTTTTATGATCTAGCGCGGACTCGCCAATACACTGCAATACAAATGTGGATCACTCAAGAGGGACACAGTGCTGTATAATAGGCTGTCATAATGTTGATGATGATTTTACACGAATGCATGGTGGTAGTTTGTCTAACAGGCATTGTGTCTCCTACAGCCCGATCAGAGCGCTACTGTCACCTGGACTCCGATGACGATGATGAAACCAATGATGATGAATCATCTCTGGAGCTCCGACAGTTCTCCTCTGTTGCCCACCGCTTCAGCAAGGTTACTCCTTGGTCTTCACCTATAGTATATTTTAAAAGATATATGTAACTCTTTGATGAGAAGAAAACAACTTTTTGAGAACACAATCCTCCAAATATCTTGATTTAAACTTCTATGTAACCCATTTTCTTAAACTCCAGGTGTACAGCAGCACAGAGCACCTGTCCACCTCCACGCCGTCAAACCAGAGCCTGTCGTCATCCGAGCGAAGCCACAGTGAGGAGAAGGAGGAACGATGGGAGGGAAGGGGAGTCCTCTCCCCTGGTGATGGACACAAAAACTTGGCTACTGGAGACAAGAGGACAGATGGACACAGGACGAGGTGGGAACATGAAACGTGAGAGAGTGATGTCCCTATTATTTGAGTAACAAGCTCTCGCCTTGTTGAGCCATAAATGTTGAGATGGAAGTATTCATTAAAATATGAAGCACTTTATATTCAAAATTAGCAATTTATACGGGATATTGAAATATTTTAGAATAATAATAAATAAATAATAAGTCACTCTAACTGGTTAACACTATAACTTCCTCCAGGTTTGATCCTTTCTGGGGGTTTTTATGTGTTGATATGTTTTGTTTTTTTTCTGAATATGCTCTGACTTCCTCCACCTGACACGCAGATCAGATGAAGGCTTTCACATTGCTCTTGGTGTGAATGGCAGGGTCAGGTTTCCTGCTTTCTATTCAGTGCCGTACTGGGAAAGACTCCAGGCCACCCTATGACCCTGAATAGAGTTAGCTGTTAGGACTGACATGACCTCTACTTATACAATTGTGATGTTTTAGCAGATGAAATCACCATTTTGTCCTCCAAGTGAATGTAACCAAATAACTACTGGTTGAGAAACATACCAGAGCTCAATTTGGTGAATATGGATTTATGTTTTTTTTAATACATAGTTGCTATTTTCACAGGAAACACAATGTTTCTTGCTCAACACAAATACATCCATCAACCAAACTGTAAAAGAGAATCTTATCTTAGGTTTTACTTAAGTCCCGTACGTACTGTGTTTCCCCTCGCAGTCTGCGTCCTCGTGCTTCATCCAGCTCCTCCCAGTCAGAGCGCAGTGCCAGCCCACTGGTGATGAACAGCACTCAGAGCCTTGACATCATGCCTCGCTTTGCCATCTCTGCCGAGGAGGAAGGTAAGATTGACCAACACAGACCTCCTTATACTCCGTCCTCCTGTTATTTTGCAACAATGAAACGCCAGTGCTGACATTCTGTACGTCCTGATTCTAGATGGGATGGTTTCGAACTTGCGGCGCATTCGGCTCCGGAGCAACAGCACAGGCACCAGGCCGTCCTTCCGACGAGGGGCGTCCCGACGCATTGCCCACCAGCTGGAGACCCCAGAGAAACCCAGATCCCCAGCTGGCAAAGTCCCCAAGTCTGCCTCCGTCTCTGGCCTTTCTCTCATCATCACCCCAGGTAAACTAGATACTAATAATGTCTACAAAATGTAAACAAAACGTGACTATCTTTGTCACTTACTCTAGTTCCCATTGAAGCTGGTATAGATTCAGCAGCATACTGAAATTCTAGACATAATCATGTTTTTTAAACAAGTCTTTAAAAGGCACGACTGTGCCAAGACTATTCGTGTGTTTACAGTGCCCTCTACAGCTTGAGACTCTGTAACTTACACAATAAACACACAAACCATAAATACTGTGACCAAGATAAGAATGTCACCTGACGATGACCTGATCATTTCAGTAATTTAACTACAAATCACACATGGAATAATTTCGCATTATTATTATGGTAGTTTGGTAGAAGTAATTTATAAAACACTAAATGGTGTAAGATCAGTCAGGAGTACATACACTCATTCTGATGACCTTTCTAATAATCTTGTCCTCAGATGACTCAGCAGGTCCTCCTACTAGTCCCAAATCGTCTTTGTCCTTGTCGTCCAACCCCTCGTCCAGAGACTCATCCCCCAGCAGGGATCTCTCTGTCAGTATCAGCTGCCTCAGGCCTCCTGTGGTCATTCACAGCTCAGGGAAGAGGTTTGGCTTTGCGCTACGAGCTATCAGAGTCTACATGGGAGACAGTGACGTCTACACTGTTCACCACATGGTCTGGGTATGTGTCCTCATCACAGGTGTAGCTGGTGGTGTATATTCTGTATATTTAATAAATGTAGAGTGTAATTATGAAACATGCACATGGAGACAAAGAAAATCAGTGATTGTGCCAAATCAACTCTGTATTTCTTTGTTTTATGTATGCATTTTGACTTGTTTAATGCTGTGCAAATAGTTAGTGTTCACATATTATGTTTTATTTTCAGTAAATAAACCGGAAATATCAGTTATAATAATTACATAGGTGAAACATTGTCAGTCATGGTAACAGCTGATTAGATGGTTGCTTGCTTGACCAACAGTGTGTTGAGGAAGGCAGTCCAGCGCACGAGGCAGGACTGAGGGCTGGTGACCTCATCACTCACGTGAACGGGGAGTCTGTCCAGGGACTTGTCCACACTGAAGTGGTGGAGCTCCTGCTCAAGGTACGAGGATAACTTGAACTTTTAATGCTGTTTTTCTGCACACATATTGTATATTGAGGATCGCAATTGTGATTACAGTGTTACAGTGTGTTTTTATATAAGGAAAAGTCTAAATGTAATGCATACTTTCCTTAAATAATAACATTATTTTGTGCCTTTTCTCCAAAGAGAGTGACTCTATGCCTTGTAAATATGTGTTTATGTTTACGGTCTGTTTTCAACAGAGTGGCAACAAGGTGACCCTGCAGACTACTGCACTAGAAAACACTTCTATCAAAGTGGGTCCTGCCAGAAAGGTGAGCTACAAGTCCAAGATGGCCCGGCGCAGCAAGAAGAGCAAGAGGAAGGATGGACAGGACAGGTACATGAGGGGGGAATGAAGTTACACCTGCAGTATTACTGTTTGGCATTTGGAGGTCACATCTGAAGCTTATTTTAAGATACTGTTAGATCTCGTCATAAAATCATTTTATGACTAAAATCATACCTGTTTGTTACTTAACCTTAAAGGCCTTATTCATGACTGAAGAGAGAAAGCACTAATGAAGATTTGATCAATTGCATAAATATGAATGGCCGTTGTTTTACCTCCAGTGCCAAGTTCAGCTCATTGAGAGTCTTGATAATCACTTAAGCATGGAAAAAGTTAAAGCAAAGGAAAATATTGTGGAAAAAACACACCTGACACACGTCTTTCCCCTTGCACAGCCGACGACGTAGCATCTTGAAGAAGCTGTCTAAGCATACGCCTCCTCCACCCATGCAGAGCAGTCGTAGCTTCTCTTCAGGTTTCCACCAGTCATCTAGCGACAGCCTCTCTGGCTCCCCCACGCAGAGTCTCTCCCCTGGGCCTTCTACGCCTTGTCGCTCTCCTGCTCCTGACCACTCTGGAGGTGAGTGAGGATGCCATGAAGCACTTGCATCCCCGAAAAGGAAGCTGTTGATCTCTTTGTGTTGTTTTTATGTTAAGGCTTGTGAAAAATGCTAAAAAAAATTCTCTTTTTCTCAGATTCAAGTTCTTCTCCTTGCTCCAGCTCCCCTAACTCGCCTGTGCCACAGGCCCGTCCCAGTTCGCTACATGTCTTGGGTCGCTACAACAAAGCTGGCCGCTGCAAGTCCACCACCAGTATCCCTCCTTCTCCACTGGCCTGCATCCCACCTCCTCAGCCCCTCTCTCCGCAGTGCTCTCCATCCTGCCTCCCAAGTCACCCCAAGTCGCTACAGGGTTTCCATGGCAAGACATTATCCCCTCCCACTATTGCCCGCCATTCTGTGCGGCCCCGCAGTGCAGAACCACCACGCTCACCACTCCTCAAGAGAGTTCAGTCAGCAGAGAAGCTGACAGGAGACAAGATGACAGGAGGATACCATGGAGATAGGAAGGCCTACAGCACTCGCCGCCACACCATGGAGGTGCCCCTGTCTGAGGGGGAGGGGCTGGAGGACATGGACGGGGACACTGCCACGGGGTTTGTCTGTGTTGGTGAGCACGGCCGTCAGGGGCTGTACATAGCTGGGCAGAGAGGCCACCAGGACATGGCCAGTGGAGGCAGCGAGCACCACCGCACCACCGCCTCGCCACAACACCGCAGCGGCAACCACCACTCCAAAGAGGTGGTGGTGATGAGGAAGCTGGCTCTGTCGGAGAGAAGGGACTCGTTCAAGAAACAGGAGGCCGTGCAGGAAGTGAGTTTCGATGATTTGGAGGAGAGAGAAGCAACGCCGAGCCCAACGCTTCCCGTCACACAGCCAAACATGTTCAAGGCGTCCTGGATCAACTCGGCCCCTTCAGGATCAAGTGTGAAGCAGGACGGAAGAGGATCAGAGGGTACAACAAAAGAGCAGAAAGCAAACTCAAAAGACAAGAAAGGGTTTTAGTTTTGTCACTTTGCCAGGAAAAGTAGGTCCACGAAGAGACTGAGAAAAGGAAACCTGCTACTGTACAATTTGAAGGCCTTGCATGTGTGTCCATAAAACTGTGACCAAGTACCAAATCATAACAAGCAACTGCTTGAAGACTGAAGAGCAAATTAACATGGGCGGTTCTCAGTAATATATGCATCCTGCAACACTGTTAACAGAATAATGACTGGTAAATATTTCCTACATGCTTGTTTTCTTGCTTGGTTCTGAAATCACTGTGGCACCTGTAACGGATGTATTTTGTAAATATTTTTGGTTTTAAATGAAGAAACTTATTTATGACTTTTTTGGTTGCTGAAAATGGCTCAGATGCTTCAGCTGTTCTTAGTTCAAGAATTGCACAAAAGAAATCCAACAACTTCTCAGAGTGGATTTTACAGTTGGTGCCGAAAAGAGCAGGTTACATCAGTCTAGCGTATCTTTTTTTTTTTTTTTTTTTCATACCCCAATGCCTGTCTAGAACTAGGTGTTGTTTTGTGTTCAGATTGGGTCCTTGAAACAAACTTATAGTGTTTGTTCTGCAACATATAATTTTGAATAGAATTTCAGACAATACTCTGTGCTGCCTTTCAAAAGAAATCCATCATACAGATTGTGGTGTTGACCGCTTGGACTCATCCATCTTAAACGCAGGCCGTGTATAAACATTTTCAAAGGACAAAAATATCAACATCTCAATATTTGGAGGCCTAGCTGTGGTTCCAAAGCATAACCATAGCAACCATTTAAAAAGGTACTGTAGTTGTATATAAGAAGCTTCATGCATGCATGGGCTGTTCTTCCACTTGCCATCTGTCCTGTAAAACAAGTGCGTGAGTGCTGACACTCCTCCTAGCAGTGGTTTAAATCATAACCTGATCAACATAGATGTGTGTAGATGAAGCTGTTGTCTCTGTCCTCTAATACCTTATGGGAACAAGCCTCCGTCCAGCTCCTTACAAACCTAGTCTAGCTGAAGTGTTTGCACAAGTTGTTGTAGTAGCGGTATAACCGTTTATATTTCAGGATGCTCTCCTACTCTGTGGGATTCAGAACTTGTACAGTGGATGCAACAAACAAATCTGGCTCCCTTGGCTGTTTTTATTTTTATGTGTGTTATGAATGAATGTTTACATTTTAGTGCAAATATGTGTGTTGACTTTGTTAAATTATTGTGAAAAAAGTGAATGACAGATAATTCAACCAGAGGCCCTGAGTGGATGAAGAAATGGGTAGAAGTGATTTCCTTTTTGTATATTTTGATATGGAAACAGTCTTGTTGCAGTACTAATAACCAATGCTGTTGACGTATATTGTATAAACAATGGTGGACCTTATAACAGCTGTTGGTAGTGTTTTTGGAAAGTGACCTTGTAAGGGTAGACATTTTGTAATGTCACTTAAGTGGCAGGATCTTGATCTCATGTTGCGATCATGCTCACAGTATGGTGCATGCTTCACATCCCAATATAATATTCCCACAATTTTACAAAATATTTTTTAAGTTATTAATCTCATCGAATGGACGATTCTTAATCTAATCTGTGATCTTTAAAATTTGATCAGCTATGTATTCTTTATTTTATATTTTTGTTCCCATTTTGCTGTTTTGTTGTTTTTTCATTCAGGAACTGTTTGGATCAGCAAACAAAAATATCTTATTTCACATTCATTTGTTTAAAGAAGAAAATTTGGCCCTGTGGCAGAGTGGAGGGAGCTGTTATTGTGGGAATTTATAATGGACATTTAGCACGTACTAAACCTTGAACGGTGGTTATAGATTGTGGGGGTTAAAATTAGCAGTTTGTTTGTTGAAAAAACGGTGTGTCTGTGTGGAATTTGTCACAGAATTTCTGATGCAATATACATCTTGGTATGTTCTTAGGATTTGATTTTTTTTTTATTTTATTTTATTTTGCACCAAACCGTCACAGTATCTCTTAATTTGTATCACCATGCCCTAAATGTAAATAATGTTTTTAAAATGAAGAGCTCATTTTGTGTTGATCTCAGCACTCGTCCACACCAGCAGTTTGGCGTCACACATCACAATGAAGCATCATGACGACTCTTCTCATCTCTGTTTTTGTCTGTGTGTGGGTGTGATAAACTCCATGTCTTCATGTCATTCATCAGTGGTCATCCTCCATATTTTCCACACTTCTTTTAGTGAGTTTGTGTGTTAAAGTTGTTGCTCCCCATCTGACCCCTTGTCCCCACATGACAAACTGGCCTTTGTGAAATTCCTACCATGTGGGTATCTGATACAGACCGGTGTAACATTGTATGTTTTTTTTTTTTTTTTATTGTCTTAACAGTGCTTGAAATAAATGAATTGCAACAGGACTACAAAGTCCAGGACTACAAAGTGTTTGTACTTGTCATTTGTCCCCCATATAACTACATTTGCAAGTTTGTGCCACCATAAACAATTATAATCTTTCTTCGGTGTAGGGTGGTGAAGTTTGGCACTCTACACTGATCAACACATAAATACTACAATAATGTAATAATGTGTAGAATATGTATAGAAATAATAACTAGATATGATAAATATTATACCCACTCTGGACATAAACAGATCAAGTCCAGGTTTTGTCCTTCACAGTTGTACCTGACTATTAAATACTGTCTACTATTAAATTCCTACATTAAGTCTAACCCAATCACAAAGCTAGAAATGTATGAAGATTTAGTAAATGATTGGGAAATGTTTAAGCATTGACAAACTAAGATGTTGATTGTAAAAAATAAAAATAAAAATAAAATAAAAAATAATGGAGAGGAGCTCAATATGAGAAGATGTCCCTATGTAACCCCGCATTGGATCAGACATGGATTTATCATGTGGTTGAGCACGTTTCCTTTTTCATAAGAACAGGACTCTTTGCAATAAAAGACAGCTTAAAGTATACGGTTGTGGGGAAAAAAGCAGCCTTACAGCTTAACATTGTCAGGTTCAAATTTCTATTATGGGCCGAGGCCATTCGGTGACCCCTCACTAATCGCTCGGACTTTTCCGCTCGGCTTCGTCACTTTCCGCGCTCTTCATATTAGTTCCCACGCACTCTCCTCCCTGCGCCGTGCTGAGCTGGAAAATGGCTGTGTAGGGAGCAGGGAGTCATGAACGGGAAAAGAAAAAAAGAGCGAGAGAAAGAAGGCGAAGCACTAAGTGAACAGAGGGTTTGCTAGAAGTTTAACGCACACCGAGAAGCTTTCCTCCGCAGATGCGGCACTACACGGCCTCCGTCTGCCACTTTGACGCGTTCAAACGCCGCAGCCAAAAGTGAGAAGAGTCAAGAAATATCCGCGGGTGAGTTTTTCCAAGTTATTGCACATTTCCAGTAACGTTACAGCAAGGCAGCAGCAGCCACTGTACTGGAAAATGGTGGAAGCGCTGCAAGTGTGCTTAGCGCACGCTGTTGACTTGTGCCCCAGTTTAAAAGTTTCAGGACGAGAGTTTTTTTCTTGTTTATTTTATTCTCTGCGCAGTACACATTGCCCTAAAATGCAGTATTTATTCTTGCAGCATGTTGCTGTGACGTGAAACTTCACCGTGAAACGGTCGTTAAATCTTTATAACTAACATTTTT
The DNA here is from genome assembly GCF_021292245.1 of Micropterus dolomieu. NCBI lineage: Eukaryota > Metazoa > Chordata > Actinopteri > Centrarchiformes > Centrarchidae > Micropterus > Micropterus dolomieu. Next base: position 6,990,903 of record NC_060169.1, on the reverse strand, counting down.
TAGTTAACTTAAAGTTAATTTGGAGTTGAATTTAGTAGTTTTTGACTTAGTTGTTTATTCTTGATATGCCCTGAGAAAATGGGAAATATGACTTTTAAGCTAGTAGCTCTTAGAGTAATTTAAACCCCTGAGTTTAGAGGGTTTTTTAAGATAAATGCTAAAATTCGTTAAAACGTTAGATGTTACTGTGATTGAAAAGGTTATACTGCAAGACTTGAAGACAACAAATAAGCCAAACTTTGCAGTATACTCTCCCTGTGTATAACATTGGTAGTAAATGTTACACCACAATCGTGCCTTTACATTGACTGCAGACTATGGGAGGCCATAATGTGTGGAGGCATAACATAGCTGAAGGCCTGACATGATGATGTGTGTTACATCCCTGGTTTGAGGATTTGGCATGCATCAAGGAGTTTATGGAAATTGTGCCACTTGCATAATAAGACAAGGCACTCAACTGTGTGGAGAGACCCCCCTTTCCCTCTTGTAATTGCTGAATCCAGCATTATGCAAGCAAATGTCAATCCTCCTTTACGCTGCTTTATCAGTGTGAAGCATAACTTGTGGCAAAGCTTTCATTCTTCGTCTAAATGTCTTAAAATGCTGTGAATGGCTGGCAGGGCTTGTTTCCCAAAAGAAATGGAGCTTCTCAAAATGCCAAGTGTCACTTCTCACAGAGGCTGAATAAAATGTAAGCTAACTTAAAGTTCCACCAGACGCAGTAAAGCTGTGGTTATTATTGTTATATGTGCCTTAGGTGGGGGACCCAGTTAATCTGAAATGGCGTTAATTGATGAAAATAGCAACAGAATACGGCTTTAAAGACAGTTCACGCATAGCTCCACTAGAGATACTGCAAACTCGGAGCTGGGATTTGTACCCAAGAAAAGCGAAACATCTAATAGCTAATAAAAGTAAGATTTTCTGAACTCTTCAGGGAGATAAATTAGCCTATTTGGACTCCCTATTCAACACTGACTGCAAATCTAGTTATACACTTTTTGGAAACCTTTGTCCTGGATGTCACCAATTGCTGACAGGAGTTGGGAACATGTCACTGACTTATTGACTTATTGTTTTTCCTCGGCTTAGTCCTACAATCCAGGAATACTCTTCAGATCATAAAACATTTTTATAGCATCAGAAGTGATAGACTGAATGCCAGGCAAATGCACCCATTAAGTGTAAGTTAAATTCATTTTATGTGCCACTTAATTTGAAAAATAGTTCCTTGTTTATCTGTGTCACAGTGGGATTAGTATTTGATTAGCTTTGTTTGTGCTATATGTTACAATGGAGGCCACTTGGAGGAGTCAGAGTGCATTTTTATGCATTTATATTCGACGTGTGAGGGGTAAATGGGTATTTATTTTAATATGCAAGAGAAATGCAGTCATCTGGGTGAACGAAACAAGTATACAGCTTACTAACCACTTAATCTACTACATGCTAACTACGCAGCAAAAAAGGCCTTGTGGTATTTTCAGCTGGTGCAGACTTTGCAGGTTTATCAGATTGTTATTTCTTTGTTGCAGTCAAAATATTTAAACTTAAGAGTGGGGTCTCATGGGCTCGAGGTAGCATTTTAAACTAGCTAAGCCATTGAAATGCCTGCACCTTATGTATATCTTCCGATAAATACAGTGAGCTCTCTTTAACTGTAGAGCCTTGTGGTATATTTGACTTTTCAGAACAGGGCCGTCTCAGTGCTACATTATCTTCATAGCAGATGTTTCTATTTAGCAAAGTGAGCTTTTCAGCTTCATTAAGGATAGATAGAATTTAGGTGAACATAAGTGAAATTATAAAATAAGCCCCCATTTTAGGCAGAAAAATAAGTCCTCACAAGCTCCTGTGTTGTTGGCCTATCCTCCCTGCCTGTGGCGCAGTAGATTTTTCAGTTCCATGTGAACAGATGGCCCGAAGCCAGGCTGCATGCGTGGTGGCTCTGTAGTCAGCTCCTCACCAGCAGGGCCATAAAGGTCCAACACATACATAAACTTTAAAGCAGTAACTGTGTGTTCACATGTAGGTCTGAATTTTGTACAATGCATTCATTTGTCTTATTTGTGAAAGTAATTTAAGGACAACAGACAAGGACAATGCAGCCTTTCTTTTTTAGATGCATGAAATCCGTTAACTGTGAGACATATAGCATTGTGTAACCTTGCTTTTTGCCAGTTGTATCCTTTTATTTAAAAAGTACAAGCTAAGACTACATTCTTAAAAATATTAAACTGTCAGCTCTTTTTGAAAAATAATCACATACAGCCATGGGATGAACTGCTGCTGATGAGTTGGATTGGATTTGCGAAACCATGTTTCCTGTCAAAAAGTCAAAGATAAAAATAAATAAAATAAAATAAAATGATGGGTTCATCTAATTTTACAGTGACCTACATAGGTATGACTGTTGAAAAGTGAAAAAAGGCACGATTGATGATGCAGTAGGTTGAAAAGTCGAAGAACACCCTCAGGTCTACAGAGAAACTTGTTCATCTGCATTGGTAGCTGATAGCTGGAGGATAGACTGACAGGATACATTAATTAGCCTACATACATATATTCAGGTATGTTTATGTACTGTAGATAATTTGACATATTGCATATAGAGCTAGACCGATAAATTTATATTAGTTTGTTAATATATTAATAAGATAAATCGTTATTGGCATATATATGTCCGCAGATGAGTAATAAGAAATATTAGTACAGAAATGCTAAACTAGGTTTGAGGACATCTCACTCCCCCCTCTCCTCAAGAGGCTACTCCCCTCTTACCAGGCCGTCCTTGTAAATAAGAAATTGTTCTTAAGTGTCCGACCTGGTTAAATAAAGGTTTAATAAAATAAAAACATCTAGAAGCAGTGTTACCATTACATAGTTTGTCCTGCAGAGAGCACTGACAAGTAAAACAAAATAATAATAATAATAATAATAATCTTTATTTGTAGAGCACTTTTTAAAAACAAGTTACAAAGTGCTTTAACAAGTGTAAAGACAATAATACCCCAAAGACTACAAAGAATACAAAAACACTACAAGATAAAAGCATGAAAACATTGAAAAGACTAAAATACACGTTTAAGATAAATATAAAACTAGTAAAATAGAATAAAATAAAAGGGATAAAATAAAGTCAAATAAGATCGGGAAAGGCTCTCCTATAAAAGTATGTTTTAAGAAGGGACTTAAAAGAGTTCACTGACTCAGCCGACCTGATTTCCTCGGGCAGGCTGTTCCAGAGCCTCGGGGCCCTGACAGCAAACGCTCTGTCCCCTTTAGTTTTCAGTCGAGACTCTGGAACAGACAATAGACCTCTGCCCGAGGATCTCAAGGTACGTGCTGGTGTGTATGGGACTAAAAGTTCAGAAATATAACAAGGCGAGAGGCCATGAAGAGCTTTAAAAGTGATCAATAGAATTTTAAAGTCAATTCTAAAACATACTGGGAGCCAGTGTAATGAAGCTAAAATAGGAGTAATGTGGTCATATTTCTTTGTTCTGGTGAAAAGCCGGGCAGCTGAGTTCTGGACAGTCTGGAGTCGATCAATAGATTTTTGGGTTAAACAGGTGAAAAGGCTGTTGCAATAATCCAGGCGTGATGAGATGAAGGCGTGTAAAATGGTCTCGGTGTCCTTAAAAGTTAACATAGATCGAATTTTTGCTATATTTCTAAGTTGATAAAAACATGATTGAACAAGCTTTGTGGTGTGCTGCTCGAAATTTAAATTACTATCAAACCAAACACCAAGGTTCTTTGCCACAGGCTTAATGTGATTTACTAGGGAACCAGCAGATGGCAGTATTTGATTTGCCATCTGCTGGGACCCGATGACCAGGATTTCTGTATTGTCTGAGTTCAGCTGGAGGAAATTATTTGACATCCATTTTTTAACTTCACAAAGGCAGTTATTAAGTGAACTCAGCATTCCAGGGTCTGTGGATCTGATGGGCAAGTATATTTGTGTGTCATCAGCATAAATATGAAAAGAAATGCCATGTTTATGGATAATATGTCCAAGGGGAAGCAGATACAAGGAAAACAAAATGGGTCCAATTATGATCCAGTTTCACCAAAATCAGTGAAGAGAGTTGGGTTTTTGTACAGTAAGTGGGGCCCGGTCCCAGAAACACTATGCTTCAGCAACATTATATTGAGAAACCTTTGCATTGGATGCTAAATTAATACAACAAGTCCAGAATGAGTCATCAGCATTTTAAAATACTTTTCCAAATGAAAAACTTTTAAATATCATCAAGAATACCTACAAAACAATGTTTTTTGTCATCGATGGGCCAGATACTGCCATAGTATGGTGACATAGTGCAAAGCATATCATTTAAAAACATTTAAACATGGATTTTGCAAATGGGAGATTTTGTTATTCTATGTTTCTCTAAAAAAATACACTGAGCAGACAACGCATCATTTATTCTGCTCTTGGCACTGAAGTAATCCAAAAGTAACTAACAGTAATCAGATTACATTTTTAAAGTAATCCTCCCAACCCTGGGGCTAATGTAAGGATAGGTTATTATTATTTCAAGGAAGGCAAACACAACAATTCCCAGGATCGTTTTTGCAATAATCTGCTGCTGCTGCTCCTCCGTGGTGCTCTGAAAAATCTGGGAGTGACAGTTTGGGGCCGAGACACAAATAAGTATTTCACTCATCAGAAATTCAGTCCGATTTAGTGCAGTGAGGGCTCCAGCACTCTGAGTGGTTAAACACAGTTTAAATCACGTAGTAGGTGAGTGCAAAGAGAACATTCTCTCAGAGAGCTCTTTCACAAAGCAGTAGTCCAATTACAGTTAGACAGGATAAAAGCCAGGACCAATTAGACCTCCTGAGCAAATCACAGAGATATCCTTATTGAATCTGAAATAAGATGCTTCATAGTTATTTAAATACACCCGGTCTGTATTTCAAACTAATTTATAATAATGGTTTAGTGCCTATCTAAATTCAATCAACACCCCTTCCAGTGATTAATGATCATTAGTGAACACAGTTTCAGTTTAAACTCAGTTGCACTTGTGATTCTTTTATAGCTGCATATGATACTGAAAATTATGACAGGTTTTATACTTAAGAAGGCAGCTTTGCAGAGCGCGTTAACCCTAACCCCATTCTGATAAGTAGCTAATGGCTTAGGTGAGAGGGTGAATTCACTTTTATTTCATGACTGCCACAAACCACTAGAGATAACAGATTCAGAACAGAAAAATATTTAGATTTCATTGTGAAGGAAGTTTTCCTTTGTTAAGGGTAATATCACACAGGTTTCATGTCAGCTTCTTTTACTGAGCTAAAGTAAGCTAACGGTTAGGCCTGTGACTCTCCCAAACAGCAGGAAACTTTGTGATCCATTTCCTAACCCAAGTTTGAGATCATCTTTATTTTGTTTCATTACAGACAGACTGACTGACTCTCTTTAAAAAGTGTTGCATGTGATGAGGTTTACTTAGGTAAGCATAGTGTCTTATTTTGAACCAGTATTTTCACACGTACATGTATAGTGTGTTCAACAATAACTTTTTTTGGACATGTAGTGAATTTCTGTAGGTCTAGGAGGGATAAATACTCCCCCAACAGGAAGTATCCTTCAGATTTGGTTTCGTAATACACTGTATTCAACTGTGTATTGTCTTCCCAGCCAGGCTTCAATAAACAATGCTGTATAAGACATCCTGCATTTTCCTGAGATCTTTTCCTGCAAAGAGTTGCCTCACTCCCAAAAATTTCATATTCATGGCACATTTACATGAATATTCACATCCATATGTCATATTATGAAAAAACAGCCAGGCAGTTAACTGGAAAACTGATATAAATTATACATTGTGGCAATCAGGAGAGATTGCATAAGAAACTATATACAGATTCATGGATATTATATGACATAATCTTATTATGTTCTTTTCTTTGTTGATAATTGAGTTTGAAATATGTCATGCATTTGTGCATGTTTGTTTCAGGAGCTGATCACTACCTTATACATTGGCTTTCTGAGCCTGATCTTCTCCTCGTACTTTGTCTACCTGGCAGAGAAAGATGCAGTCGACAGCAGTGGCTCATCCGAGTTTGGAAACTACGCTGATGCTCTGTGGTGGGGAGTGGTAAGTGTGTATGCACATGTTTTACCATGTGATGGTTGTGAGGGGCTTAGTCAAAAGTCAAATTAGTTTTGTTCACAGTTAAACCAGGGCCCCAGTATTTAGATCAGACATGGTCCAGTCATTATTATATATGTCTGATATTTGAAAGATATGATGAGGTTTGATGGACTGTATTTTTATTGTATTTTTATTTAATATCCGAGGAGGGGCGTCTGTGGCTCAGGGGGCATAGAGGCATCGTCCTTTTAAGGTCGATGGTAGATCCCCGACACCCCCACGTCTGCATGTCGAAGTGTCCTTGGGCAAGATACTGAACCCCAAATGGTAGCCATACAAATACAGACCATTTAGCATATCAACTGGACTGATATACATTTAGCTGACGCTTTTATCCAAAGCGACTTACAATTGCTATTCATATCAGGTCGCACACCTCTGGAGCAAATAGGGGCTCAGGGACACAACGGTGGATAGGTCACAGTGGGAATCGAATCCAGGTCCCTCACACCAAAGGCATGTGTCTAATCCATTGCGCTATCACCTCCCCTTATAGGTCAGCATAGCATGAAGTCTTGAAGCAGGGGGAAACGGCTAGCCTTGCTTTGTGTTATATTACTGCGTTACAGCAAAAAGCAAAACATTGCTGTAATTGCGTTACTTATGTAACGTGTTACTCCCAACACTGGTGCCATCATTGTGTAAATGTGTAAGAATGAGTTAATTTCTCTTTCTGGTGGGCAGTTGGCACCTTAGCCTCTGCTTGTCATTGTATGATTGGTGTGAATGTGATGTAGTGAAAGCACTTTGAGTGGTCAGAAAGAGTAGAAAGGCGCTATACAAAGACCATTTAGCATATCAAGCTGTAGTTAGGGGACGGTTATAGGTCAGCATAGCATAAAGACTTGAAGCAGAGGGAAATGGCTAGCCTTGCTGTGTCCAAAGGTTACAATCTGCCAGCTCCTCTAAAGCTCACCTTTTAAAACATTTTATTTTGTTTGTTTAATCCATACAAAACTGTAGTGTAATATGAACAACTTGGGCTTTGATGTTTTAATTGTGCCTGACTATTTCTTGACTGGGAGAAGGGGACAGTCTGACTAGCTGTTTCCCCCTGCTTCCAGTGTTGTAAGTTAAGAGAACCACCTGGTGGCTGTAGCTTAATAATAACAGACAGAGCTGATAGTGCAATTAGTTTAATTACCAATTAATCAAGTCAACTTTAGTGATTACATTCCTGTAATTCATCTTTGAGAAGCCCTCAACCTGTACTGACTCACATTTTTATCAAACTCCATAGAACTATTTGATAGGATTATTAACATTAATATTGACATTAATTGTATTATGTTTCAATGAAAGTTTAAGTGACTCATCTTCTAAATGTTTCAGTTACTTTCCCAAAAAACACTGACTTGTTTTTAACAGTATTTGGCAAGTGAAAGGTCAAATATAGACTCTGTTGTTACATACTACTGTTGTTACAGAAGGTGTTGCGTGAAAACCCTTGGGCACATCCAGTGGGCCGCTAATACAAGCAGCAAAACAAGTAGTGTAGAGAATATGTGATGAAAATGTATTTTCAGACAATAAGTCACCACCCACTCTGCTTCTTGGAAACCTCAGGGACTCTGATATTAAGAAACGTACACACACATCTCATCATAACAACATCTCTCATATAAATAAAGGTTTACTTATAATATTTACACGTTATTTACTATGAGCTTCAGGTTTGAGTCCATTTTCACAAACTCTCAGTGCATAAAGATGTGTGAGTTAGAGAGGTAAAAAGCTCAAAGTTGTGGTTGGAGGGTCAGAGAAAACACAGGACTCATGCCCTGCACTAGACACTGACCAGGAAAATTGCACAGCATTTTAACAATTTCCTTAGCTGTGCTATTAGTGTTTGTTTAGTTACAAAGTCCTTTCAGTGCTTTTGATTAGCCACGTGGCTCTAGGTCAGATTCATTTTAATCCTAACTAAAATAACTCTTCAATGGATTGTCATGAAATTTTGTACATACATGTTCACAAAAGGATGAAACTACTTGGTGATCTCCTGATTTTCCCCCTAGTGTCACCATGATGTTCACGTTTTTGGTTTGGAGCAACATGTCTCTAATGTCAGTTACTCGATGTATTACTGTACAATTTGCCATAGACATTCATGCTTCACTCAGGGGTTAAATTTTTCCAATATTTTGTTTTTGGATTATATGCAAAATTATTTAATTAAAGCTTCAATTGTAGCATTCTAACACTAAACTTAGATGGTGAAAATGTCAAACATTACACCTGCTAAACACCAGCATGTTAATATTGTCATTTAAGTTATGTTAGCATGCGACTTAGCAAGCTTCAGATCTGTATATGACTGAAAATAGTCCCAAGTCTACAGCTCTGTGACAAAGCATTGTTAAAATATTGGAAATGTGGATACTTTTTGCTGTTGGATATATTTTACAGAATGCAACTCTTGAAATGAAGCTTCTTGTAAAAATGTTCTTTTTTTTTTTAAAGGTGACAGTCACTACCATTGGATATGGAGACAAAGTGCCACAAACCTGGATTGGAAAGACCATTGCATCCTGTTTCTCAGTCTTTGCCATTTCATTCTTTGCTCTGCCTGCGGTAAGTGGAAACTGAAATAGCTGAAACAAGCTGTCTTGAGGTTCTCCTGTTCACATGGAATTGCTACCATTCAAAACAACAATCCCTGATAGATGGTGGTCTTAAAAACCACCAGAAAGATGAGTACAGATGAATTCCAACTGAACTAAAGTTGAAATCAGTTAGGTCTTTTAAATAGGTATTAAAAATTTGTCATTAAAAGTTTGTAGTTGATTCATGTGTAAACAAAAAAAAAAAGTAATTTAACTACACTGGCTCTGACATGTTTTACCAGCCACTGCAAATATTCAAAGTGATTATAGTTAAGTGCTGTGAGGACCTTGGCAAGCCATACAATAACTTTACAGTGTACTATAATTCAAGGGTGCAGAATTTAGTAGGGACATGTCCCTACCAATATTCAGTGACTACTGAATAAATTTGATTAAAATATTTAAATACAACTAATGTTGTCCTTCAGTGTCTAGTCTATGCATTTCATACACAAACAATTAAAGGGGCCATATGTAGTTTTTCTTGGGCTATAGCAGTGAGGTTTGAGATTGCAACCACTACCTTCCCAGCGTGTGCTTGTGCACATGCTCGAACTAATGAGCCAAAACAGATACAGACACCGGAAACAGCATCACACAACATGCTGGAAACTCCGGTAAACTCTCACTGCAACATTACAGTAATATTTCTATCAGCTTGACATTGAACTAATCCATGCTCATTACATTGACTGCATACTCTGAGTTTACAACCCGTTCACAAATCGGCAAAAACAAAAAAAATTTTTATTATATATATATATATATATATATATATCTATCTGGGATATCAGCAGCAACCTCAGCACACCCGCACACTGCAAACAGGAGACAAGCAGAAACCCTTTACACAACAGCAATTTACAAACATTCCACACAATAGACACTGCCACCAGCCCACATAACATATTATATATACACCCAGAGAAGAAGACAATCATAACTCTGTACCTGCACACAGGAGACAAGCAGAAACTCTGAGCTTAGTGTGTGGCTGGTTAAATGACTGCAGATTGGAGGTCACGCCCAAGAACACCTGTCTGGCATCAGCCCATCCCCATGCAATCAGCCCATGTGAAAACCACACCCACCAAACGCTCACCCATCACACTATCACTGCACTCAGGCCGATACAGGTCTACCCCATTGCACCTACACTGTACATTTACAGCTAAACTGGGGCTTGTTGTTGATCCATATCTCTCTGCTCTGCTTGTCTGCCATTCACCCATCTTGCATGCCTGCCAGCTCGCAGAGAATTGCATGCATATCGCAGTTCCACGGGTCTATTCCAAGGACTGTTTAAAAACAATATATTAGTTGTGTGGTTCATCAGTGGTGATAAATGATTCTAACGTCTGGTGCACAACAACTCTGCACAACACCTGTCTCTCTGCTTCTTCAGCCACACACACACTACACCACACATGACGCCCACTTACTTAAGGTTACAATTGTGGATTTATTCACACACTTTAAAAAGATTTAATAAATCATAATAGGCTGTATATTAACTTATAGGGAGAAAACCAGTAGTAGTGCACGTTATTCCTTAATTTTTGGTTAACTTTGTGTTTATTTCTAGCTTTTGGATCATTGCCGCCTTTAAGTGTGTCGTAAAAACTGAATTAATGAGCAGTAACTCTGCTGTGCTGTTGTTCACAGGGAATCTTAGGCTCAGGCTTTGCCCTGAAGGTGCAGCAGAAGCAAAGACAGAAACACTTCAACAGACAGATCCCTGCAGCTGCCTGTCTCATTCAGGTATTTGCCCAAAAAATACTGAAACAGAACCACAATACAGCTGAGGCTGTGAACTGTCTCTAATCCCTATCTTATTATTGAGACTCTCCTTTCATGTAGCCTTTACTTTCATTCTTGCATGGCAGGCATGTTGGCATGAAATTGTCCTGTCCAACCAATATGTTGCTATTTTCATGCCCCTCCAGACATCATGGAGATGTTTTGCGGTGGATAACTTTGATTCTGCCACATTCAAGATGTTTTTGAGAAAGAGATCCAACATCACCGCCTCCTCTCTGTCTACCCCCAAACCCAAGAAATCGGTTAGTAATCATTTTATACATTTCACTGTAACTGCTATTCATACTCAGTTTCCAGTTTATTGCACCAAGGCAAAACTAATGCAGTATGAAGCAACAGCCCTGCAATACTGTAAAACCTTCATGAAGAATGTAATGTTCACTTGTTTTTTTTTTTAGAAACTCTTTTAGAGAGGTGTTGATTAACTTTATATACAACTGGAAATCCATTATTGACTGTCCAATATACAATTTTATATTGCTTTCATAACGGTGTCACAATTTATTGTTGTGGTGATTTGAAGGATTGAAACTACTCTGGGTGATAAAATTTGAAAATAAAGTTTAAAAAAAATTTTATCATCATCATTATTGTGATACTGTAGGTGAATTTGTTGGTGAGGGAAAAAATGAAAAAATAAAATAAATTAAGACAGAACAGAAAAAAAGTTATACAGCCAAGAAATCAGCCAGCAGCAGCTAAATATTAATATTGATTATTCAGTATTACTGCTAGTTGGGTATCAGACCATGCCCACACTAATGCATAAATTTTAAAATGTTGTTTATATGTCAAATGTGTTTCCCTTAGGGGCCTCACCTTAGAGTTGTGGAATCTCACAATAACAGCAATATGAAATTACAATAGTCATCTTACTGACCTGACACTGTAACAGTAATTCCTGTGCAGCTGCACTTAGACCCTCAATGAAATCCCTACTCAATCTTCATACGTTAATATACCAACTATGTCAATGACATATAAATAAAGTCAGCGGCCGACCACACACAGTCATGAAAAGAAGAAATGTTTTGGCCATATTTATAAAGATCTGATAAGTTGAAAAGTTTCTTTATGTTTTAATTTTTGAAAACCACAACCATCTTTAAATCTTTCCACGATGAAAACAACATGGTTTTGCTGTTGTGTCACTTGGGTGTCAAACAAACACCTATACTGCTCCACAGGAACACTTTGTTGAGATGAGATGTTTGCATTTCTTGGGCAGGTGAAAATAAGGAGGATATTGAAAAGCACTGACAAGGACAACGGTCCAACTTCTCCCACAATTCCCAGCATCACTTACGACACTGTTTTTGACGGTGGGAGGGAGCTGAGTTCAGATGTTTACAGCACTGTGGGCACAGGTACTAAAAATGACACAAACTGTACAGTAGGCAAATCTCTGATGTACTAGCTTGGGTTCCAGTTCACTTTTATCAGTGTGAAAAACATTGCTTACAACATAACAGACTTCCGAATACATTTACACTGTTGAAAGGATGTTACAGTTAACAGGGCTCATACATTTCACCATATCTAAAGAGAATTTTTCAGTGTGTGGAAGATGTTGAACCAGTTAATAATGAGTTTCTAAATTCATGCGCATGGTTTCATTAAAATCAGAATAAATACGCACGATGTAATTTAAGATGCACATAAGCATAGAAAAAATTACTAATGCCACACTGCCTGAAAACCACACATTCAGTGATGAAATGTTTGATTGGAATTTCAGTTGTAGGGTTGTAGCCACAGGATAGGAAAATAACAAAGTCCAAACATTAAAGACGGATGAGCACATTGCAGTAATAAAACGTGAGGTTGCACTGACGATCGTGAACTCTACTAGTGCACTGCTGAACTTGCAAAGCTCCACACAACATACATTACTGCTGGATCAATAGTGGAGAACTGAGAGTGATATTCTGTAAAGAAGCAATTCCAACCATTTACAGTGCTGTATCATTCCAGTATTATTTAAGGTAGATTGTGTGTTGTCACTCCACATTCCTCAATCAACTCATTTAAATCTTTTTTAGAAAAGCCGAAATAGTGATAGTGAAGTATTGGATGAAGGAAAATAAAACAAATTTAACAGAATCTCAGTTGACTTTGTCTTTGCCTTCAGTGGTTTAACAGTTCTGCAGAATGCACACAGAGAGTGAAAAGCAGGACTCAGAGGCGGAGCAGTAGAAAGCAATCAATCGTCTACTTGGTTAGAAGTTCAAGGCAGAGTTCGGAAACAGGTAATCAGTCAGCAAACAAGGCAGGCAAGGGACAGGCAGGCGGAACAGCCAGGCAAGAAAAACAAATGAAGGCTGGAAAGCTAAGACTGGGTAATACATTAGTCAATCTGGCAAAACACTGGGGAGAGAGGCCTGATATATATGTAGGGGAGATAATGAGGGAATGGGGAACAGGTCGGCTGGTGAGTAAGTGGATAGGATGCCGGTACTACCAAGGGAGTTTAACCTACTCAGATTTAACTTGGGGTTATCAAGGAAGTCAGGGTTGACAAACTCTGACTTTCCTACATTACTGTGAAATGGTACTAAGACGGTGTATAAGATGTTGGTTAGTTGATTTGGTATCAACTTAACTGGAGTTTGTGTGTGTTTTCTTAAAAGGGCCGTGTTCTGCAATCAATCAATCAAACTTTATTTATATAGCACTTGTTGTACGAATGCACGATAATAATGCCACAGTATGAGGAATGTAAATTTGTAATTATCTTCACAGTGTGATTGATGTAATTCTCTATTTTGTATTTTATGGACTATTTCATGTGTAATATGATTAAGATGTAAAGGTACAACTGCGTATTAGGTCCATTGTAATAAAAAATGTATGGAGCCAGGGCAGGGAGAGGGCTAATAAACAAAGAAAAAACTCAGAACTTAAAGTGGTAAATTTTATGGGGGGAAAAAAAGTAAAAAAATTTATTTTTTGACCTTATAGTATATATAATTATGAGAAACTTTGTTGTTTTTTTCCCCCATGAATTATGCCTGCAGTGGAAAATTATATTATATTTATCAATCTGATTTAGCAATGAGGAAATAATTTTAGCCCACAATCACCATATAATCATATGCATGGTTTAGATTTTTGGTGACTTTAATCTCAGGGAATTTCCAAGTTATATTGTTGTAAAATTAGAACTTTCATCTTGGAATTTTTTCTTGGATTATTAACCCCCACCCTGGTTCTTTATTTTTTGGACAAGTAAAAGAGTCAGTCATTTAGCATAATTCAGCTGGACAGATGGGCTACATCTCAGAAATGAGCCTGTTATGAATTAAGAGCTCCTCCCTAAATTACAGAGGCTGCAGGGCTACCTGTATGAAAGTCATGCTGTTGTGTTAGGAATAACTTCATTTCAGCTGCAACATCAGAGGAACAAGTCAGGATGAAATCTAAAATATTCTCTGAAGTGGTATGTATCTATAGTTCTTATTAACACTGAGTACAAATGTGGTGTGTAGGCTACACCTACATATAATAGCCTATTCCTGTATATGGGGTAACCTCAAGTTAACCTTGAAAAAACCTGCTTGGAGCAGTTTAGAGATGCAACGTAAATTGCTTTGACAGCATAACTCGGGTAAATCTTATCCACCTTTCATAGTGCAAGTTAATTAGGAAGTTACACCTGAAGTTACCTGGATAAGCCAGAAACCTCACTTGGAAGTACAGACCACAGGTGACCGGGAATGCAACACACTGAGGGCAACTACAGGCAGGTGGGGAATGGCAGGTATCTGAAATGACAGGAGGAGGTTAATAATAAAAATAAGCAAAATGTGATGTCTCCTATTGACTTTAGTAATTAGACTTTTTCTCCAGCGCCATAATCAGGTGTACATTATAATTTGTCCAATACTTTGGTTAATGACCAAATTCTTTACATACAAAACTGATGACATTCCCGTCACCATAAGCTGTTGTTTGTGTTAAGTGCTAATTAGTAAATGTTAGGACTCTAAAGCACTAAACCAAGAACATAGACAGCGTGCTGACGTTAGGATTTAGTACAATTACTTACATTTAGTAAGTACAGCCTCACAGAGATGCTAGCCTGGCTGCAGACTCTTAGTCTTGTTACTGTATAAATCATTTTTACACTTTTTACAAAACTATTTGTCCATGTAATCCCTACCTTTTAAAAATATTTATAAGAACAAAATGAATGATCATCATTATTATCATGAGTGCTGAGTGGAGGGCATTAATGGATTTTCTATTCTGAGAAACAAAATGACATGCTGCGGACAGTCTGTTTACTTTCAAAAGGAGATAAATATGAATACTTTTAGCAGTTCCATAATATGTAAACATCTAATTGGATCATAGTCTTTGTTGCATAGTTATATAACCTTTTTCTTTTACACCAGCTGGTAACCTGAAGATATGCCCACATGCTTGACTGCAGTGCAACATGTTACTGTGCAAATGGTTTTGCTTTGCACTCAGCTCTCAGTGCAACAGTAGAATTGAATTTGCCCAGTTATTTAGATTTAGATGCATGTCTGTTCGTTTTGTGTTCAATCAATATAAGTGTATTTGATTTGAAGGTAGATTGCTACTACACATCTAACATCTACAGCATGCTGCTTTTAACTATGAATCATTTAACTAATTTGCCACATTTGCATCTGTTGTGCAGTTGTATTGACTTGATGCACATTGACTGGCTGAAGACAAGTGCTCAGCAGCTTACAGAGTTGCCAGCTGCCATTATCCTGATTGGATTTTCAGAAAACATAACCTAATTTCAGTCCTAAATTAAGTTTATACTTTACATTGTTTAGTTTATTGAGATTTTGACTGATAGTTAATAAACAGATTGTTAGACTACATAACATGGATACAGTCGTTAATACTAATTAGGGTAGGATAAATGACAGAAACACCGCTCTATACATATACTATATGTCTCTTGGGCTTCTGCCCTGTTTAATTGTTCTCTCTATATCTGCTTCTTCCATGCAATTTAACTGCCTATTTCCTTCCTTGTGTCTTTCCTCTCTTGATGTTTGTCTGTGGTTAAGCAGGATCCCACACTTTGGGAGGATGTGGTGAGCTGCTGTTAGTGTCCATGTCCTGCACATGCCCTTAGTACATTCAGTGTCCATTTTAACAGCCTCCTTTTTATCTTCTGTTATTTTAACAGCATGTTTTAATCGGTGCATGGTCCCGTTAAAATATGTTTGTTTGTTTGCTTGATTATTGTCAGTGATGAATGTAAAATTGCATTCTGGGCAGCATTGTTTTTAACTAACATCATTGTAGTTGTCCCTTTTTTGCCCTGTGGTAAACATCAAGCATGTGTTTCTCTTCATGTGTGCTTCAGATCACCAGCAGTCCTGGACGTCTTTGTCTTCCCTTCAGTTCAGCTCACCGCCTCCAGGTAACAGCATGTGTTAATATGAGTGTTTGACTGTTGCTGTGTCTCTCCAGAAGTGAATAGCTGCATCACATGGGTCAGTTGTATTGTTGATATCTCAAGTGGTGGGACTAGTAAAACTGAAGTGTTGAATGTGTTAAGTGTTAAATGGATCTGTAATGCAATGTTTAAGTTGGTATATTTTAAAAATAAGTTTAATATCAGTTTTACTCAACATTTTTTACTTGATTTTAAAGCTGTTTTTTTAAAATAACAAATCATTCGTATATCCACATGTGTGGTGGAGTATCAAACAAGACTACCAAATGGGTAAATCTGTTTTCTGTACTCTGTACTTGTCATGGCTTGTTGTGTCACATCTGTCCTTGACAGCACCAGTTAAGTTCCATTCAAAGTCCAATTAAAGTAGACGCATTTCACACATCAAAATCAAGCACAAGACCAGGTGTATAACACTTCTTTATCTGGTGCAGTTTTAAACACTGCATTTGAGAATCACACAATATATATGTTTGTCCAAATAAAGCTGAACTTCACCCTTTCCCAGTATCAGCCGCATGAATGTGACTGTACACTCAAACTTTTTTTCCCAAATGACAGCTCTGTCATAATCTAAAACAGGATCACTAGTCACACGAGGCCATAAAGTTCCCCCAACAAAGACACCTTCCCAAAAGCATTAGCGACTTTGAGAAGCTGCATTAGCATTGTTTTATTCTTTATTTCAGCTATTTACTGTGACTGTTACTTTTAGCATAGCAAGCTAATGCAATATATAGGCTAATTTTTTTCTCTTTTTCTTTTGGAAACTGTATGTTCTGGATGCACAGATACATTGACAAATAAAGTCTAATGTGTGTGTTTGTATGTGTGTCTGTGTGTGAACGTGCAGTGAAAAGAAGCCCTGGCCTTTTGGACATCCATTCCCCCGGCTCCCTCCAGAGGAACTGCAGCTTTGCAGATGACCTGGAACTGGATCCAGAGCGAGACAATGAACTGGCTCCTGCCACCTCAGTGTCACAGTGAGTTCACCAACATTGCGCTGCAATTCCATTCCATTAATGCTGTTTTTATGTGTAAGTAGGTTTAATGAGCATGTTAGAGAATGTTTGCATATATTTTTGCTACTTGTAATTAACCTTTGTAATATGCTAAGCCCCAGAGCGTCCCTATCTCTGCTGTGTAAAAATTCTATATTAGGAAAAAGCATTTGTGCTTGCTGAGACACTTGCACAGTAAGAGACTGAGACTGATATGGGAAATGAGTGTTAAGTAACTGCAGTGTAATGTATGTGCACAGTAAGTAAAACAAATAGAGCGACAGTTTTGGCCCATGGGATTTCCTTTCTAAACAGTGGGGTAATGATGCAGAGTGGGAAATGCATGCAGCGGCATCACTCTGTGCTCTGCTGACTCCAAAATATATAACCAGCTGTTCTCATAGAGCAATGCCACATGAAATCTATGCTAAATGCAAAATTGAGCCATTATGAGATAAATCTTCTTGTTTTATCCATGACAAGAGATCAGTTAAACATGCCTTTTAACTTTTTTTTTTACCTGGTTAGTCAAAGTTCTGTGGAAAGTCTTCTATTTTAAGCTGAATTACAGATTGAATTCCAAATCGTCCATATTTTCTAGAGCAGTGGTTGTCAAAGTGGGGTCCAGGGACCCCCAGGGTCCTTGAGGGAGTTCCAGGGGATCCCCAGCAATAATGGGAATAATTTATTTTCACTTTCGATCCATAAGTAAGTAACACAGTGACTATTTTGGTCATGCGTTTCATGTAGCTTTTTATAGCTTGACAATTTTATACTTTATAAATTTTTGTTTGTAGTGTGCACCAAGACGCCAAACAAAATTCCTTGTATGTGTAAACCAACTTGGCAATAAAGCTGAGTCTAATTCTAAAAGCAACATTTCGATCAATTGGGGGACACTGAGACAAACTCTTATCAATCAGTGATCCGTGGCCTAATTTGTGACAGTTTTGAGGTCCTTGTTGTGAAAAAGTTTGAGAACCACTGTTCCACAGCAGTGGAGAAAGTTCTGTTCAGTTATAAATCCAAAATGCAGCATAGATTCTTGATGAGGAATAGATCACAGAAGTCATATTTCTGCTGCTGCCTTGGTATTGACATCACAGTTCAGTTTGTTTTGGTAAATTGAAGATGATGGTATTGTGAGATTTAACAAAGCTGCCATATTTTTTGTCACAAACAAAAAGTACACCCCTGGTAACACTGCACACATATCCTTTAAAGTTAAACTCAACTTTGATGGCAATAAAAAATGGTACAGATAGGACACCCACCAAGTTGAATCACTGTTAGAAATGAGGGCTGTGCCTTCTCAGGAATGTACACTTAGCAGCAGAACACTTAGCCCATGAGATGTAACATTGCATAAGATTGGGGCCATGAAAAGACAAGAATATATTTTAAAGAGGTGGTATTATGCTCATTTTAAGGTTCAAAATCTTCATTAGTAGTTGTACCTGAACAGGTTTACATGGTTTAATTTTCATGGTGTAACATTAGCATTATAGCTATAACTTTAGTTGTGTTAGCCAACGTTTACAACAACTCCGCACTTGTACAGTCTGTGAAGTTACATTGCCGTGTTTATTTTAAATATAATTCACAACCAATAAAGCATACTTACAGGTTGTGATTGTGAATTTCCAGGCCCAAACAGAGTCGGAGTTGCGTCGTCTTTTAGGACTAAACGTTGAACTGTTGTCAGTGTTCTGACGATCTATGCTGCCTTGCCGAAAAATGCTACCATTGCACAAATCGATAGACTCGACTCTACTCGGCCCTGCTCCGTTTTCCATTGCAGATAGTACCCAGAGATAGTACGTAGCTTGTCGTCATAGCGACGCCACACGTAATGTTCAATGCGACACACACACCAGTGATCCACACAGCTTTCTCTTTTTTAAGTTAAAACGTTTCAACATTACTCAGAATGTAAAGGCAGATAAGCGGTATGAAAACCTTCCAGCTGTGTTTTCCTCTGCTGTTGTTGCTGCAGCGGTCCGTGTGACGGCGGGAGCAGAGGGATCTGTGAGCGGGCGGCTGGCCGGCCTCACACGCTCCTCCAGCGGGTTGGCACAGGCTTCCCCCGCAGCCACTTGCGGAGCTCCTCAACTCCGAAAATATTCAAGCACATTTTTGTTCCGCCATCACTTCTCCTAAAACTGTCAATATTCGAAATCTACACAGCAGATTTCTCACCTCAAAACTTCTCAGAAGTGGATTTAGTGATAAAATTCCATACGAAAACTGAAAAATATAAAACTTTCTGTTGCTGGCCTCTGTCTGGTGCACGCAACGATGGTGCAGTGAATAGTGAATATTCTCCCTGACCAGTCAGCAGTCTGTCATGTTTTCACATTACATTTTAGTATCCCTCAGTTCGCTTGGAACCTCGACGGAGGTGAGGTGATACGAAAAAAAGTACCTGGAAGCAGGTACAGGTACAACATTTCTACAATGGAAAACCAAACAAAGGCGAGTCGAGCCAAGTCGAGCTGGGACTGTGCAGTGGAAAAGGGGCTTAACTAAAATCAAAGGGCCTCCGCTAAGACTAGCTTGGTTTGAGGGCGTGCCTGACCCCCCCAGCCGCTTGGAAAGCTTTATGACACGTTTTCATTGTGACGTCACTGTGAAGGAAGGGAAACGGCTGGACTACAAACGAGCTGTTTTCAAGCGATTGAGAGCGGGGCTTTCTGTGGGAGATGGGAACTCCCTTTGGGCTGGACTTTTGGCTTTTTCACTTTGCAAACGTATTACATGCACAAAAAAGAGATATAACTCAATAAAGGAGAGGGAAAAAGCCAAAAAGCATAATACCAGCTCTTTAATAGGCCTACTATTTAGGGAAAAAAATGTATTAATGAAATAGCCGATAGTGGGGTCTGGGGGTCCTCCCACAGAAGATTTTGAGCATTAAACACTTAATTTCCTGCATTCTGGGGACATTTTCTGGAGACATTTTCTGCACCAGGGAAGCACAAAATTCAGGTGGCAGGTGACAATTCAAGCAAGAGATGTGATTGGGCCGGCCCAGTGTCAGTATAGAAAATGAACCAATGGGCCACTGTCCTTTACGGGCCAGTCGTTGGCCCATTTTTTAAAAACAGTTATGACAGTTATAAATACATAATTTACGTTACAGCAGCCCCAAAGGTGCGTCGGCCCACCGGGCAGTCCTGCTTAACACTTAACTGATTGTTTGGCTATCATTTAAAACACAATTTGTGTTTTAAATGATAGAGAGTGTAGAGAGATTGTTGTGTTATGAAAAACTGAATAGGACAGTCAGCCTCTTGTCCAACACAGTAATACTTATTTCATGCTTGAATGTTGGTGGGTCTGTTCATCAGCTTTTGGGTTTGATAATGAAAAGCTTAAGGAATAGAGCAACATTTTGGGAAATACGCCTACTTGCTTTCTTGCTGAGAGTAATTCTTTTATCTGTTCACTGAATATAGGTTCATTTTAGTATAAACTGGGATTAATGACTTATTGGAGTGTTGTCATCATCATGAGTTGGCATTCAACCAGCAAAGACTCAAGGAAGAAATTGTCCTGTACATAACTCCCATGAAATCGCAAATTGTTGTTTTTACACTCTGTTTTTGTACAGATTCAACAAATTAGAGATAACGTGTTAATTAGTGAGCTTTAGAGGTGCTCGTATCTGGGATTAGCTTTGGATAGAGCCAAGCTCCTGTTCCCCCCTGTTTTTAGTCCTTGTGCTAAGATACACTAATGGTCTCCCAGCCTCAGTTTCATATTGACTGTCTCATCTACCGCTCACAAGAAAGTGAATAAGCTTGATTCCCAAAATGTCAAACTATTTCCTTTAGGATTAAAACCTTAAGATATCTTTTCTTATCTTAAGATATACAAATGTTTGTTAATGTTAGGATAAAGATGAACACTTTCACGATTCAAACAGCACATTCAGCAGAATTTAAAAATTCTCATTAGAGTTGAAAGAAATTGTGTCGGCCTATTTGCCTCACTGTCTGTTTCTGGTTATATCACCACCATTTGTGGTGGAAAATGGATTTCTATAATAGGTCACAGAGAGCGCAGTACTTATATCCCATTATGTAGTGCTAATTTGACATAATGTTACAAAAGCTGCATTTAAAAATCAGCCCATATCATGGCCTGTGAAAAGTCCATTATGATACACACTGACCTTGTTCCTATAGTCTTTCACGTAACTGGACTTACAAAGAGCTCAGTACTCTTCCCCCACAGTCTCATTCACTGCTTTTCCAGGGTAATGAACCCTGATGAGGCTCCTTAATAATTCCCACAACATTGTAATGGAGGCTAAATGCACTACAATCACTCTGGGCTTTGTATTAATAATTTTCACACAGACACACACAGATCCCAAAAATCACCCTTCCTTTCTTCTTACTGCACCTTGATCACATTCAAAGGAAGACAAGTCATAAGGGAGAGGCTTTTGATGTAGACTAGTAGTAACCATGAAACTGTGCTGCACTGAATATTTTCCCCTAAATTAATTTTTTGGGTTTGAGTTTGGGTCTGAAGGCCATGTCAACCATAGTTTCATAGTGATACATGTTTCATACAAGAAAATAAAAACCGGGGTTAAAGTAGGGCTAAAGCAAAGTTCCGTTGCGTTTTAAGAAGACTAGACTAGACTAGATGTTTACATGGATTACTCTCTGTTTTCTTATGCTTTCTAGGCTATTTCTGTTTCTTTTTTAAAAAAAAAAGCAAGTTCAATAGCAATTCCCACAGCAGTCTCAAGTCTGTTACAAATTTTGAAATTAACATGAACACATTCATATGAAACGCTCTCACACAGATTGACAGAGTCACACCGAAAAGCCATCCGGGTGATCCAGAGAATGCGTTATTTTGTGGCCAAGAGAAATTTTCAGGTAAGTAATACACCTTTTTATAGCAAATAACTTTTCTACTAAAATGTTGGGGGAAAAAAAGATTTTCAAATGCTCGCCTAAAATTGACTAACCTATCTGTGCATTTTGAGGTGACTTAATACAATTTTGTTTCACTCACATGCACTTTTTCAATGTTAAGATTTCAGTAATCCAACTAACCTGAAATTGATATGTTTATTAAGTAAGTACACAGTATGTACATTTGTTATTGGCGTATATGCTCTCACTTCACACCAGCAGAGATTGGGGAGTGACAATAATTAACTTTGCCCCGGGGAAACATAGATTCAGACCTAAGGGTGGATACAGGTTGGGCTTATGAACAGTAGAAACAGCAGGTGTTTCTAATGGTGTTACAGCAAAGGTTGCGAATGAAAAGTTCAGCGGAAGCATAACAAAACAAAAAAGTGGGCAGAGCTTTCTCCACTGAAATTGATTGCATTATTGCAGAAGTGGTCTAATTAAACCTTCCTTTAGGGTTTGTTCCATTTCCATCTGTCTACTAACATAGAATTGATATATTATTAAGTGAATAGAAAGTAACGCGTGTACAGTAGTAATATTTGGAACCTCACCACTCCTGCAAACACACATCAAGCTCAGCGGGAAATATTAGGGAGTGACAAAACCAAAGCCAACATGAAGGAAAACTTCACAAACGTAGGATTCTGTAACAACATTATTTTCCAAAACAAAGCACAAATATTGTAGACAGAAAAGTGGAGGTTTTATGCCTAATAAGAAGTGTACGATGAAAATATTTTTTGATGTACCAGTTCCAAATATTTTTTTCCATTGCAGCAAGCTCGTAAACCATATGATGTGCGAGACGTGATTGAGCAATACTCCCAGGGTCACCTCAACCTCATGGTGCGCATCAAGGAGCTGCAGAGAAGGTAAACTGCTTAATTAAGAAGAGCTTCATATGAATTACCTCCCCTGAGCAATACATAGACAAATGGTGGATGATGTTGAAAAATAAATCAGGAAAGCAGAAGAGTCGGGTAATGAGAAAGGATATGTTCTTCTGACTTGAGCCTCCCATTGTTTCTCTCAGACTGGACCAGTCTATAGGGAAAATAACTTTGTTCCAGTCAGGCTCAGGTAATGAATCACTCCACTGCTCTCTCAAAATATAGTACAGAAACTATGGATACAAATCACAGTCCTAATCCTCCTGTTTTATAATTTACTTGACTATTGTATCCCACTGAAGACCGAGCCAAAGACAAAGGCACCAACTCTATCGGATCCAGACTCAACAGGATGGAGAACAAGGTGGGATTTGTGCAAATTCTGTGGAAAACTGAAACAAAAGTCTTTTGCTTTTCACCATTTCAGATACTTTCTTTTTTTTGTAAAAGAGCAAAGTCAAAAATGTACATGACCATATTTGTCTTCTTTTCACAATATGAAAATGTAACAAATAAGCTTTCATCAGGTGCAATACAGTAGCAGTTGCACCTATCAAAATAAACTCAAATTGAGAATAGTTTTGCATAATTAAAAGTTTAACTGGCTTTGCTTACTGTAAAGTAATATGAAATAGCTTGTGCCAGTTCTGCAGCAAAAAAAGAAACAATGAGTTTGTTTTTGTTTCATTTCTGTGGTGTTTCAAAACAATGAAAAACAAAAATGTTCAATCACAACCTCTCCCAACTCCATTCCAAGTGTGCCTTACATTCCTGTCTTGCAACCATGGATAAAATGATCAAACAAAATTAATTTCTTGTCGGGAAATTAATTTTCTTGAATAATAAGGTGATTGACGTAGACATTTACTTGTTATTAAATGAATAACAAAACTTAAATGCTGTGAATGTGTCAATTACAGGGCTTGTAATTTTCACCAGTAAAGCTCTGTTGTATTTTTTGAAGTTGAAATGATACCTGTTATTTACAGAATTTCTATTCTTGAAATGTAATTTTGTTTGACAGATGATTATATACCTTACCTAAAATACAGCAGCAGAAATTATTTGGCAAAGCGTTGAAGGTTAATACTATAAAACTTTTATCACACACAGGGTAATTTAATTACACAAAAGACATAATAGTAACATCTGGACTCTTAAAAGTACTTTTAATTTGAAGGAGTAAAAATCATCATTAATCCAAATCTGAGGTTGCATGTTATTTTACTTTCATTTATCAATATTTGATTCAACTCTCACAGATAACACACATGGACCAGACGTTAAACCGCATCGCAGAGTCCCTCACCTTTCTGCTAGACCAGAGGGATGTTGATGGGGGCGAAGGTGAAGGCAGGCAGAGGCCACGGCTTGGACGGACCTCTAATGTTCTCCCCAGCCAGGACAGCCTGCCAAGCTACGACCAGCTATCTTCATCACCTTCGTCCCTCTCCAACACCGCCAGCACTGCGGCTTGCCTCAACCATCCCCTGAGCACCACCGCCAGTCAGGATGAGAACTGCTGAAACCTTCAACCGAGTAGCCTCAGAGTCTGTCTGTCTGTCTGTCTGTTAACAGATCCATGTCAAGTGAAAGTTAACTGGCTGATGAGAAGGTCACGGCTAGCCTTAGCTAAAGCGAAAACAATATTTACTTTTTCCCTAGGTCTTTTCTGTAAATGTATACTCTTGAGACAGACAAGTTAGGTAAAAACTTGTGGTCAAAAGCAAAAATTAGGCATATAACAGACAGAGAGACAAGAGAGGCAAAGGTCAGATGGGCTAGCAGAGGATCAAACAGGCAAGGTCAGATGGGTAGAACAAAAGGCTGCAAAGCTAAGGCAGAAGCACAACAGACGATCTGGTAAAGAGTGAAGCGGAATACTGCAGGACTTATGGCGAAAGTGGAAACCGGTGTTGTAGGTAGGTGGGGGAGGTCAGTACCAGGATTTGAAAGGACTGAGTTAAAATGTGGACAAGAGAGACATGAGAATGTGCAACTAAGAGTTGGGTGTTGTCGTGACAGAACTAACATCTTCGCTGATCCAATCATGATGGAGAAAAACTCCATAGCTAAACTCCTTCTACAGCTATCGTAACAAGCTTAGATTTAAAAGAAACTGTTGTTTCAGCTTCTGATTCTATAGGAATTCATGCGACTTGGTTTGGTAAATATGGGCAGACAGACAAAAGATTTCCTATAAGTTATGGACATTACACATTTAAAATAAAGTATGTTTAAACAAACTGTTTGCCTGAAAAACTGTAACCCTTTTTTCTCAACTTTACTGGTTTGCTGAAGTTGGCATCATTATGTGAAATATCTCATAAGAGGATGTGGGACATATGTGAAAATCGAATTACTGACATTTCAACACAGATATTTTAGCATATTGTATGAGCATTAGTTTCATAATCGTGAAGGGCAAAGTCACTTTGAAATTATTTCCCTATAGATATTACTTGAAATGTATTCATGTTTACAACGCCATATTAGGGCCATTGTATAGATTTTTATTTCCTGAGTCGTGGAAGAGGGGTAATATTCCGAGAAAAAAAATAAATTCATACATATTTGAGAAAAAAACACATTTATGAGAAAAAAACTTGTCTAATGTGCTTGTGTTATTAAAGGATCTGTAGCATACTCTTTTAAAAGCAGGGTATGCAGATGTTAATAACAACAGCCATAACTGCAAGGCAACTTTAACCAATTAGTATTATGAGACTTTCTATATTTAAAGAAATATAAGAAAATATAATCAGAAATTAGGGAAAGAGACTTTTATAAATGACACATGCTTTCAAATGGATTTGTTGCAATCCCTTAAATCAGCCTGTCTGAAAGCTTCACCTTTTCTCAAATGTCTGCAATAACTCTTGTCTTGTATTTTTTTCTTCGAAATGTACCACTTTAATCTCAGAGAATATCTGAGTTTTTTCTCAAAATGTTACCCCCATCCCCGGCTCCGTCACTTGTTTTTCTTTACCAATAGTGGCCCTAATATGCGGTACAGGTTAATGCCAAAGACATTGCATCATATACTCTGATTCAATAATCTATATTCTTTTGAAATTAAAGTCAATTTAATTGCATTCATCTTTTGGGAGAGGCCTAACATTTCTATAGTTCACTTGAAAACTTTCACTTCAATCAAATGCTGTTTTTTTTATTGTATTTCACTTTTGGTAAATCTATAGAAATATTCTTCGATAGCAATAAAATTGTGAAAATTATTATCAAGTCTCTGTGTGATATGATATTGGTAATTCAATTAGTTATTCCACATAACTAAAGGAGGCATTAACTAAATCCAGTTAAGATGGAGAAAAACACCTTAGTTAAATTTCTGCTAACGCTAATGTAACTAGCTTAGCAGATCTCAGTAGCTACCATCTTAGCTTTTACCTGTAGTGAAATGACACATGCATAATAGCAAAACTAAACAGATACATTCAATTCTTGTAAATAATCAAACTTATAGAATTTATAAATATATACGTTGAAAACTCTACTGCTTTGGCTAATTACTCTTAAGGGACCGCCTTGTATTTCAATACTGAAAAAATTCAATTTAATGAAATGGTGTTTTACTGTTTTAATTTGATTTCACTATTTTGTAAATGTTTAGAAATATTCATTTGTTGCAATAAAATGTGGAAATTATTACCCAGTGTCATTGTGTTGTGTCTGGTGCCTTAAGGAAAATCCAACTGATCTCTGACCAAAACAAATGAGCTTTCAGTTTCAGTAAGATCTTTTCCTTTTGCCAGTGGCTGTTTAATAAGTTTGAAAAGTTGTCCTGTTTAATGTTCTTGCAGCGTTTCAGTGTTCTCATCAGTCGCCCATCAAATGGAAGCTTCACTTTTGAGTTTTAGAAATTCAAGTTATTGTTTTCTTAATAGTCATGTACCACTCGTGTTGGCAGCAGAATTTCTTTTCTTGTTGTGAGGTTGGGGTGGCTATGTTCATTGTGTCCTCACTGACTTATGGAAATAGCCAAAAGCACAGCTAAAACCATGCTCTTTAACCAGGTCACCTTTGGGCAGCAGATGGTGACCTTTTCCCCTCTGGCCATCCATAGGGTGTCCAGGCATTCCTTCACACAAGTGGCCATGTGGAGAAAAGGCCCAAATGACCATCTGCCTCTGGTGTCTACGACAATGGGCCCCACCCTTCTAAAGTGTGCTGATGGTGGTTGGCCTTTGTGTTGACCAGGAGGTGGGTGAGGGGAGAGTTTCATTACAGAGAGGGTGTGGAGATTTTAAATACCCCCCCAGTCCCCATTATTAGTATTATTTGGGGTATTGGGAAATGGAATGTGTAACAAATATAATGGTCATAAACACTCACACATAGTGGATCAATCCATCCGATAAATGAAATTTCCATTTACATGACAGGTTTGGTTAAATAGTTATGGTAAAAAATCAAAACAAATATTTGCATTTAGGGCTACAATTTACTGAGATGCTTTTTGCTGAATCATCATGCTTGAATGTACAGAGCTAAATATATAGATAGATAGTTAGATAGATAGATAGATTCTTAATACATAGAGTACATAGATTTAACTTCTCCTAACCTATACATTTCTGAATCTACACACACTCCTAGATGGTTATATTATCAATTTAAGAAAACTTATTTATGTCTTTCCTGTAGTTTTCTCATTTAGCCTCTTCTAATTTGGACAACTGCATCAAAACCTGATCAGAAGAAGCCATAACATACTATAATGTTAATTGACTAAATCTCTACATCAGATAGTGAAAGCTTCATTCACTGATGATGTACTGAGCAGCTTGTAATACATCTTTAAGGGAATTTAATTAAGGTTGTGGGAGGGGAAAGTGGGAACACATGGGACCCTTTGGGCCCATGGGATAGTTTGATTATTGATTTATTGACTAGAAATCTGGACATAAATCTAGTAGAACAGAGTGTAAGATCATCTGTTCCTAATGGAGAAATAACACACTTAATATTTATTGTCCTTGGTATTGAGCCATTTAAAAATGTAAATGTGATGTTTGCTTTTTCTTTTATGCTTGAACACAGTCCTCTTGCTCCCATAGCATACAAGTAAACACAAGCCAAAGTGAGAATAAACATTAATAGGATTGTCTTGGGCACATGTCAACTGCTTTGACTATGAAAAGGGACAGAGTGAAAAGAGAAAAGTTGAGGAAAGACCTGGGGGGTCGAGGAGCTCCAAAGGCTGATTTGCAGGTGAAATAGATGGCACACTCTGCTATGTGGCCATTGTCCTGCTCCACGTCCAGATGGCCTTTTGAAATTCTTTAGAGCTGAAACCTCAACACTGTGGGGGTGAATACGCTTCCTGTGGGATTTGGCCTCTCTAATGGTCCAATTTGGCCGTCATATTAACAGATATAATTTTGAGCCTGACAGTACAGTCCTTACTTATTATAAAACATCTCATAATACAACCCAGAAAATGGAATTACTCTAAAACATTTTTATTTTTTCGATTGCCAACTTTGAATTGATTTTTTGATAACTTCTATGTCTGCAGTCATATTGAAAATCCAATCATTTTAAATTCTGTTCATAAATGGCTGCAATTATAGAACTCCATGGTCAGGTTTTTTTTTTATGACAATAAGTTATCACGGAACATTTTAGATAAAATGTTACTCTTCTGATGATGACAGTCTTTTTGTACTTTTAATTGACTAAAACAGTTTAGGAAAACGTTGCAGTTTTCACATATAAAGGCAGAGTGGACACAGTGTTTGACAGAGTGGGATTAGAAAGTTGTGTTCAGCGTAAGGACTTCTTCAAAATATCTTTCCTTCAAGCAAAATGTCACAATGCAAAAGAGACATGTTGTTGCATAAACATATTATTTTGTATATTATACATGTATGTGCTACAGGGCCAAGTTTATTTGGAAGCTTTAGACAAGAAGTCCTGGTATATAGATTTGTTGGAGAGGCATTTCTTGGAGAACTGAGAACACATTTTACTTAAGATGGGGGACATAATTAAGATGCTATGAATGTTCTACAGGACTAAATAAACCAGTTTGATGTGATGGATGCAAAATCATTTAATTAGCATCTATCAACAAATTCATTGGGATATGGATTAATGTGTTTTTGTCTAAGAAGCTTTTCATTGTGTTATTTGTGAAAGGGAACAGTTCCCAAGTGAACAGCAGAAAATTTAATAATTACTGAATCAGAAGTATATTTAGTGTCACTTTATTAAAATTGCAATATTTACATTTACATTAGGCATTTACAATCTGCATCTCAGTTAATTTAGGCAAACACGACAATGACAAAATAGTGCTTTTGCAGAATAGAAGCAGCTCATATAACAAAAATCCACATACAAGATTGACAAAGTGATCAAACATACATTAAAAAAAATCCTTTCAGTCCTTTAAACATAATATTCAGTAATACTGATGGAAATGATAAAAACATCTCTAAGCAAACATATTTGTGATATTATCAATGAAAAAAAATTAAATAAATTAAATATATTAAATAACACAAATGGATTAATTCCACTCCAGCTCACAAACACTAAAATTGGCAATAAAATAAAATAAAATAAAATAATTTGGGGCAGTGAAAAGGCCTTGGTCAGGGCCCATAAAAATGTATCTAGAAATATAAATAGTCCATTTTCAGTCGCATGTTCATCTTATTGTTTTGCACAGAGCTGCTTCACTGGGACTTGTTTGGAAAGGATTCAGGGTGCTCTTGGTTTCAGTAGTCCTCCTTCTCTTTGCGAAAAAATCTGAGAAGAAAAATAAGAAGAAAGAAGATGTTAACACACTTGTCATTATACTTTAATAGACGTGGGTTACAGGATGAACAAAGGAATTCATCCAAAAGACTTGTTCCCTACCTGTAATTTGTGCATTGTTTCTGGGCTTGGTTGACGGTTTTGAGAGCATCCTCTTCCTTCGGACGGGCGTCACTTCAGCTGGACACTTGTGTTTGTTGGAGATGCTGGAGCAGTTCTCCTGGTCGGTCCCTGCGCTTTCTTCAGGGTAGCTGAGACTGACATCACCCTCAGTGTTTGAAGAACAGACAGCGTCCTTCAGCTGTGCCGACTCCTGATAGAGAGCAGCCGCGCAGTCTGCGGGTACTTCCTCCCACTGAAACCTGCCTGCCAGCGGCGTTTCAGTCTGGAAGTTAAAGTTCCAGCGACGGCTGTCCTGCTCAGCGATCTCCTTCAGCCTCTGCGTCAAGTCGCGGCGCAGCTGGTCGTGGTCCACCGGGCCAAAAAGACTCCTGCAAACCGACTCTCTGCGCCTGATGGGATTCATCCTTCAAGTAGTTCTGGTGAAGTTTTGGTGGGAAACGTCTTCCTGTTGTTTAAGATGGAGCTGTTGTTGCTGTCTAACCCTGGTCTGCTCTGGTCAGGACAATGCCGCAGGGCGATTTAAAGGCTGCAGGGCGCACGATGTTCTGTTTGTACACAATGAGCAGAGGCTGCTGATTGGCTGCAGCTCTCTGAATTAGAGGATAAGGGGAGGGGGCGAAATTCATCTATTGTGTGATGACAGACTGCAGACCACTGAGACCATCAATAATGTCTCAGGTTCCATTTGGGATGCTTTATGTAATACTGTGATGAACACAATCCTATAAAGTCATGATCAATTTTTAATTAATCACAATAATAAGGATCATTTGCAAACTGTTGGCAAGAGCTAAAAAAAAAACCCAAAACTTCAGTGTTGCAGTCTTTATACTCTGTTTCCCAATGAAAGTGCACCAAAATGCAGCAGTGCAGTTTAGCCTCCATGTAACAGTGATTAGTGGCCACTACAGGGATTTCTGCCTATAAAGGCCAAAGTCTTCTTGCCAAAAGTAGATTGAAAGTAGGTTTGTGGTCCAAAACGAAAAGTAGTTCAAATCAGGAGATGGGATTTGGCTCAAGTTACACATAGGTCAAGACTACAGTAATTAAAATAGCTGTCTTTGCTTTGATTGCTTTTTTATCCAATGAAAGAAGAGTTTCCCCCACAGGTTAGAGTTGTAGAAAGGTTGTATTTTTTAAATTTGCTGTAGAAATGCAAATAAATGTTGCTACCATAAATTAAACATGTATCAAATGTGATTTCTATAAATAAACTGTTCTGTAAACTTCTGCTGAGAAAATTGTTGAAAGCCCTGTCCTCACTTACAGAGTGAAACACATTCATTGTTCCCAGAAAAACCACAGTCTGGCTACCATTGTGACTATATGGTTGGCATATTGAGCCACAACCCTGATCAGCTGATGCTTCTCTTTGTGTTCTCTCTGATATTATGACGGCTGAGTAAAGAATGGAAGCATAACACTTACAAAGAGCCACTTAAACCAACACGGTATGATGGAGCACAAAACAGATCTGAAATTCATTTGACAATAATTTTGATATTGAAGATATTGCATATTTGTCTCCAACTCATATTAGATATTGTAATGGTGTCACATTAACAGAGTGATAATCAATGCTGAAGCTAATAGTAAAAATTGCACTACATAGCTGTACAAGAACATGCCAAAATAGAAAACAAACACAAATGTCTCCACTTTAACAGTAAAGTATTTGAAATACAAATGTTTCATTCAGGGTTTCTGTGGCTCAGGGTAGAGAGGTCATCTATTTATCAGAAGGTCAATGGTTCGATTCCAGTCTGCATGTCGAAGTGTCCCTTGGGTGTGTATGAATGTGTATTTCTGTTTCTGAAGGCGGCCTGCGCTGCGTGTGATGTAGTGTAAAAGCGCTTTGAGTGGTTGGAAAGACTAGAAAGCTGCTATACCAGTACAGGTCATTTACCATTAGGCAGCAGCAGTGAGAGTGGTCCTGATGAGATGTGCTGCAGCTGACCAACATGCAAAGTAATGGTGCATAGCAGTGTCTGGGATTGGCCGAAGGGAGAGCCCCACCCATGCACCACTTCCTGATGGCCCAGGTAGTTCACCTAAGGACGATGAAAGAAAACTCTTCAGCCCTTACAGGTGTGGTTCAATAGGAGGAGGAGAGGAACATTCATTTCAGCCATGCAGGAGAGACAAGACACACCTCTGGTGAGTATGTGCAGTGTAGCATCTGTCATTTCTTTCTGTTTATCACTGTGGGGATGTCTAAATTTGGCCAAGAGTTAAAATGTATTGTACATGATGACCAACGTTTTCACATAAAGCAATGTGTCTGTTAATAATACACAGGGTCACGTCTACATTGTATGTCAGGGGTGATAAAGTAATATGGGGAAATCATCCTATGATTACTGTGTTGTATAATGGAGACTTGTATGATTTCATATCTGAAGAACAATAGTTAGACTTGATTAGGAAGCGGACGTTGTGGGGGTTTTTTCTTCTTGACATAAAAAAACCTAAAGAGATGTATTTATGTACCTACAGTATTTCCTCACAAGTATTAAAAATGTAGAAAAGTATTCCATCCATTTCTCCCCTAACCCAATTAAGCAGTATTACCCAATTGCATATTTATATTGGTAACCAACATGTTTTATGTACAAGTTTACCTCTCTTACGGTAAAGTGAAAGGTTGTTTTTCTCCCCCATGATAAAATAATCAGGGACCTGTGAGGCAATTTTGCTGAAATTATAAACCTCCCTTTCTACAATATTGTTTTCTTATTATGTGCTTTCATAGGAGGCCTTAAGATTTTCAATTGTTGTAAAATGTTGAGATTCAAAAACAAATACTGATTTTAAAACATCACATTTTTTACAAGAAAACATCTTTAAAATGTAATGTGGGTTTCTACATGTACCTAAAGGGGGTTGCTTGGTCCTACATCCTTAGATATAGTCATATTCTGTAGCTGTCTGTTTGCTGTCTGCTAATGTACACAAATAGATTTAGACATCCCAGATCGTCATCATTCAAGCAAGATGTAAAGTGTGTGGGCAATGTAAGGGTGTCTGTGTCCATGAACCACACACACACACACACACACACACACACACACACACACACACACACAGCTGGACATCTTTTACTTTACCTTTGCTTGCAAATCATCTTGTTTGCATGTCCAATAGTCTTTTCCCTCCCAGACCTAGATCTGTAGTCAAATAAAGCCTTCCACAACAAGCTGCTCACTTACATTAAAACAGATGGCTTAACACAAATTGACTCTCAGTCTGTGTGTTAACCATTGCACCACAATTCTATTATAACACTTTTCTTGACAAAAGATACCCAGGGTGCTACCTCAATGCATTTGGGCTGCATATTTGTTATAATCATCTTTCACAAGCAGCTTAAGTGTCCATGCAAATAAGGCTGGCCAATAAAAGTCTGTGTTTACTCAAGCAAATGGATAATCTTATCAATAATGAATGAGTTTCCTTTCTGAACTTTGTGTCATTTATTTTTATAAAAGGAATCATTCAGAGATGAACAGATTGTGATTGCTCTCACTGTAGAACAATAACTACGTACAAACCAAGTCATAATGTTGAAAGCGCATTCCAGACTATATAGGGTTAGAGAGATACAATATATATATTTTAAATTGACATAATATCAGTTCTGGTGGGAGCCCACAGTATTGTGACCCAGTTTTCTTAGTTTAATGTGTATGAATGACAGTGTTTTGTGTATTTCTAGTTCAAACATCAGGCACGAAGCACTTTGCATAAGAAGCGAGGATGAAAATTCTTCCAACTTTGCATTGACCACAAGTACTAAGAATCTTCCCATGTGCGAAAAGGGTGGTGAGTGTGTCATAATGGATTTAGAGGAAAATGAACCCTATATCCGCATATTTATTTGTTTACAGGGGACACTGCAGCCACAGACACGATGTCTGCGTTGTGGGGACGTACTGGAGTGGTCAGAGGAGCACAGGTGACAAAGACAATATGAACTGATAGGCCTATTCCATCCACATGAAGTGATGTAAACAGACCATTCATGAAAACTGGCAGGAAATCTTATCTGAAACAAATGACAGTCTGAGTCAGTATTCGTGATAAAGAAATCTCCATCAGATCAGCTGAAAAAAGATATTTGCTAAGCAATAATAATATTAATAATAATAATCTTTATTTATAGTGCCCTTTTCAAAAAACAGGTCACAAAGTTCTTTAACAAGTGCAAAACAAATACATGATAAAAGCACTTAAGAAACTAAAATACATGTTAAAAGTAAAGACAAAAAATATATATAATAAAATAAAATTAAATCAACTAAAATTAGGAAAGGCTCCCCTAAAAAAGCATGTTTTAAGAAGGGACTTAAAAGAGTTATTCACTCAGCCAAACTGATTTCCTCGGG
The DNA here is from genome assembly GCF_021292245.1 of Micropterus dolomieu. Lineage (NCBI taxonomy): Eukaryota > Metazoa > Chordata > Actinopteri > Centrarchiformes > Centrarchidae > Micropterus > Micropterus dolomieu. The sequence goes on along the minus strand of NC_060169.1, from coordinate 6,956,717 downwards.
AAGCCTCTGCTGGTGCATATGGGACTAAATGGTCAGGGTGAGAGGACATGAAGAGCTTTAAAAGTAATCAATAAAATTTTGATGTCTTTTCTAAAACATACTGTAACATACATACTGTGTAATGAAGCTAAAACAGGGGTGATGTGATCATGTTTCTTTGTTCTGGTCAAAAGCCTGGCAGCTGAGTTCTGTACAGTCTGGAGTTGATTAATAGATTTTTGGGTCAAGCAAGTGAAAAGGCTGTTGCTATAATCTAGACATGATGAGATGAAGGCGTGCAAAATGGCCTCAGTGTCCTTAAAAGTTAACGTTTTATTTTTGATATATTTCTAAGGCTTTGTGGTTTGTGGCTTTGTGGTGTGCTGCTCGATTTATTACTGTCATACAAGACAGCAAGATTTTTAGCAACAGGTTTGATGTGATTCACTAGGGAAAAGCAGATGGCAGTATTTGCTTTGCCATTTGCGGTGACCCAATGACCAGGATCTCTGTTTTGTCTGAGTTCTGCTGGATGAAATTATTTGTCATTAGATTTTTGACATCACAGAAGCAGTCGGTAAGCGAACTCAGCATTCCAGGGTCTGTGGTTCTGACGGGCATGTAAATCTGTGTGTCATCAGGATAAACAGAAAAGAGACACCATGTTTCTCATGTGTCCAAGGGGAAGCATATAAGGAAAATAAAATGGGTCCTAAGATCGAACCCTGAGGCACACCAAAATTAAACCGAACAGAATGAAGAGACATGGTTATTCACACAGACACAGAACCTCCTATTTGACACGTCCAATGAAAAGGCAGTACCAGAGATCCCCACACAGTGCCTCAGTCTATCTAACATGATGTTGTGATCAGTGGTGTCAATTGCAGTGCTAAGGTCCAGGAGTTCTAGAACTAAGCACATGCCATCATTCGCAGACATTAAAAGGTCATTGGTGATTCAGTCTCAGTGCTGTGGTACTTTTGGAAACCAGATTGAAACTTTTTAAATATGTTGCCATTCCAGTACAGAGAGTAGTTGTTTGGACACTACTTTTTCTAAAAGACACTCTCATTTGTGATACTAAAACCTTAAACAAGTCAATGGGATAAAAAATTGTTAAAACTATCTTTTTGCCAGTGAGGGACCTCTGAGTAAGAGGTAGAGGGGGTAATAAAGTCTCTGATTAACACCACTTTTTCAGTAAAATAAGATAAAAAACAATTCACAATCATCAGCACTTTCAGCTGAGGCACAAGGGGGGCTGGATTTATCAGCTGATCCACAGTCTTAAATAAAAATCTAGGATTATGTTGATGTCTAACCTTAGAGTTGCAATAATATTTAATGAGGACAAGAAAATCTGATTGAAATGGTCAACCAGATCATTGGTGTGGGTATCACACAGGTGTTGGCTTTGGTTCTGAAACAATGTGCAAAACTATAAAAACGCTTTGTTCATTAAGGATGCAAAGCAATCAGATTATCAGGTGATTAGCAGGCCATAAGTGGAAGAGGTGCTACTGGAAGCAAACATTTATACTAACAAGACTAAGCTAATTCCAAGTATAGTTTTGTATTTAGGGGGTGGTGATGGCACATACATAAAATGCTTGCCTTCGGTGTGGGAGACTTGGGTTCAATTCCCACTGTGACACATCTACCATTGTGTCCCTGAGCAAGACACTTAACCCCTAGTTGCTCCAGAGGTGTGCGACCTCTGACATGTATAGCCATTGTAAGTCGCTTTGGATAAAAGCGTCAGCTAAATGAATAAATGTAATTTAAATTATTCATAAGACCTGGTCATAATTTCCAAGATAGAATAGAATGCTTTCAATGTTAAATACTAAGAGGGGAAGCAAAGTCCTTCAGCAGCAGACTATAGATAAAGCAGCCAAAGTACTCAGAAGACCTTTAATGAGGCAAAATAATAATAAATAAATATTAATAATAAATAAAAAAATGTTTTGTTATTTTTAACGATAGAAATGATAGATGTTTAATTCATCCCTGCATCTGGATCTGCTTCAACATAATATGCATCATTATACGTGATACGTGAAATATTAGGGGTTAGTGAGTTATGTCCAATCATGTAGCAAACAAAAGAAAATGACACACATATAAAAACAAAACAAAGAATAATGTGGCCTGTCATACATTTTCATGGAATCATTCTTATTTTTCAGGCATTCATTCAGGCAGTTATAAATGCCTCATTTGCAGACAAAACTACAACTTATTTCATTAGGTTTAATTAAGCACTGAGCTGATGGTTGGCTAAAAGATTATACCTTTGTATTTAGAGAAACTAGAGTCTTAAAAGTTGTACGTTTGAAAAGGTTTCTTAAGTTTGCCTTTGTAGAAGGCCCAGGATTCCACAGTCATATCCAGGAGCTTACTACACTACTTGGCAGTAAGCAAAGAGAATAGTCTTGGTGCATATTTATGTGGAACTTAGTGAGAGTTAGTAAGTTACTTGTTGTCTTTTTATTTTTACTATTGTGTGTTGGTAGAAATGACAGTTTGGTACAATACACTTATCAATTTAATGTGTGTTTCTCTCAGTGTCCTGCTGGGCTGTTCCTGTTGCTCTACTGTGGATGAGACACTGGAGAATGTCGCCAGAGGCCTGGCAGGTAGAATAAGGAAGGAGAAGAGTCACTGGGCAGCAGGAAGAGTGGGCGACATTGACTTTGTTAGCTCTTCTAAGACAAGAGGAAAGGTGAAACTACATAACAAAAACTGCAGGATGTATAACAGCTTACGAAGAGTTTGTAAAAATGTATCGAGCAGAAGACTGAAATCAACTCGTCTCTTTATATCCAGTTTGTCAGGGTGTGCAGCAACACAGACCCAGGGCTGATCTACCAGATGCTGACAGAAGAGTGGGGCCTTGCTCCTCCACACCTGGTGGTAGCACTGGTGGGAGGAGATGAACTGGCTCAAATGAAACCCTGGCTCAGGGACATTCTGAGAAAAGGACTTGTGAAGGCTGCACAGAGCACAGGTTATAATCAAGGAGCCAAAACTGCCCTTAGTTTTTTAAATTGACAGCTAGTAACAAAGAATGGGTTCTCTGTTACCCTCTACAAGCTCATAGCAGAATTACCAGAAACACATCACCTGGACAAAAGCCTTTCTTTTATTTAGATGTTGGAAATCCAAAATATGAGTCATAAATTATTTATCTTTTTTAATGTATTTCTTTATTACATGATTAGTAAAATCATGAATTTTAATGCATATAAGAAAGACTAACACAGAATGCTTTAAAACCAGATAGAGTAGCAGTCTAATTAGCAATCAATAGACCAGGTGTTTGTTCTGAATCCAGGACACAACTTTCTGGTTTGCTACACACACATAGTGGAGACTCAGTCCTTCTTCCCCTAGTTCCAGCTACACAGCGCACAACAAAATTGTCTATTCCACATACACACACTTATGCAACTGCTCTCTGTTCTCTAGGGGCATGGATTTTGACTAATGGCCTTTGCTTTGGCATCACCAAGCACTTGGGCCAGGCAGTGAGAGATCACTCCTTGGCCAGCACCTCCTCTAAAGTTCGTGTAGTGGCCATTGGCATTGCACCCTGGAACATGATACACAACCGAGAGGCACTACTCACTGCCAAGGTTTCTTTACATACACAGATAATATAGAGCTAATGAAAACAACAGCAACATCTAAGAGCAAATACTTACATCTTTCACATGAATGAGTTCATGCTTTCCCCTGTCTTTCTGCATACCTGCATCTGCGTTGTCAAGGTGGATGAGCCTGCAGTATACAAGCCAGAGGAATTGCCTCATGGTTCAGTGTATTCCCTGGACAGTCACCACTCTCACTTTGTGCTGGTGGAGGAGGATCCCAACAGACCAGGAGCCACCAGTGAAATGAGGGTGAAGCTACTCAAACACATCTCTCGTCAGCACACTGGTTATGGAGGTAAAGCCCTTTAAGTCACTGCTTGGAACCAGTAATGGAATGAGAATCCTTTACTTAAGCTTCAATAACAATACCATAATTTAAGATTATATATTAGGTCCTGCATTTACTTTTACTTATATAATACTTACATTAATATAAACAGTATAAAGTGGGAGTATTCAAACAGACAAATGGTCCCTTACGTGGTATTAAATTATAGATGCATTAAAATGCATTAAGAATCATTTTATTGTGGCGCTGATCGTAGTAGGTGGCTGCTTCATATTTAGCTTTAAAAAGCCCTTATTCAAAAATTTATGACCTTTTCATATGGCTTGCTGTAATATCAAATGCCTTAAAATTTTACACAAGTGCAGTTATCGAGAAAATGCACATCTGCTCACAACTGTGTTTGGCAGTGTGTCTGCAACGGAAATTCTTTGTGTTGGGGATGGACTCTGCGCTGTCTTTTAGGAAGAAAAAGAATTAATACAAATTGTCTTCTAAAAAAACATCAAGTGAGCAGACTCACTATCACAATCTTCTTTTTAGTATTCTTTGGCTTTAAACCACAAACTAGCAAAGATAGATAACAGGTGCGTCTGTACAAAATTTCTGAGTAATAAACTTTATTTTATTTGTAGAGTCTACCGTGTGGATTTCTAAGGTCCTTGAGGTCTAACAAATGTGTTTAGTGCACATAAAACATTTGTAAACAAAAGCCTTGAATATTAAAAACAAATTATAAAAAATAAATGTACAGCAGTATAAATTGTGCATTCTTCACATGCATGTCTGTTGGCTTGCAGTCTTCTTCCTTTCTGCCTTTGTAGGAGCATTGCAGTGCTTCTTAATGTTTTACTGGTGCAAAACCAACAAAACAGGAAGCCATTCTCAAAAACATTGTTCCAGCATGCTATAGTGGTCAAAAACTTCACAGGACACTGTGACTCAACTCAAAACTGCATTACAAGGCCACCACTGTGCAAAGTTGTCTAATGTTAAACTCTAGCACATAGTATGCACCTACTAATATACTGACAACCTAGGAGATAGGACCTCCTAAGAGGTCACAAGATAAATATAAAGAGAGCTTTGAGAAGATTAACAGGAATTAATGTTGTTTAATTGTTGAACCCGACTGAATCATGTTAAATTTGAACACGAGTCTTTGGTTTAATTACTCAAAAATCGAGGACAATTATGAAAAATATAGCTGTCGCTAGCTAGCTAGATAGATAGATAGATGGCTAGATAGATAGATAGATAGATAGATAGATAGATAGATGGCTAGATAGATAGATAGATAGATAGATAGATAGATAGATAGATAGATAGAAAGGTCAGTCAGTCCGTCCTCCGAGGACATCAAACCAACCAAACAACGCCGTATATACAAGGAATACAAACAGAACATAAGTCTATTAGTGTGTTACCGGTAAAGTTTGTTGAGAGCAGTGATGGCAGAGGGCATGGAGCTCTTACTGTAGCATGCTCTTTCACAGAGATTTGTATCTGCAGCTGGAATATATGAAAAACACTTCATTTTTCTATTTGTGACACTGAGATGCACAAGATATTATTATCAGTGTAGTTTTTGTTGCTTGCAGGCACAGGCAGTTTTGAGATTCCTGTTCTTTGTCTATTGGTCCATGGGGAACCCAAGATCCTCAAGGTAGGTTTCATTTTATTATGCTGTGTGAGTGACTCAATAACTTTAAAGCTGTGACCGCAAAGAGACCGTTTGAAAGCTAGATATCTGTTTTATTGAGCACAATCTGACCTTGAACAGTAGCTTAGGTTGGAAGAAGTAGGCTTTAAATCAAATTTTGGTTGTGCCACCTTCCGAAGTAGCGGGCCAAAGCCCGACTGAGAAATAAATTATTTCTGTTTTCACAAAACTAATCTCTTTGGCTAGAAAGCCTGTCAGAGCCACCAATTTATTTGCATAGATTGAGCCATATCCAAGATCATGAAATACAGCCAACACTTCCAACATCAATATAATTCTCTATTTATGTTTAGTTGAGAAGTTATGTAGTGAAAATGAGAACGTTTGAGAGTTTGCCTGCAAGTCTGAACACTCTGTCCCTCTCTGCAGAGGATGTACAAAGGCATTGGCAATTCGACACCATGGCTGATCCTGGCAGGCTCAGGAGGCGTGGCTGACATCCTCGTCACGCTGATGAATAGGGGCTGCTGGAATACGGACAGTGTTCATGAGCTGCTGCTGGACACCTTTCCAAATGCCCACCACAGCACAGACATCAGTAACTGGGTCAAGCTGGTGAGAGTGCACAGTATGGAGGCAGGCACATACACAGATATGAACATCACAAGACTTGAACGTTGCCAGAAAAATGGGGCACACAGGGAAAGATTGTGAGGGAAGCTAAAATGGGATTTTCATCTGTATCTTCAATATGTGTATGTGATGACCTAATTAAGGATATGAAGGGGGAGGGACCAATAATGGACAATTATTTTTCAAACTGACATACACAATGAAAGGATTGTAATTTTAGAAAACAATACATTAGAGAAAAAAAATATTGCACATTACTTCACTCAAATTAGGTATTAGTAATAACCTACTGTCAATCTGTCAATCAGATCCAGAAGGTACTTGATCACGGGCATCTCCTTACTGTCCATGACCCTGAACAGGAGAGCTCTGAGCTGGATACGGTCATCCTCAAAGCTCTAGTCAAGGGTAAAGTACCGTGTGTGAGATATGTTATCAAGAAACTTGCAATTTCCTAAGGCTGTACAATTACAGGTTTTGTAACTTGACAGTTGCATGGAGAGAGCGCATTGACATTTTGAGCACTTCATAGGTTGTGAACCTGTAGACATCTTGAGTGTTTTGTGCCTGTTTGTGTGTGTGTATCAGCCTGTAAGAGTCAAAGTCAGGAAGCTCAAGACTTCCTGGATGAACTGAAGTTGGCCGTGGCCTGGAACCGGGCGGACATCGCCAAGAGTGACATCTTTAATGGAGATGTGGAGTGGAAGGTGAGACAAATACATAGTAATTTAATTAGAGCTATGCCACACTCACACAGTAATTAAACTTGCTTTACATTCAATTTTGCAATAACTATAAAGTTAAATCTACAATCAAGTCAAACATATTTTCACTCTCTGTTCACTTCTCTATTTTTATATGTCTTCACATATACTGTATAACATTTGTATGTGTACAAATTGTAAGATATAGCATATAACTGCACGTATCTGTATTTATGCACTTTTAATTAGATGTTAACTGCATTACATTAGCTCATTACATTAGATTTAACAAATTAAATAAAAACTAGATGCCTACTACTATACCATGTTCACTATCTTAGTATAGCGTGTCGGTCTGCTAACATTTGCTAATTAACACATATCCACCCTGTAGTTCTTGGACATTTCACTGAAAACCACATATGTCAACCTGATGGTGGCACTAAAGGAAAGGTCAGAGGATCACCAAAGTCAGTAGGGTTGATCCTCAGGGGACCACAAATATGCACAAAATTGGCAATTCATCCAACAGTTTTGAGATATTTCAGTCTGAACTGAAGTGAAAAATAAGAATGGCAAGCCAGTGTACATTCTGGTAAGGGAGAAAAGAACCTGACAATTACAAAAACATTTTCACAGGAATAAGAAAAGACAGCTGTTTTATAAGCTATTGTGACATAGACACATGATCTTTTCAGGCGAGTGACCTTGAAGAGGTGATGATGGATGCACTAATCAATGACAAACCTGACTTTGTGCGCCTCTTTGTGGACAACGGTGTGAACCTGGGCGAGTTCCTTACCTACGGCCGTCTACAGGAGCTTTACTGGTCTGTATCAGAGAAGAGCCTCCTTCACAACCTGCTCCTCAAAAAGTACGAGGAGAAGCAGCTTCTGCTCGGAGCTGGCAGGACACCTGGTCCACCTGGGCACCATATGCCTGAGCAAGGGGACCGGAAACCCCGCTTCACCCTCTACGAGGTCGCCAAAGTGCTGAAAGACTTTCTCCATGACTCCTGCAAAGGCTTTTACCAAAAGATTCCCTCAGTGAGTGATTTACTCCAATGTTTTAGTAAATCATACTGTATATACTGCACTGAGTAAGAAATCCTTTCAGCTGATGAATTCAGTTCCGTCTTGTATAGCGTCTTGCAGTGGATGTCATTTTTGGGACACCTTCTAAATGAAGGGATGTCTATTTATGACAAGTTTGCATTTATCCATGTGATTTGAAGAGTGATTTTCCCTTGTAACCCTCTTAGACTGTTTCATGTGAAAACGTTAAAAGTCTGAGAGATGCAATGAAATAGACAATATGCACACTTAAACTCTGTGTACTGTCAACTCACTTCCTGGAAAACAGTGAATCTTTAATAGAGAGCCTAAGTCACTCGCTTCTGCTTGCGGCCTATGGGACCTTATTTCGGTACAAATATGTATGGTAGTCAATGGCGAGAGACAACTTATTTTTTGATCCTGTTTGAACTGTGCCCTGAATTACACATATGATGTTTGCCAATTTAAAAGATAATTTTGTTCGTCAAGAAAGTTGCAGTTTGTCGTAAAACAGTAAAGTTACATGTTGTTTTGTGTGAAAACAGTTCAATGAACTACATTTCTCGTCTTGCACAACATACGTCACCAACATGTTAGCGGTAATGGTAGCTAACGTTTATTGCTGGGTGGCTGCTAATTAGATAACTTAGAAATATATCTCACCTGATGTGTTTAATCCAACAACTCTTGGTCATTGTATCATATTATCCTCTCATGTAAGTTCTTTGACGTTAGCTTCAGTTAGCTTCAGCTTCAGGTGTGGCTCCCACTGGTTGCGTGTCGAAGTGTCCTTGGGCAAGATACTGAACCCCAATTTGCCCCTGGTGACTGTTCCGCCAGTGTATGAATGAGTGTGAATGTTAGTTTCCGTTTGAGCACTTAGGCTCAGTGTATGAATGTGTATGACTGGTGAATGCAGATGTAGTGTAAAAGCGCTTTGAGTGGTCGAAAAGACTAGAAAGGCGCTATACAAATACGGAGCATTCAGTACCGTTAGCTTCAGTCATTGAGGGAAAAAGTTACGTTTGCGGTCTTTGTAATTGTGTATTTTCACAGTCTTATAATGTTACCTCAACAGTTTTACATCAAACTGCGACTTTTTTGACTTTCAAATGTATATTTTAAATTGACCATCATTGTATGTGTAATTCAGAGCACAATTCAAACGGGATAAAAAAATGAGTTGTCTCTTGCCATTGACTACTGTACATATTTTTAACGCTAAAGGGGTACCCAGAGCGTTAAAGAGCGACGCCAAAGGGCCTTGACCAAGTGCCAATATGTGGCGAGTCGGGAGTGAGAACGTGCTCCCAACCTATCAAGTTGGCCTGTCTGTCCTAAACTGATATTCCATTGGTTTACACTTTGAAAGGATTTCCATCTGCATTATGTCTTACCCCAAGATCAGATTTCAACAGGAACTATATCATGTTAAGGAATTAAAAAGACCATTTTGTGATGCCTTTAAGAGGTAAAACTATACTATTCAATTTAAATTTTTCAATTTTATTTACATAGCGCCAAATCACAACAACAGTTATCTCACAGCGCTTTTCATAAAAGAGCAGGTCTAGACCATACTCTATTATGTTATTTACAGAAGCCCAACACCTCCAATTTATCTCCAATAAAATATAAAACATAATTAGGGCAAGAGAGAAAAGGGAATTTTATTTACATCTTATTGTTTTCAACCCTGCTAGTCAAAATGCAACCCCTCAGATTTTTCTTGTGACCTACTGGAAAGGTCCTGACCCCAAGCTGGGAAGCACTGGGCAGAGGTTGTCAATTTCACGATGGATGGTCATTGCAAACCAAACCTGCTGTTACACTCTAAGAAATCTTGTCTAAATATACCCTCAGGATTTGCTCTCTATGTTGTGTAATGTATGTTGTTTATGTCATGCTGTACAGCTACATTTACAAGATAAGATATACTTTATTGTCCACAAAGGGAAATTTGTTTTGGACTCTGTCCGTTCTGCAGCTGACGCTTTTATTCAAAGTGACTTATAATTGCTACATATGCAATTAGGGGTTAAGTGTCTTGCTTAGGGACACATTGGTGTGTCACAGTAGAGAATTGAACCCAGGTCTGCCACACCAAAGGCATGTGTCTTATCCATTGCACCATCACCACCCCGCTAAATAAGGTGATACTCTCAGGAAATAAATTATAGCTCAGCTCATGACCCTACTCAAATTGTTTCTTGAAGATCTGTTTGTCCAGCGTGTTTAATAGAAATCACTTCATGTATTTCATGCATACCTAAATATCCTGTTCACAGGCAAAAGGGAAAAAAAATTCTCCTTGGTAGGAAGTAATTGGTTTTGCAATGATGACCATAGATTTTTCCATGGATTACTCATGCAATAATTGGATGTTTTGTAAACTGTATAGCCACCCTGTTTACATATTTAATACATGTAGTGTTCTGTCTGTGTGCTCCAGGAGAAGCCAGCGAAGGGCCGACTGTTTCACCACCAGAAGAACCTGGCCGAGTTAGAGGAACGCTGCGAACATCCTTGGAGGGATCTCTTCCTCTGGGCTGTTCTTCAGAACAGACAGCAGATGGCTAACTACTTTTGGGCCATGGTCAGTCTTGTCAACTTCCTTTGTCAGTTCAGCTCCAGCTTGTACTGTCTCAATCTCAGTGCTGTGTGTTTCAAACAATAAAATTCTAAATGTGCCTAGCTTAGGCAAAAACTACTCAATCCAAACTGATGTGAGCTGAATTATACGGTGCTAGTTTGTATTTTGGATTCAGTGTGAACAAGAGTGATGTGGGCCAGCACAGTGGGTGCAGGTCAGTCCTGCCATATGAAAATGTCACTCTAGATAAAAGAGCCCAGCAAACGGCATATTTGTCAAGAACTGAGGTGAACTAAAAAGCTATCTTATCTTCAAGAACATTATTCAAATGAAGGTCATGCCGCTTCATGGAGCAGTATAGTGAGGTTGTGCAGGCGTATCTAAAGACCGGATGAAGTTAATGAGAAATATATCCTCACATGGGACTGATGCTCTATGAATAGTTTAAATGACACCAATCAATGTTTTCAAAATCTTTTCAAGGCGCCTTTCATTTCTTTATTGCCCTTTTCCAAACTAAGGGAACCAATTATTGTAATCTCACAAGCAGTCACCCTGATGTGCTCCTTTCCTGCGTCTAATTTCAAACATTAGCTAAAATAATAGTAATTGCATTCAGTGTGTGTACATCCCCCGCTGCAAATTGTTTTACCACTCAGACTCTGGCCAGGATATCTGCATTCATAATTTGATTGTTTCAAGTCTCTCTCAAGTTGAAGGCCTTATCACAATTATCCTTGCAGGCTGGCTCATGCTAGCAAAATATCTCATATTTAATATGTACATACAGTATCTATGAACCCAGGGGTAATATCACACAGCGTGATGTATAAAAATCATTGATCATTTAAATAAAGAGGTTTGAGGTAACAAATGGAGACATCTCTGTTTTAGTATGTTGCTCTGCATTTACACATTGGTCACATTAGTATAATAAATGTTTCATCTACAAAGTAAATGGCATTAAAGTTTGCTATTACCAGTTGATTATAGAAAATTATAATATAATACAATAACCATAATAAAGCAATAATAAACTATGCCAATCTCTTAAAAGAAAGAGTTTGACACTTAAATAAATTTAATCCCACTGGAAGGGAATAACATGAATCTGGATGTGCAAATTCTTCAAACATAGCCAAGTGGTTGATACTGTGTACCTACTGTTCTTATTGTTGCAGTTGTCTTTGGAGAGTTATTAAAAACACCATCTTCCTTCTATCCGTGCAGAACTATTTCTTGGTTGGGAGCAGACTATTTCTTGGAGCAGTCCTGCTTTAGACAGAGCCTTTGGAAAGGGCCAGACTAGCTGTTTTCCCATTTCCAGTCATTATGCAAAGCTAAACTAACCATCCCCTGGCTACAACTTCATATTGCATGGACAGATATGAGAGTGGTATCTATCTCCTCATTATCTCATGGTTAGAAAAGAAACAAGTGCATTTCCCTAAATGTCAAACAAGCAGAGATGGTGAGGCATATTTTTCAGATCAGTCTACACTTTCAACCACATAATGCAACCTATACTAAAGTAAATGAAGACTTGTAAACACTGCTAAAGTGTTTCAAGGATGAGGGTAGGTGTTCTCTATCTCAGGTCTGTAGGTGAGACTGCATTTTGAGTCTACAATCATTAAAAAACTGCAACACCAAAATTCAAAACATAGGGCTGGAACCTGCTATCACACCCAAACTGTTGTTTTACTAGACTGGCTATGACAACAACGACATCTAAGATATTAATGTTTTATGATGCTATTAAAGGATTGTTCAGTGCTGTTGGTAAACACAGGGTGAAGAGGTCTATAGTTTTAAATGGTTGAGCAACACAGGAGGGCTTACATTTTAAGTATGTCTTTTATACATTATACATCATATGTCAGAACAACTAATTTTCATGGTCAAAAGAATCTGACTGGGGGCCTTTAGAAACAGCAGGTGGACTTACAGGTAGTGATGTGCCTTTTGCTGCCTGATGCTCACAGTACACCCCATTTAGATGCAAAAATACACAGCTCTCTAAAGTTCTAAATTAGATTTCTCAGATCCCTCTCTCAGACCCATTTCTTGGATCCAGCTTTCTTTTAATCCTTCAGGGCCCTGAGGCGGTTGCTGCAGCGCTGGCAGGTTGTAAGATTCTGAAAGAGATGGCACGACTGGAATCTGAGGCTGAGTCTGCACGCAGTATGAAGGAGGCCAAGTATGAGCAGTTTGCCCTTGGTGAGTACGTAAACTGTTAGATGACAACAGCTGACAGAGTGGTCAGAAAAAGTACAGGTTAAACACAGCAAGCGGCACATTTACTGATCTCAGCAACACAACAAAACAAACATACACAGATTCCACCGGAGGGGAAAATAATGTGAATGTGCGAATTCTTCAAATGTAGCAGAGTGGTTGATATTGTGCACCTACTGTTCTTATTGTGGCAGATGTCTTTGGAGAGTGTTACTCCAACAGTGAAGACAGGGCTTATGCTTTGTTGGTGAGAAGAACACACTGCTGGAGTAAATCTACAGTCCTTAACTTGGCAACTGAGGCAGATGCCAAATGCTTCTTTGCCCATGATGGAGTTCAGGTAACAAGGGGACACATCCATATGCTCATTTGACTTCAATTTAACAGACTCTTAAAGTTGATGTAAAACATTTAACTTTCATCCAACAGTTTCAAAATATTGTGTATTTTATAAAGAGAGTTGGGTAGTTTATTTTGCTACCGTCTGTATTGAAATACTTGCCGGTTGCCCTGCGGTTATTAAAAACTTTACCGGGGCATTTCATGCCATTAGATATTTATTTCAAAGTCATGTATTGCTGCTCACTGGACTCCATTCTGTGCACATTCTGCCTAAATATCCTTCCAACAGACGTCCTTGTCATTACAAAGTCTTCACTGAGAGTAAATTGGTATTCAATGTCAGCAGGGAAAGTTAGTATGCAGAAAACTCTTGAAAGTGAAGTAATATTTTATTTAAAGCACACAGTTGAATTAATGTAGCTTTTTAAAATGGGTATATACTAATTGTAATTCAGTACATAGGTGTAATGTTTCAAGAGAATATGGATTCTTCTGGTCTATCACAAAGAGTGGACAAGCATCAGGTGTTCTTTCGTATTAGTGACCTCATCCCATACTGCAAATAGACTGCTGTGAAGAAAGAAATGGTTCACACATATTTAACACTATTATCCATTATTATACATGCATATGTATCTTTGCTGTTAACTAGCAAGGGTAAATCCCTGTATGATGATTCCACTCACAAAACTGTAAGGCAGAAATATTCTAAGACTTGTGGTGCCCTCTTGTGGTGAACTTCTTTCAGCTGTTAAGTTTGTCCTTGTTATCAGATTTTAACCTGAATGATAAAAAAGTAAACTTTTACTGCAGGCTCTCCTCACAAAGATTTGGTGGGGGGCGATGACGACAGACACAGCCATCTCCAAACTTGTGGTGTCTTTCTTCTGTCCACCACTCATTTGGACCAACCTCATAAAGTTCAGGTGATGCATCTTGCACTGCCTCATCATTTGTCTTAGCCATGTCGATATACTGTATGTCTGTTTGTTGTGTGAACTGACACACTCATGTGTTTCTCAGTGATGAGGAACTTGACAATCGTAATGGCCGTGAGCAGTTTGTGGAGCTGGACAGTCTGGATACAGAAAAGGCTTTACTGTTATCTGACGATGATGACCCTTTGTGAGTTTGCAATCGAATAGTACACAAATTGCTGTTAAATAATCTAAGAATTACAGTCAGATGTACGCAGAAGTCAGTATTTGTAGCATGGCATTACCCTGCAGTGTATATTGACAATAAAGCTGTACTTGACCATAACGTAAAATCAGCTAAAGCATAAAATTCAGATGCACTACACTGATTTACATTTTAATAAAGTATCAGTGTACCTAAGTACAGTACTTGGGTAAATGTTACTTTTCACGTCTGCATAGAACATGTAATAAATATTAGTAAAACACATGCTAAATCCCAAAGCACAAGACTACATAAAACAATGTACATCAATGATAGTAACATTAAACCTGGAGTACATTAATGGTTAAAACAATAACCTTCCCATGTTTCCCAGATTTTAAGAAGCCAGGACATAACCTATATTTAGATAATTATACACTGGGTAGTTATGTTCTATATGTAAAAATAGTTTGAGAAGCACTTGAGTGTCTCTTCGACTCTTTGTTTTCCAGGGACTCTTCACCTGGAGGTCCTGCAACTCAGAGCTGTGCCTCTGTCTGGTGGCGTTTCTTACTCCGCCGCTGGCGTCGCTTCTGGAGTGCTCCTGTCACTGTGTTCCTCGGTAATGTCATCATGTACTTCGCCTTCCTCTGCCTCTTCACCTATGTGCTCCTGCTAGACTTCCGCCCACCACCACCCTTTGGCCCTGGAGCCCCCGAGATAATGCTCTACTTCTGGGTCTTCACCTTAGTGCTGGAGGAACTTCGACAGGTGACTGTCAAAGCATCCATTCTGACTGGTTCCTTTATAATTCCATTTCATGTATTCAAACACAAGTTTTCAGACCATTGTTTTTGATTTTTTGTTAAGGATCCACACATATCTATCTATGCAGTGTTGGTGACAACGTTCAGGCCTGACAAGTCAGACATATTTGAGTAGGAGGTGATGTGAATCACTACTATGACCTCAATCTCTCTGGGGTTTTAAGGATTCATGAGGCTTTCACCTCTCTGCTTGACTCCCTCCCAGTGAGCCAGGTCAGACAAGCATGATCCCTTATTGCACTGATTCCGTTGAGTCTTCCTCCCTTGGGCACAAAAGCCCCAGATGAGACAGGCCTTTACCGCTGTTCCCTCTGCTCGCTTTTTTCAACGCGCATTCCAGAAAGTCCCTGAGCTGAACAGAAGTATGGCACAGATTTACAAAAAAAGAACGATGTTGCTACAGGCGGCCCTGGCATGCTTCCAAGCCCAGGGGTGCATGCCTTTCCCTAAAGGAAGACAGTGCCACAGGGGGGCCTGTTCTTACCATGCCATAGAACAAGGTTAGAGACTGTGTGTTTATCAGCTTTTTAAATCTTATAGATGTGCTGTTGCAAGGCTGCTCACAAAGTTGACAACCAACATGTTGTTGTGTGAATTGGTACGCGTAGCCATGCAAAATATGTAAAACAAATAAATTAAAATTTGGTTCCTTATCAGTCCACCATCTTGGCCATTCATTCAATTTTATAATTGCCCATTAGTTAGTTAGTGATAGTTTCAAGTATTTGGTCATGATGGCCTTTGTGGTCTGAAAGTCAGGGCTCACATGCCAGTCTATCACTTTATGAAAGCAGCATACTGCTCTCAGATTGTTGTGCACTTACGGGTTCCCTGTTCAAACCACTGGAGACAACTCAACCTTACACTGTAAGTGCCAGAGACATTTTACAGGAATGAGAATCTGGGACACTGCAGGTGCTTCTACAGCAGCAGGGCTGTGTACCTGCTAACTCCCTTGGCCCCTGCAGGTGTGTCTGAATAGGGCTCCAATGAATCATTTACCTATAAACACAGAATTATTCAGGATGTGAATACATTTGCATGGAATTGGCAACTTTACAATACATGTAAAACTGATTTATATATTCATAATGTAATATATATTTCAATCTCATTTTTTGAGCCAATAGCACAAAATATCCAAATATTTTCTAAAATGTATCAAGGATACACATTAAGACTATACACTGTATATTTTCATTTCTGTCATAATAAAGTAACACACGCTTTGGAATTATAAATGAAAGTGAGGCTCAATCTTGCAACAGAAATAAATGTCACATCACACTTTTCATAACAAAGATAAGGTTGCTGCAAAAATACTGGCTATGGTTTTTCTAATGAATTTTTTATAGATTTTACAAAAAAGTTCGTTCTTGTATGTACAAATAATTCTGCCTTTTACACAGAGCTTCTTCACAGATGAAGAGATTAACATCTTGAAGAAGTTAAAACTCTATGTAGAGGACAACTGGAACAAGTGCGACATGGTTGCCATCTCCCTCTTTGTCGTTGGGGTTTCATGCAGGTAATTAATATTAAATGACACTGATGACAGTGGAAAAAATGTAATATAACACCCTAGATTTGTTGTTATGATGGTCCAGGCTAGAGCATTAAAATAAAGGAATGAGTAAATGAAAGACTGAATGGGAAGAAGGGTTAGAATGTAATAAACTGCATAGTACGTAAAATCTGTTTTGTTTGATTTTGCAGGATGGTGAACAACACCTATGAGGCAGGAAGGACAGTTCTGGCGATAGACTTCATGGTATTCACTCTACGTCTGATCCACATCTTTGCCATTCATAAGCAGTTGGGCCCCAAGATCATCATTGTGGAAAGAATGGTGACCAAAACAAAACATTAAAAATTCTTATTGAAATTTTAAGTGATGTTAATGATTATAGATGAAGACAATGTAGACCTTGTATTGCCTATTAAGAAGATGAAAACATGTGCCTGTTTCTCCTTTACAGATGAAGGACGTTTTCTTCTTCCTCTTTTTCCTGAGTGTGTGGCTCATTGCGTACGGTGTTGCTACCCAGGCTCTTCTCCACCCCAATGACCCAAGGATTGACTGGGTGTTTCGCAGAGCCTTGTACCGCCCATACCTGCACATCTTTGGCCAGATTCCCTTGGAGGAAATAGATGGTAAATTATATTGGATGAAAATTTCTGTATTTATTCAGTGTAAAGAAACTGCGATTTTTAAATGAGTGTTTATCCCTGGAAACAGTGTGACAGTTTGTTGACATGTTTAATGTTATATTGTGATCATTTATGAAATCAGGGGTGGATTTCTTTTGGCCTGAATGTTACGTCTTCCTATCAAGTTTTCTTGTTCTTTCATTAAACGTTACACAGCTGCTCGCATGCCTGAAATTAACTGCACCAATGACACAGAAGAGATTATCCTGGGCCTACGGCCGCCATGTCCCAATATCTATGCCAACTGGCTGGTCATCCTGCTGCTGGTTATCTTCCTTCTTGTCACCAATGTCCTGCTGCTCAATCTGCTCATTGCCATGTTCAGGTCAGGGGCTGTGAATCCAGAAAACACATGTTCATGTTTGTTTGTCTGATGAAATGAGTTTAGCCAGTTTGATTGCCATTTTAAAATAAAAAAAACACAAAACGATATGATTGTTTTGTTGATTTTTTTCCCATTTGCAGCTACACATTCCAGGTAGTGCAGGGCAACACAGACATCTTCTGGAAGTTCCAGAGATACAACCTGATTGTGGAATACCACAGCCGTCCAGCACTGGCCCCGCCCTTCATCATCATCAGCCACCTCTCTCAACTCCTTCTCAGCCTTGTCAAACAACCCGAGTCCAAGCAGGAGCATCTTGGTATGAAGATTACATATGGACATTTCCACGAGGAACTATTAAGCCATTATCCCTTATTTCAAGCACATATTTAAATAGTGTCTTGTGGCTTATCTGGCTAAATTAAAATGAAATGAAATACTGGAAAACACAGGGTGTGCTTATCTCTGTCGTTCACCTGCTCTATCCATAGAAATTGCCTGTTGGTTAATTGCTTATTGGAGTGCCTCCTTGTGTGTGTGTTTTTCCAGAGAGAGAGCTGCCGGCAGGGCTAGACCAGAGGCTGATGACATGGGAGACGGTGCAGAAAGAGAACTACCTGGCCAAACTGGAGCGCCAGCACTGGGAGAGCAGTGAGGAGAGACTCAAGAGTACTTCCTCAAAGTAATTATTTATAAAAATTGCTAACCTGTCATATAGTTGGATTATGAGAAGATATAATCTTTTTAGCAAACAAGCTCTGATAGACCCACTGGACACTACCTGCCCAGCCCCAAACTGTTGCTTGTTTTAAAGCTCTTCTGCACCCTAGTGGTAAAAGATGAATTTTTGCAGCATTGATGGTGGATGAAGATGGTTTAACTGATTGTTGTTGGTGACCAAGGGTTCAGAGCTTGCTGAGGATTGTTGGTGGCTTCAAGGACCAAGAGAAACGGCTGGCATCCATGGAGGCTCAGGTAAACCTGAAAAAGTGACATCAACTGCACCATTTGACACATATTCAGGTTGCGTTTTCCTAAATCTATTTCACCTATTCTATTTGCATAAGCCTCAAGTCATGTCTGGCTTTGTCTCAAGGTCAGATATTGTGGAGAGGTGTTGTCCTGGATGGCAGAGTGCTTTGCTCAAAGCACACTCAAGTGTGGGAAAGAAGCTCCAAGAGCTCCAAGTGAGTCAAAAAACAGGAAACAGGAAATACTGCCTCATAATTAATGACAACAGACAAAAATAATATTCTATTCTAACACAGTAAAATACTGTGCACTACTGTGTGTGTTTTGATCTAATTTAATATTAACATGGAATGACATTTCAGCATCTCTAACAGGCTCAAAGGCAAGCACCACCAAGGACGCACCTCAAAGTCAAACAGAGAAAGAAGTCAAAAAAGAAGGGGGGCAAGCCAGACCAGGACACCCAGGATACGGAGCTAACAAAAGATTTCCTTACATTGATGAATAAAAGTGATATTAGTAACTGGTAGCACCTAGACAGCTAATTACGATTCTGATTTTAGAATATTTTGATGATGGTGTGACTCGGGGAAAGGGGAGATTGATTTGGTTTGGACTTTAAATTAATAAAATGATGTCAGATGTATTCAAAGATGTCTCTGGTTTTTGAAAGCTGTTGCAGAAAGGTTTATTATACATCTATATCTATATTAAGATCTATATATCTTTGTATATATCAGACCTATTTTAGTAGAGGATATGTGTATTGCTCTTAAAGCTATTGACCCAAAAAAGTCATCAGGACCAGACAACCTAGAGAGCCTTTCTTATTAACAAATTCAATCCCCAAAGTATGGAAAGAAGCCTATGTGCTTTGCTTGTTAAAGGGTGGAAACCCTTTGGATCTTAACAATTATAAGCCAATTTCTAAGCTTTCTATTCTTGCTAAAATTTTGGAAGTAAACTGTCAATTAAAACAATATTTGGCAGATCACAACATTCTAACTGATTTACAGTCCGGCACAGTTAAATTAAATGACATTGTTAATACTTTGGACAAAAAAACAACACTGTGCTGCCTTATTTATTGATCTGTCCAAAGCATTTGACTCCGTTGATCATGAGCTACTGCTAATAGATTAAATATTATTGGAATAGGAAACACAGCTATAAATTGGTTCTGATCTTACAGAGTGAACACAATGTGTTTCTATAGACGGTCTTAAATCAGACCTTATAGAGATTTCCAAGGGTGTTCCCCAAGGTTCAATTTGAACTCCTATTTTATTTTCTATATTTGTAAATAATGGAAAGGACTTGCAAACTGCTGAAATGCATCTTTATGCAGATGACACAGCTATATATAGTTGCCCCTTCACTGAACCGAGTCATAAATGAGCTTCAGTTAGGTTTTCAACAGCTTCAAGTCTCACTAAATGGACACAAGTTAGTTGTTAATGCTAAGAAAACTAACTTTATGACGTTTTTGAGGGCTCGTTTCCAATTCCCACACTTTAGATGACAAGCTTTTTACTTTAGATAATGCTTATTTTAACATGATAGCCAGAAAAAAAAAAAACTTGTGCACGCTACCTTTTTAAATGTTTTGGCCTATGGTGAAGTTGTCCACATGCATGCTGCCTCTAGTATTCTCGTCCTTTTGGATTCTGTGTACCATAGTACTCTACATTCTATTACTAACTCTGATTCCTGTACGCTTTATGATCTGGTAGCCTGGCCATCACTAAGTCTACGTATAGAACTTAATTAGCATATTTTTCTATACAAGGCCATTTTGGGTAAACTACCGGCATATTTATGTAATCTCCTGAAGCAGAATTCTAGCAGTTTTCATCTCTGTTCCACCAGGTGGCAAAGGATTTTACTGAGCTGGAGAAAAAAGCCTTCTCTTACTTTGCACCCTGGTCTTGGAATAACTTGCAAAACTTGATCTAGTCCCACTAAATTATTTAATGCCATGTAACTGAGAAATGTAACTGCCTACCTGGATTAGTCCCTTTCTTTTATACGGAATGTTTTTTTTTTTTGATTATGTTTTATTTAAATTTTAACTAGTGTGCCGTCTTCGCCAGGTGTCTCTCATAAAAGAGATTTCAATCTCTTATTTTTAACTAAATAAAAATCTTAACTTAAAAAATATATGTAAAGAGACAAAACATACAAATAACCTTCCCTCATAATGTATTAATGTATGGTCCAATTCAGTAGAAGATGTTATGTTAAATGTTATGACACTACAGTGGCTGCGACTTCAAGTAAGCTTACCTTTAATTTAAGGCTATTATCACGAATATTGGATCATTTTGTAAAACTCATGGCAAACAACCCATCCAATTATTAAAATTAACAGTAATTATTGTTTATAAAGTCAAATCCCTTTGAATGACAAAACAAGTCAATGTTTCAGATGGAGAAACAAGACTATATCAAAACAAAAAAATAAAATATATAAATTACATAATGTAAAAGGCTTAACAGGCAGCATATTGTTAAAGACATTGACCCGATGTTGGAATTGTCTACTGTCTACTCTTGAAATACTTTTCTAGGTCACATTAGGAAGGAACTTGTGTAAATGGCACCATAAACTCTGCCAAAAGCAAATTTCGCAACTTAGTGACAAATCTACTAAGCTGTAATGCATAATGAAAAAATCTACAGTGGTGAAACTGAAAATCCTGAAAAGGGTGTTATCATTTTCTGCTAATTATGTCACAGTGATGCCCTAAGAACAGTCAAAGGTAATGAAGCATGAAATGCTGAATTTGGAGAGCACATGACTGAGTTTTGCTTTTCCTATTCCTTAAAGGTACCCTGTGGAGTTTTGGTGTAAACACAGTTTCAGTTTACAGTCAGTGTTTCTCATCAATATACACTGAATGCATCCTTGAGGTCCAAAAAATGTGTTGAATGCATTTTCCTGTCCATAAAACATTTGCAAAGCAGACGTTTGAATATTCTGAAAAATGTATTTTTTTCCATATATCTATACATACATGAATCAGTAGTCTTCTTTGTCACCTTTTGCTGTAACATGGCAAAGTTGCTTGCGATGTTAAAGCCACCAACCATCCAGTGTAATACCATGAAACCACAAGTCGTCTTATATCCCTTTTTTGTTTGATGGACATGGACAGACTGGTTTCTTTGGTCTGACTGCTGCTTCACCATCTTCAGTTGACATGATACGCCTCTTCAGCCATAAATATATTAAGTAAATTGAATACTGTGTTCCAAGCTAGCATTCCATTCATTCCAATGAAAGTTGCTCACCTTGAGCATTTACAGAAAAAAGTTCAGGTTTCCATATTTTTGGATCCATTGCACTTGCACATTAGAATCCTTGTTGGCTGAAAAATAATAAAATGTTCAACAAGTCTTATTTTTGTTGGACCAAGGTATCAAAATGTGATCATAAGAGCCATTTAAGAGTGTTTGCGGCATCTTGTTGCAATTCCAACTGTGCCCACTATAACAACCCCCCCCAGCACTGTTCCTGGGGGGATAGTTTTACCCGTTACCCTTTTGTTTATTTTTTAATGCCTTGTATGCACTACTAATTTGCGTTTCCACCCTCTGCGTTCAAAAATACAATGGGGACCTGCTTATCAAACATTGCTTCATAGCACTACTAGTGGTCAAAAACTCCACAGGGTATCTTCAACATTCAGTGCCGTCTCCAACCACCACAACAAGAGAGTAAAGCCTTGGAGTAATATTCAGTCTGCACGCAGCAAGTGCACATCTTGAACTTGACATATTTGGCTGATAAAACATTGCTGACTACACAATTTGAAATTACGAGGCTTTCTGAATGTTGGTACCATGTGGGTGGGTAGACATATCAATATGAATTAATAAAGATGATTGTACTGAAACAAAAGTTACATTGACATTAAAAAGTTGGTAAACAAATAAATACCAGCAAACTTGCCAATTATCAATTTTCCTCCTCCTGATGTCCATCAACTAAAATTAACTAAGCAGTATTTAAACACTGAGACGTACTGACATCTCGGCATGTTCACGATCCCATAGATATGAGTTTGACCTTAGTCCCTCGAAACTGAGGCCTCTGGTCCTCTAGGCTGCACTGTTAGTCCCTCACGGTGAAGCATATTGTCAAAACGTGGTGTCACCTCACAGCGTATAAGCATAGTATCATCTTTAACAAAAGCTCTCTGACTCAGCTGTTGCAGGTGCAGAAAGGTGACGTAGCCAAATCCTTTCGGGTTGCGCTGGATCGTGGGTTTCTGGAAGGCTTGCAGGTCTGGTTTAGTCTCCATGACCTCGATGTGGTGCTGACCCTCAGGGCCCTGGTCTAGAATGGCAAGGCGAATGGTGCCCTGGAAGGGCCATGTCAGCTGCCCATCAAAAACTCCTTGCATGGTGTGAACAAAGAGGGAGATATAGTTGGAGCAGCGCGGGGCACTAGGGGTCTGCAGGTGGAGGCGCAGACACAGCTTGTAGCCTGGACGACCAGTGTAGAAGCCGGGGCTGTGCTCAACCACTGGGTGGCCTGCTTCTTGGTTCCGTAGGTGGACAGAGAAACCTTTGAGGCGCCAGATGAAGATACCGTGACACTGCTGGGCCTCCAGCTCCTTCACTGTCTCCTCCAGTATTGCCACTCTACGCCTGAGCTCTGCAAGCTGGCCAGCCTGTGGAAGAGGTGGGGGAATGTCTTAAAATAACAAAGGCTTACTTTGTCCATCTATGTTTACAGCGGATGCGTTCAGGCACAGCAATAAGTGTAGGTCACTTATGTTTTGACAGTCCTCAGAGCCCAATACACAATTGCTGCAGCTATGCATGTAAAATTAAGAAAATAGACTTGGAACATGAGCCATTGGAACTTAACTAAATTTCTGCGCTGCATCTGATACTGACAACAACTGTGATCATAGATTCTGTGACTACACAAACAATCCATATGCACGTATTAGTACCTTCAAGCTCAAGGACATCCTTTACCTGTGTTTCTTTTAAGATAATGAGCTCACGCAGCTGGTGATCCTGCTTTACCAGTCGTCCATCCATCTCCCTGAGCCTCTGCATCTCTGCGGTAGGCTGACATGGGGCACAGTTGCTGGTGCAGCTTACAGCTCCTCTGGGTCCACTACAGGGTGATACTGATGCTGCAGCTCCTTGATCCTCAGAGGAAACAGAAGGCCCCAAAGTCCACAGAGATTTGGGTGCGGTGCCATTGAGGCTAAGGCCACGCAGGAACTCGGCTAAGTAGCGCATATGCATCTGTGTGAACTCCTGCATGTGCTGAGCCAGGTTGTGGCGCTGCATCTGCAGAGGCAACAATTTTTCTTTGTGACATCTGGTCTGCAGGGCTGATAGCACTAATAATTGTGTAATAAACCAAGTTCTCAAGGAGTGTTCTTTCAACAGTGTGTAGATGATCTGTAACACACAAACTTTGCACACGATCACTTACCCTTTCCTTACATCCAAAGGTGCTAAAGTTACAGGCGATGGGTGCTTTTGGGCAATCTGTATCACAATGAGATTCCATCTGAAACAAAAACACCTTCAGCTTAGCTTCATTTAAATCTATGAATTCACATTAGGATTTGAAACAAGAATTTTAACATGTCAGTTATTACTGTATAATTGAGGACAAACGTAATGAGGTAACTTGGAAATAAGTCGCTTCCTATCTCATACAGGAAACCATTTGATACTGCAGAAATGCTGGGTGCCTACATCTACTGTGACATGTGCTGTGGAATGTGGAGAATGGTTCCCCATTGCTTGAACAAAAGAGAAGTTCTTGTTGACAGATGGCAGCTTAAATTAATAACATCATTTTGATTTATGAGAGGCCTTTTTCATGGCAGAGATCACTCACCTGGTCTCTGATGAGATCCATCTCACAGTACAGGCACTTCACATTGGCAAAGGGACACTGCTGTTCATGAAGCTGAAGGAGCAACCAAAAAGAAATTGTAAGGATGCTAATCCTCACTGATACAGAGCGATTTTCTTATAACTGGGTTCTGGGAAAAAAAGCAAGAGGAGCAATTGCGTAAGTGAGTAATTACCTCTTTCTCTTCATAAACAAAGCGTGCCACACAATCTGGACATGACACAGGTCTCCTTTGGCACTCAACAGTTATGTGCTCCTCTAGGTGGCTCTTTCTCACAGACTGTTGGCATTGTGGGCAAGGTGCAGTGGCAAACTGACAATGTGCCAAATGATTCTGGTAGGAAAACAATACATAAAGAGAATGCAATTAATTATATTCTATAGGACAGCAGTGGTTCACATTTAATATTTCACTGTTCACACCACAAAAAGATACCATTCTTTAACTGACACCTAATGCACTTTTATATGCCAAAATAAGGATGCATCAGTGTTTCCCACAGGATTTTAAAAGACTATGGTGGGTGGACCTCGGAACTTCTCGGGGGGTATGGGGGGCATGCCCCCCCGGAAGTACATTTTGTACATTTTAAAGTTAAATGCATTCATTGGGTGCAAAATTAAGATGCTATCTATGAAGAACTTTGCACTCTTGTGAACAAGCTTGTGCTCTAGCAAACTATTTATTCATAAACCCATTGTATAGCTATAAATGGTAATGAAACAGCAACAAAAGTCAACAAATATATTCCAGCAACCCTAAATCAAAGAATAGAAAATAATGAAATTTTATTGTTGTTGTTTTTTTTTTTTTTACTTTTAATGGACACATGTAATGTTTTATATTTTCTATGAGTATGATATAATCCAATTAATCTTATTTTCATACTGTATAGACACCTTATTTTGAAAACCTGATGTTGTCACGTGCATCCTCCTCGCACCAAATTCATCAAGTCCGACCCAATTTGATAATCTATGTTGTCTGTGGTTCTCGTATCTCGTAAAATGAAGACTTCACAGCATCTCTTCAAGTAGGACTCTCATACTGTGACACTTGTCTTTTTGTAAAGAGTCAGTAATCTGCCTGTCAGCTGGGTCCGTTTCAGTGGATTTACCATAAAGGCTGGAATACGTGTGCACTCCATATTTGGGCGTGGGTAGCTTGAACGCCTTCTCACAAACGAGTGACAGAAGCAGCATTTAATTTTTGAGTATTGAAACTATAATACAATCTGAAGATGAACTAGCACACTCAAGCATAAAATACACACTTGTCCTGTTTGACCTGTCCTTGTTAAGTTTCCTGTTTCCATGTTCTTGGTTGAGCTCCCACTCTTAGAATGGCTCTCACCTCTAAATGTCGGAGCTCCATTTTCTCAGCACAGCCACGGTTTGGACAGCGAACAGTTAGTGACAGAATCTCTCGTTTGGCAAAGTTATCCGGAAACAACTGGTCTTCTGACAGCATTTCATTGTCCACCGGGCACTTTTGCCCTGTATCACTGTGTTGTAAGAGTAAGAACAGCAATACTTTAGGCTGAGCTAAGATGATCAGGTTCTGCATGGTGCTTACATCTGAGCGGGAAAACTATTGCCAGTGAAAATGTTGCATTATTTAAACACAATATTCATTTTTAATTGACTACTCAGTAATTTCACAGATGTTCTGTTGCTAATAAAGAATTAACAGCTCTTCAACAATGTTCCATGAATCTGGTGTTACCAAATGCATTATAAACCTGAGTAATGTTTAATGTTATCTAGAGAGACTAGCAATAGCATACCGAATGGACTTCTCAATGCAGTTCTTGCAGAAACGGTGACCACAGGGTGTTTGAATGGCATTCCTCAGAGCCATGAGGCAGATAGGGCACTCATATTTACTTTCTAGGGGTGGGTCAAACTCCACATCATAGCCCTGGATGGGGACAGCAGGCTGAAGACTAGTGGAGGTGCTGCTGATGAACGTGCCAGGGCTCTCTGAAGGGCTGAGAAGGGATTCCCGTTCCTTTTCCAGCATTGCCAATGCACAGCTAGATAGCTCTCCACCGACAGCTCCTTCATAGCTGTCCTCCTCCAAACTGCCCTTATTGCTATCAAAGCAAGCCATCTGTGTAGAGTGGGACATAGTTGGCATTAAAACAGTGAAAGTGGCAAAAAAAGCATTATATTGTAAATAATATATTCATTATTTTAGTTAACATCGCCGATTATCTCCTTTCTTAAATTGTGGGGTTACCACTTCAGCAATAACATTGAAGAAAGTTCTACAAAGACTTTTCCAGCTGAAAAGGTATCCCATATCACGCGCTGGTATTGAGTGCATCCTCACATTGCAATAGCTGTGGTATGGCAACACCTTCGGAAATGTCTCGACATAGAGATGCGAAGTGAATCAAAAATCACAGCACAGGGGCTACCTACCATCCCTTGCTGAAATCTACATGGTTAGGCTACAGACAAGGGGACACAAGCTTCTACAGGACTCATTTCACTCTACTAAGCATCTTTTTAATGTCCTCCCTTCTTTAAAAAGACAAAGAGAAAAAATAACAGTGGTGCAGTGGTTAGCACTGTCGCTTCACAGCAAGAAGGTCGTGGGTTCTCTCCGGGTGCTCCGGCTTCCTCCCACCGTCCATGCTAGGTTAATTGGTGACCCATAGACCCATAGACCCTTAGATGAACAACCACTCATATGTGTGGCCCTGCGATGGACTGGCGACCTGTCTAGGGTGTACCCCGCCTTTCGCCCGATGCCAGCTGGGATCGACTCCAGCCCCCTGCAGGATAAGCGGTTGATGATGGATGGAGGTTTTATTGTTGACTATAAATAAAATGTTATTTTTAGCTTTTTAGTTGTTTTAAATCTCACTGAGGGGATGTGAGGTTTCTGTTCTGCGTTTTTGTTGCGAAGCTAAAAGCTAAATCCTATCAACTAACTCAATGGCAATACAGTATTAAATCTTGAATCCTGAACTTGAGTTGAATAGTTTTTGGCCATGATACCTGCTTATGTGAAGAAATACACTGTGGATTTGAAGCTTAATACACAAAATAATATTAACAATTACAGTGCGGCTGTATTTATTAAGTGACGGTATAGCTGTAGTTGTGTACATAGAAACCACATTTATTAAAAGTTACTCATACTGTTATCAAGTGACTTAAGACTGCAAAATATGTAGTGGATGTGCAGAAACTAGCACCTCTAATTTACTCCACAAACATTAACTTATAAATTTGACTAAGTGGCGCTGTAACGTAAAATGAGGTATCGTAAAAAAAAAGCTAAGTTAGCGGTTCACGTTACACGGGAAGTAACTCAAGTCATTCGTTTTCATAATTAACTTAGCTTCACTCAACAACGTCCTAAATGACGTGGTAATGTAACACTAACACCGAGAAGCTGTCACAAATGATTCAATTGCATACATAATAGATAAACTTAATTAACTTAATTAACAACGATAAATTGTGTTGTCACTTGATAGATGGAAGAGTCATGCCCTTGGATGCGGAACTGCACTTTGCTAACTTAACGTTACCCTGACTGTACTAAAAAGCGATTGAAAAAAAGATACTGTCGAAAACAATAGGTAGCAAACACACGTCCTCTCCAGCAACAAAGGCATTAAAGTACCGACTATGTCTGTGAACGCATATAGTATGTTTATATTGTACCCACCTTTGCCTTGAAAACGTCTCGAACTTTTCTTTTCTAAGAATTTCCTGTTTTTATCTTCTTCTTCTTCTTTTGTGGTTTTTATGGCGGATGGAAACCAAAATGTTGCAATACCGCCACCTACTGAAACATATTGTTTTTCCAGTGGCCATCAAAAGTACTCGTATTCAAGGCATTGTCCGTTCAGTGAGTCAGAGTCAGTTGTCTGAGTTGGTGGAAATCCTTCCCTCGGCGTCGGGACAATTTCTTCTCCTGATATGTCTGCAGTGTTCAAGAATCTCCTTGCCGCATCCAACACCTGTTTTTGTCTGTGGAGTTTTTGCCTGGCGCGGACGTGAGCGCTACCGCCTGGCCGGAGGCTGCTTACTGTCGCCACAGAGCAAATTGAGACGGAAAAAATGGCGGACCTCAGGAAAATCTGTTCTGAGTCTTTGCCTTGCCGTGTCAACAATTCACGAAAATCGGCAGTTCAGGGGAAGCTGTTCATCCTTCTTTGCATACTGATAGTGGACTCCGGAGGAGCTACGACCCATTGGGTTGTCACTGAGGATGGAAAAATTCAACAACAAGTATGACAGTTAGCTCATTGACCTGCTGACGCTTACATTAGGTGGCTAGCTTGTAAAGCTATATTTGTTAGCATTAAGGGTAACGTTTTGGTGGTTTGTTAACGTAATTTTAGTACTTTAACAAGACTCTTTACTCAATACTTTGCCAGCTTGGGTGACCTTGACTTACATATGTCGAGAAAGTTACATTCAAGTCCGTTTTGTTTGGCTAAGGCGAGTTAGCATAACGTTACACTAGCTGTACCTTATCTGGCGTTATCGTTAACGTTAGGTGTTCAAGATCAAGACTAAAGTATTTCATGTCAACGTATGCGTTGGAAATCGCTTATTAATATGCTGGAGATAACCTTAATATTGGCCAATAAAAACATACAGCAAACTGCTTTCTCCATTTAGAGAGAAAGGCCGTGTTTGTGTGACACTTGCTTTGGGGCTCTCTGAGTTTGCACAACTCATAACGTTAGACATTTATTAATTTAGCTGACGGCTTTTCCCAAAGTGACATACAATTGCTATCAGAATCAAAATTTATTGCAGGGTACACATACGAGGAATTTGACTCTGGATTGTACATTGCTCACAATGTGCTTACTTATACAATAATAAAATCTAACACAGGCCTCTGACTATACGTGTCAGAGGTTGCACTGGAGCAACCGGGTTAAGTGTCCCGCTCAGGGACACATTGGTGGATGATAGATCACAGTTGAACCTGCGTCTCTCACACCAAAGAATTGTCTTGTCCTCTGCTCCGTCGCCACGACTCTATAAAGTCTTGTCAGACTTGTTTCTAACACGACTCAACAGAACTTGAAAATACTGTTGATGGATCTGCTGGTTGAATCTGTTTCGCACACACGGGGACTGATGTGAATATGGTCACTGTATGTTGGTCCTTACCGCACTGTTTTTGTTTCAGGTTGACTCACCTTTGAATCTGAAGCATCCACATGATGTTGTAATCTTCATGAGGCAAGAGACTCGTGTAAACTACCTCAAGAAGTTGGAGGTGTGTGGTTTTCACTTTATCAATGTTGTCACATGTAAAGATGTGGTCAAAGTGTTTTTCTCTTTGAGTTGTCATTCTGGTTAATCTCTCCAACAACAGAGTGTATTGCTTTCAGGTTCTGTACTTTTAATGTGAATACTTTATTTCACAACTACATTCATTGCTTGGCATTATTCAGTTGTCCATTTCTTACTAGTCCTCACTGATTGATTGGTCCTTGGTTATTGTTGAGCAGAAGCAGCTAGTGGCACAGAAGATTCACATAGAGGAGAACGAGGACAGAGACACAGGGCTGGAACAGAGACACTACAAGGAGGATGCAGACTGTGTCATGGCTAAGGTACCTCTGGGAGACCTGGACCTGTATGATGGCACTTATATCTCCTTGGAAAGCAAAGACATTAGGTAAGCTCTCCTCAATAAAACACGTCATTGCCACTGTTTATCTGTACATTGTTTTCATAAAGTACTATGGGATTGTTTAAATTATGCATAGCCAAATCAAGGGAGTATAGTTTGACAAGATGAGTATGTCTAGTTTCTTTTGATTGATGATTATGATAATATTGTCATCTTAAAGTGATTTTTTTCCCCCCCCTTCTTTTCCCGTAGCCCTGAAGATTATGTAGATTCCCGGTCATCTCTGCCCCCAGATCTAGAAAAGCCTGACTGTGTGAAAGTTTTTGAACTACCATATAGCATCCATGCTTTCCAGCATCTCAGGGTGAGCAGAGGCCAAACTTGTCAATATTTTATTCACAATGGAAGAAGATAGGAATGATTCATGTTAATGAGTAAGTGGTGTGAGGGGGGATGCAGTTGAGGTATGCTGTAACTCTGTATAAAAGTACTCTCCATTCAAATGTATGTTACTGGAAACATTTATTGTTCAAATAAGATTTCAACATTTTTTATTAATCAAATGTAAGTGATATGCTGGGAATGTATTTAACCTTTAGTTTGGCAGAGGTGACTTGTTGTTTATAGCAATGCTCTGTTTACAGTTTCCCTAGAAAACTTTTTGAATTTTGTAAGAACAAATACAGAAGACAATAATATACAACCAGAATATGGGTTTACTTAAAGCAGTTATAGGCAGATGATTATTAATAATAGTCTTGAAGTATTTAAGTGTTTGATTTGTTGGTGGCTTTGCAGATATTTCCTATTAAGTATTACATTAACTGCAAAATCAGTCATATCTAGATCAGTTCTGGGACAGGGTTAGGGAAGCATGAGCTAGTTACTAGAGCAAAATAAGTAAGTACCAGAGTTCAGGAGCACCAAAGATCAGATATAAGGTGGACTTTTTCTGATAACGACTGTGCAGATATATGAATACCAAAGTTACCCAGACAGGGAAGCCCAGCCAAACGTATCAAATAAAAGATATTATTGAGTATTGCAAATATCTTCAGGATTGACTACAGCTGCAACGATTAATTGATTAGTTGATTGAAAGACAACTAATCAACTAATAACTGATTTTGATCATCACTTAATCATTTCAGTAATTTTTCAAGCAAAAGTGTCAAAACATTTGCTGGTTTCAGCCTCTTAAATGTAAGGAAATTAAGAGTCTCTGGGTTTTGGACTGTTGGTTGGACAAAAGAAGACATCACCTTGGGCTCTGGGAAATTGTGATGAGCTCTTTTCAGAATTTATTGACATTTTATAGACAAAACGATTAATCGTGAAAATAATCGTCAGATTAAGGTAATGAAAGTAAACGCTAGTTGCAGCCCTAGTAATGACCCAAAGAGCTTAATGGTAATTGCAATCTAAAGACCTAGACTGGGGGCAACTGGATGTCAATAAAAGACTTCAGTAATCTAGCAGTAAAAAGAAAACTACTTTTTCAGTCCTCTTCTTACAGCTCAGAGGAACGCTGGTTTTGTTTCTCTACAAAAGGCCAAGCATTTGTATCAGTTTATCAACATGATTGTTTGTTTTATATTTTATCATAAAGCTTTCATCTGCCAGGATATCAAGACATTCATCTTCTGTGATCCTTTTAGCAATACAAATGCAAATCACTGTAATCTGTGTCTCTGGATCTCAAGAACAACATGATTTTATCTTAGGGCTGCATTCAAGTCCAACAACAATTTTATAAATGTGGCCTGTGGGAAAGGATTAAAGAACAGTGGTGTTTTTGTTTGCAAGTAAACATAAGTTAATATTTTCTTACAGTAAGTTGAGTTAATCCAGATCATGCTGCCACATTTCATTTAGTCATCCATTTATTGTCTTTACTTTCTTTATCAGGTTAATAGTCCAGTGGATGGTCACCGGCACATCATATTTATTTGTATATAGTTGTAGGGACATTTAACGTGTGTGCTTTGGAAATTGGTATGCTGTTTATGTAGTTGTAAAACACTTGAGAATTTCAGTTAGACCTGCTGTCAGGTCAGATAATTTCTGCACTGCTTATTATAAATACAACAGAGATGTAGCCTTTGCATTTGACTGATCACATGTTAAAATTCCAAGTAATAGACTCTTCCCTTCTGTCTCTTCCAGGGTGTGCAGGAGAGGGCAAACTTGACTTCCCCGTTGCTTTCTAAGGAGGATCCCATTTTTAGTTCATTGTCTCATAAGATGGGCCGCAGTGTTGATGAGGTTGGCCATCGCATACATCAAGGGTTACTGAGGGTAAGGTCTGCCTCTATAACTATGCCTTACTAACTGTGAAAATATTCAAGACATTTGTTTTTCCTTTGCAGATATTGGGGGGGAAAAAGCATGGGATGTGTGTAGAAAAAACATAATGGATTCAGAAGAAGCCTTTTTCTATAGAAATGGTAAAGCATGGAAAACACAGAATATCTGCTAATTGGTTGCTGACCTGCATTTTTAGGATTTTTTTTGTGCATGCTTCTAGTCTGTATGTTTATATGCTTTCCTTTCAGTCAGCATCAGAAAGTCCGTTTTTTAAGATGAGTTAATGACAGCAAGATATTGAAGCAATAGTTGTTTTCAGTACAAGTCCAAACACATTAAGCGTTATCAGCAAATTGGTCCAATTAGGCATGTGATGAAGATCCATTGTAAAATTCAGCAAAACATGTACATGAGGCCTAACAGTTAGCAGTGTTTCGAGGAAGATACAAAAAAAGAGTTTGTTTGCATGTCGTTATGATTGTGTTCCAGAACTCATCATCCTGGGTGCTGTACAACATGGCGTCATTTTACTGGCGAATGAAGAACGAGCCTCAGAGGGCAGTGGACTGTGTGGTGCGTGCTCTGCATTTCTCCCCAAGGTACTGTCAGGCTGGTTAGAAGGCCACTGCCATAGTATACTGTTTATTGAATGTGACTACTCACAGGTGTTCACATTCTCATATTCTGTGTGTGCGTTGTACTTTCAGGCAGCAGAAGGATGTAGCCCTGGTCAACATGGCTAACATCCTGCACCGCGCCCATTTCTCAGCAGATGCTGCGATTCTTGCCCACGCTGCCCTTGACCTTACCTCAGATCTCTTCACCAGCCACTACACCTTAGGCAACATTTACGCTGTACGTTAGAGACAAAACATTTCCTATTCTTTCATATCCTACAATTGGTACAGTAGCTTACAGTAGAGTGGTGTGTACTAAAGGTGGTGGCAATTGTATTGATATTGATTTTTGCTATCTCACAATCTGTCGTTGAGTTTCAGGGTTCCCATAAGATAACACAAATCAGTCAGAATTTTGCTGTTAGCAGTTACTTTTCTTACTGATCATTATGTATAGAATATACTATTTTCTGAATGTAAAGGTGCAGTGTATTGCCATCCAAGATCCATAAGTAACAAGATTTTCATATTTGTATAGGGACTTAATTAATTCACCGGCAATTTACTAAACTCACTTCTATTTTTTAAGTCCCCAAAGCTTTATAGCAGTATGTACTCTGTACATATTTAGTCAGTTTAGTTATTTTATTTTTATTACAGTTTGATGAAACATGACCTGTGCTATATCCAAGGTCTGTCTGTCTCCTTTTCTATCACTTTCTGACCAGATGCTTGGGGAATACAACCACTCAGTGCTGTGTTACGAGCAGGCACTGCAAGCCCAGCCAGGCTTCGAGCAGGCCCTGAGGAGGAAACATGCTGTGCTCTGTCAACAAAAGCTGGAGCAACGCCTGGAAGCCCAGCACAGGTAGGCGAGAACTTGTACATACAAGCACTAAATACTTCAGTGGTTACTTTCAATGGAATCACTGTATGCTATAAAGAAAATCAAAATATTACAGAGAAATTAGATATTCATTTCAATATCAAAACCTTTCCAAACATGTCCCATTGCCGACTGAACACCACATTTCTGTTTAATCAAGGATAGGTTGCAAGGGAAATAAGTATGGTTATATTTTTCCTTGTAGGGATCATTTGTTTGAACTGACAGACCTCCACAGGGCAGTATGTGTGTAAAAGAAAAGTGCCCTAGAGCTGTCATAGTCAGTGTTTTGCTCTGAATGCAGAGATTATTATTATTTTTTTTGGCAGATACCAAGCCATTACGATGGGTTCTTGTTGTTGTAGGGGGATCATGTAATATGCTATGTTTCCCTGTTATGCATTTTTACCTAATGTCCTGTATTTCCTTTCCTAATTTTACTGGATTTGTAGATCCCTGCAGCGGACACTGAATGAGCTGAAGGAGTACCAGAAGCAGCATGACCACTACCTTCGCCAGCAGGAGGCACTGGACAAACACAAGCTGCTGCAGGAAGAGCAGATCCTGCGCAACATCATCCATGAGACCCAGATGGCCAAGGAAGCACAACTTGGTAAGATGCCATGCGCATAGAACCGAGAGAACACTTAAAACTACCCTGAGGTGTGCAGGGAGTGTATTACTTTTCTCAATTTTGTATATTTATATTCTTAACTTAAAAGTGAATTGCTTTAGCTGGTCTAGAAATAATAGGTTGACTTGTGCTAGCTGTGACTAGCAGATATTGATACTCATGAAAAGAAGAAGTGGGATGATCAGGCAGGTGATCTGCAGTAAAGCAAGGGTACATCTTTACCGTTGGCTTCACCGAACAGAGGTAGTAATGCTGCAGAGTTTAGAAAAAAATGATTGTATGGAACTCTTGACGCATACATACTGTAAGCAAGCTCACTATGTGAGTTGTATGACAAGATGTGTTGTGACATTAATCTAGCTTTGATTTTCACGCATATTGGTACATACACATCACTCGATTCGGCGGTTTAGCGCAGCACCTGCTTATTGCGTGTCTATGTCCTCCAGGGAACCATCAGATGTGCCGGCTGGGTCAGCAGCAGCGCAGCCTCTACTGCCCGTTTGACCTACCTGTGCGCTATCACCGTGGCGATCTGTTTGAACATGTCCACTATGTCCAAGTGAGTGTGCTGAGATATTAGAATGTACCTGGTGATTATTAGCTCAGGTTTTTTCCTGCATAACAAATTTAAAGGGAGGACACAATGCACACATTTCATTTCATCATGAATTAACCTGTCTTTTATTGTACAGGGTCCAGTTGATATTTCTCTATTTATTCATAGTTTGGGGAGGAAGTGTCAGTGGCATCCAGCGTGGCCCTTGTGTCAGAGCGTAATTCAAACCTGACGGCAGCCAGCCCCCAGCTCCATCCCTCTGTGTCTGGAGACCAGGACCCTGCTGCTTCCCTCTGGGGCAGCCATCAGGATTACACACAGGCAAGACAGATAACTACATTTGAGTGTTTTTATTTATGTTCAAATTAATTTTTCGCAGGTCAGCTCAGTTTCAAATTAAAACCAAAGGGACAAATGACACCTCTGCAATGTTATTGCACACTCAACTCAACAAAATTCAGAGACCACACTAGACCTGCCAAACAAAGTTATGATACTGTAGGCAAATAGCTGGATCGCATTTTGTGTTGCATATGCGAGGTCATTCAAGAAAAAAGTGCGGGGGAGCTTGAAAATGGTTCTTGGTTATAATGATGTTATTGCGATCCAAAGATTGCAAAATTACTGGAGAAACTGAAATAGTATACAGTATTAATTTGGCTTACCTGCATGCTAGGGCTGTAACGGTTCTGAAACCGAGACCGAAACCGCAACACAAACTTCCACGGTTTCGTGTCGCGGTTCCGAGGGACAGGACTGCGACACACCCGCTCCCCGGACTGTTGAGCTGTCATGAAGTAGTTTTTCAAATAATTTCATCCTTTTAATTCTACTTCATTCTCCACCTTATTTTAGTGTTTACTCAATAATTGAATCTGCTCCCTTTTTCGTCATTTCTCCTTTCCACACACCGCTGGTCTCTCACTTGAAACACACAGCCGCTTGCCATCTCTCTTTTTCCCTGTATAAGTCTCTGCTCTGTTCACTTTCTTCCTAAGCAGTACCTTTTATAAAGTCGCTGCATCTGATAAACTCACCCGCGATTCCGTTTTCATAGCAACAGGTGCGCCGCATGTGGATCAAAACCAACATGTTACTGAACTGACATCTGCACTGGTGCGTTTACTGTCGATCTGTAATGTCGACCATGTCCACATCTTGTGACGTGTTGGTATTAATATGCAAGATCTAAAGAACACGCTGCAGCCAAACTGACAGCTTCAATGAGTAAGGTGTCGGATTGGCTGGCAAATTCATGTCTGACCCTTAATCTAAGTAAAACAGTTTGCATGTATTTTACAGCAAGGATTAATAATTCTGTTAATCTTGATATTTTAATTAACGGTGAAGTCATTACATCTGAGACACAATATTTAGGCATTATAATTGACACAAATTTGACCTTCAAAAAACAAGCTAGTAAGGTCATCAAGACTGTTAAATTTAATTTGAACAATTTTTAAGAGTATCAGACATCATTTGTCACTGTCTGCTGCAAAACTTTTTGTACACACAATGATTTTTCCCCATTTATCTTACTGTATAACAACCTGGTCACAGGCAGGTGTGACCACGCTCAAGCCTCTGTATTCACTTTACAAACAAATTTTAAAAGTACTAGACAAAAAACCTAAGAATTATCATCATTGTAACATCCTGAAAAAATATAATTTTCTCAATTTTGATCATTTTTATTCGGACGCATGTTTAATGTTTAAAGTTATTCATGATCTTGCACCCCCTCGTCTTAGAGGATGCATAGCATTTTCTTGCAGTGGCAGTGCTAGTAGAACTAGAGCATCAGCTAGGGGTGATTTGGTACCGAATTTTAGAAAGACAACCTTTGGTCAATCCGCCTTCTCTGTTAAAGTAGTGCGGAAGTGGAATTCAATACCCACAAACATTAGAAACTCAGGAAGTTTTGCAGTATTTAAAGCCAGCCTCAAAATTTGGCTAAAATCAGCACAAGAGTGTCATCATTAATGATTGCATTGTATTTTCTGTATTTGGTGTATATATCAAACCGTTTTTATCAATTGAATTGATGGATAATATGTATTTTTGTAAATTTATAATTTATGTAGTGTATTTGTTGTTTAGTGGTTGCTTTGTGTCTTTTGTTGTTGTTGTTGTTGTTGTTGTTGTCTACCTGCCCAGGGACAACAGATGCAAATTAGCTGTTAGCTAACTCTGGTGCAATTGTTTTAATTGTGCGCTGTCCCTGTCAAATAAACAGTTTGAGAGAGAGAGAGAGAGAGAGAGAGAGAGAGAGAGAGAGAGAGAGAGAGAGAGAGAGAGAGAGAGAGAGAGAGAGAGAGAGAGAGAGAGAGAGAGAGAGAGAGAGAGAGAGAGAGAGAGATGTAATAGGTAGTGTTTTCACTTGTACTGTTTTGTTGGGAGTAATACATTTCAATCTCATTCGACCATGCAATAGTTGTAGAATGAGAACAAAGTGTGTTTTTTAACTTTAGGACAAACAGAGGACTTTGTGGCCTCAGAGGAGTGACTGTGCCCATGAGTTCCCAAGTGTTCCCCCTGCTCACCTTCTGCCAACCTACTACCTTCCACCTGAAACACAGGGCCTCAGGTCAGTACACATTCCTGGATTGGGGTATTTTTAGGGAGAGCTTGTTCCTCCAGAGGAGGGATGCGCCGAACGTTCGGCCACCGAAGTAAATCTGCCGAAACTAGCAAAAATAGCACTTTCGGTGTTTAAGTCAAAAGACCGATTAAATTTTACCGAACATTTACGTTGACAATACATCAGTGTGGAAGCATTTTAAAGTGTCTGAGAAAGACACAAAAATCAATATAAATGACTTCTTAGAAAAGGCAACAAACGGTCTCAACAGCTTTGAGTATTTCTGTCACTCTTTTCTGAGAAGGTGATTAAGCTAGCCACACCTACATTAGGAGTGCACACATATTCAAGCCTTTATGGTAACTGAAACGGACCAGAGCGAGCTGACAGGCAGGTTAGCGACTTTATCCTGTCGTGTCGATACGAGAAGCACATACAACATTTATCATATTGGGTCGGACTTGAGGAATTTAGCGCAAGGATATATATGTGACAACATCCGGTTTTCAAAATAAGGTGGGGGGGGGAAGCACATTTGGACTATTTAATTTATGCAATGGTAAAAAAAAAAAAAAAACTTGTTCAGTATTCTGCAAATTTTCGGTTTCGGCCAAGAATGTTCATTTCGGTGCATCAAGAGTAACATTTAATGCATACAAATGACTTGGAAATGAAATATGTCTAATTGTGTGTATTCAGCCCAGTGGCAACTCTTCTCTATGGGAGTGGCAGTCCTCCTCAGACAGTAGCTCTGCCAAACTGCGGCCCCGTTCCCCAACCGTATCCAGCCCTCCTGCCTGCCTCACTAGACTGGCCTCTGGAAGAAAAGGAGCTGCCAGATTCCTTTGCCTCCCAGGTATCTGTCT
This sequence comes from Micropterus dolomieu, assembly GCF_021292245.1. Taxonomy (NCBI): domain Eukaryota; kingdom Metazoa; phylum Chordata; class Actinopteri; order Centrarchiformes; family Centrarchidae; genus Micropterus; species Micropterus dolomieu. The sequence goes on along the minus strand of NC_060169.1, from coordinate 6,918,139 downwards.
GCCTGTTTATTTATGTTGTTTGTGTGTGTTCGTGTGTGCGATTTGAATGGGAAAATAATGGGGATAGATGGATACCATGTGCAGTATGTTTACAGAATTACAGTACCCTTACTCTGTATGTCTGAGTTTGTGTATAAATGTTTTTATGGTATGTGGAACTGTGCAGAAGAATATCCAATCATTAATATTACTTTGTGTGATTACAGATACTGCAGTCACGCAGTGGAGGATGGACGATGGAGCAGATTGGTTCCAGAATAGCTCAAGCTATGAAACAAGTAATGGGACTCCTCACGCCTCTATTCTCATAGCACAGTGATGTTTTGACTACCTCATAAAGCGTGTCTAAATTGAATGAAAATGTACCTTTTTTTTAAGGATGTACCGATCTAGGTTGTTATTTTTATTTTATTTTTTTACCCTAATCCTTATCCTCTTTAATATAGTCTGATCAGATGCTTACATTTATCTAAATGTTGATTAAATATGTATCTGACACATTAAGCAACAGCTGTAAATACTAAATCTGACACACTTCATATTTCACAAGTTACTTGTTCCAAATACTGAAGGTCCTTGTTCAAAATTATGAACTATTGATAACTCAAATTATAGATGTAAATGGGAGAATGTGACTCCTGAATTGATGTGAAGCGATTTGCTAGAGACAAGGTGTATCACTCTGTTGGAGTTGTGGGGACTACAAAAACACTCACACAGTCCACTCACTGTTGGACAATGGTGTTACAGAGTGATGCTTCTTGTAACGTTACCTCATAAACAATCTTTGGCAGAGTACAGACAACCACTTGCAGAGAGCACACAAACCTGACAACAGCCAAGTTTTATTTCAGCCTGCCATCAACTTACTCATGGAATTAACATTAATTTGCGACAGCTGATATGACCTGCAGACGGTGACATTTGTCATTTTCAGTGGCAAAAGTTACGGTCTGTTTGGGGCCAAACATTGAGATACTGCTTGCTGGATATTTTGTGTAAATGTTCGAATAATCGGATACTGATTGGCCTTATTGATACGCTCCATTAAAATATGCCGCGATAGGCACTGATACTATAACTTAAGATTCTCTCGGGACTTCTCTACCCTTTAGTGAGGAAATGCTCATAAACTAAACTCGAGTTCGGTTTTTGGATCTCCATTACGTATCAGATTTGAGAATTTATTCATGAATCCCTAACTGCTCTAAATTGCTCCCAACTGTAGTCTGAACCCAAGTGATTCATTTTCTGAGCTAACGGAAGTTTGTTTGTGTATATATAGGCCACTATACCCCGCTGGCAGGTCCACAATGAGGCAGCTCTATTCTGGCGGGCCAAAGGCAACGGCAGCCATGCCCTGCAGTGCCTGCGCCAAGTGTTAAGCTCAGCCCCGCCTTCCCACCGCCATTTGTCCCTAACGAATGCTGCTAACCTGCTGCTACACCATGGCTTGACCACCAACGCACAAACACTGCTGGAGCAAGCACTGGCTATCAATGCAACAGAGGTAAAGACATATTGGTACATAACCTGCTGGGTTTTACCATGTTCTCTGAATATGTCATACAGTGATGGGAGGACAAATGAAGCACGTATTTGAGGATAATACAATGAATACTGCAATAAGGAGTGGCTTGAAGGTTAATAAAACAGAATTGTTGGATATTTACATTTGTTTTGGACCGTACAAAGTTAGGTGTGTTTAGCCTTTATATGGCATGTCCCTGGAACAAAGTGTACTTTGTCCAAAATCATTACCAGCCATACCAGTTGGGCAACATTTGATTACCATGTCATGCCCAAACTTTGCTAAGTGCATCTTTTATTGGCAACTCACTGTACCCTTTGTCAATTGGAGGCACCCAGCAATATATAATGCCATGTCACAAAGCACTCATCATCTCAAAGTGGTTCCAGGAACATGAATAAGAATTTAATCCTCTCCAGTGGACCGCAAATTTTCCACATTTCAACCCCAAAAATTACCATGGGAAGATTTAAAGCATGTGGTCGAAAAAATGTGAAAGACCTGCAAAATGCCATCAAGTCAGCGTGGACTAAAATCGATAGGGAACATTTCCAACATCTTGTTAAATCAAGCCTTAAATAAAGGAGTCATAGAGTTAAAAAGGGGTATACCCAATAAAATGACCATAAGTGTGTATCCAGTACATATTGATGATATACCAATCCAGAAACCACAGGTAGATTAGATGTAAGAGGAGGAGGGGCATTATTAATATATGAGTCACCTCACGCAATCTTCAATCAAAACTACATAGAGTTGTTGAATGTGCAATTTTAGAAGAAATAATTTACGTTGTTTTGTCCTCTGTATCTCTGTAGGATGTACACATATCTGCCTATGCTATGCTTTTAGTTTTCACATATGTTATGTTACCCATCAGCTAATGTTCCCTGTTATGTTTTGTTCTGCTTTCCTTCCTCAGCCCCACACGCAGCTCAGCCTGGTGAGCATGCAGTTGGCCCAGGGCAATGTGACAGGTGCTCTGGCCTTGTTCCGCCACATCCTGGTGACGGCCCGTTCCTCCTCCTCTTCCTTCTCATCCCTTGCTGGCTGTGAACAGTGTCGCACCAGCCTACCTCTGCTGCGTTGTCTGCAGTTCTACCCCTTCCTTTATAATCTGTCACACCGACAGCCCTGCTCGCGTAAGTGAATTAAACACACATGCTTATTTTTCTCACTCAATTAAGTATAATGATTTTTTTATATATACAGTACACTCTGTAAAGTTTCAAAACATCTGCATTAATCTGGGATAAACATTTTGGGATTTAGAGACAATGTTGGGGAGCAAATAGCAAAATCAAATGTAGCTTTAATGATGTGAAGGCCTTATATTGCACTATAAGGCTGTGTTTTAGCTGAGCAAGATGCCAAAGCATCTGTACATTTCCCAACACAAACCTCTTTGTTGGTTAATCTTGCCATATTTAATAACATGCAAGGGCAGAGCAGTGAAGAGCTTAATTTGATGATGTTGAAAATCTGACCTGTAGCAGAAGGACTGCCGTGTAACAGACAGATGGACAGATCAGGGAAACTAATGCTTTACGTATAATGTACCCCATGTTCTGATTGATTTGACAATGGGTTTTGATTGATTATGGCAGTTAGGTTCTGGCTAACGTATTATTACATCTCTAAATTTGTATAATTTTGTTTAATTTTGTCTAAAACAAAACTAAAGATCAGTAATACTGTTCAATCACTGAATGTTTGTACTATTTGGTGTAAATCTCATGGCTATTATCAGGGACTGATTAGTCTAAATTATTGTTCTGATTACAAAAAAATGTTGTAAAAACTACTTCTTACAAATAAGCTTACAAATAGGGCTGTCAACATTAACGCGTTAATCGCGATGAGTTTAACGACCGATCATAACGCGTTTTAATTCTGTTAAGCGCGTGTGTCAAATGTTCTTATTTTACACCGTCACTGGTGCTGTTACCAAATAATCTTTGCTAAAAAGATCTTTGGCTGCTACTATTTTGACCCTTCGATGCACCCTTACTTGTTGTCATGCTGCCACAGACACTTCCTACCTCCTGCTGCAGCCATGGAGATAAACAACAACACAGTCCCGAATGCCGCGTTTTACTTTAAGAAACTCCCAGACGGCTCCCTTGACAAGTCAAAAGCAGTATGCACCTTGTGTGAAATTGTGAAACACCTACTTAAAGCAAATGCTGTCTCATTGGTTTCAACTGAATTCAAAAATAATGTAGCTATGGAGTATTTTGTTTGTTATGCACTTTATAATAATGTGTGTACAATTTGTACATGCACTTTTGCTGTAGAATTTTTGAAAGCAACTTAAGGAAGACTATATTTCTGAAGACATTAATTGTTTTACCTCAGTCTCGTTGCTCATCTTGTGATTTGAAATAATCAAATAAATCCAATAAACTAACTTTCTTTGCATTAATTTGATTTCTAATCAAGATACACTGGTAAGAATTGTTCTCATTGTTAATACAGACTTAAAACAATTAACAGATGTGATGATGATGATGACGATAATAATAATAATAATATAATTTTTATCATGTTGTAAAACGTGTAATTAATCGCGATTAAGAAAAATTTATCATTTGACAGCCCTACTTACAAATAACCAAATCTAATCATTTTTAGCTATATTGTCCAGCTCTGCCTGCTGTGTTGCCTGGAAATTAGCCACGGGCACTGTGGGCTCTGCAGGTTTTGTGTTTGCTTTTTAATCTTAAACTCAGAAACCCTACATGTTTTCCCTAGAAGCTACAAGAGTAGCTGAGTGAGAAACAAGTAGTATGTTGTGTTTCTGGTGTGAATAGAGACTACACTGTCTTCTTTATCCATATCAGTGGAAGTGAAGAGAAAAGTGCTTTGAAGTGGAGAGATTTTGCCACTCAATAATTTAGGCTGCAGAAAATAGCTGATGCCAAATTTAGAAGGTCTATATTTTATTCGGCAAAGCTAAATATTGCTCCCATAAAGCACGCTGAGTACATGAGGTCACGCTAGCACTTATAAAACACACGGCACCTTAAGTTAGGTCAAAAAGGTTGAAATACACGCAAAAAAACTTTTCTCATTTAAAATGTTACGTTTGCTGCAGTTCCTCTCACATGTTTGATCCTGTTAGGGCTACTGATACAGTCAAACAAATGGTAATAGTGTGGGCTCTCTGTCTTTTTCTCAGTTTGTAGAAAAACAGCATATGATACATAGATCAGAACCTTGGATAGTCACTAACAGCTGCACTTGAGAAAAAGCTCCACAGCCCAACATTACTGTATGATAATGGCAATTACTGTAGACTAGCTAACAAACAACAGAAAAACATACCAGTGCAACAAAAAGAGCCATAAAGGGCTGCAACATTAACAGCATTCTTGCAATACTGGCGTGTTAGGAGGTATAATACATGGTAGAGCATGGTCATATCATTACTCTGACAACATCATCCCCTTACTACCTTAGCCCTGTAGGACAAATGTGGACTCGCTAAGTGTTGCAGCACGAGAAGAATAAAAGAGGCTTCCATGATAGTGTCCCTTGTACGTATAAAGCTGTTTTCGAAGGGTCTCCCACAGCTCCTATAAGATTGTGACACCAGTAATGTAGTGCACAGATCTAATGTCTTTCCGGCAGTAGCGGGAGTTTCCAAGTTGAAAAAAATCAAAGCTTTGCCAAAGTACATTGAGACAGTGAATGGAGTGGGTAGAGTGAAGAGAGAAAGATTCTGAAAGAAGTGACTTGTTTGTTCCAAAAAATCACAAAAAAATAGTTGCTGTGTCTCGAAATATAAAAAGCATCACTTTGTGACCAGGAGAGCATTGTTCCCAGTGAAGAGCTAGTTGCTAATGCAAAAGCTTTCATGATCTGGCTGTGGTTTGAAATACTGATTATGGTTCCTATTACTACTCTGTCACTGACCGAGTAATAGTAATAGGAACCATAATTATAGAGGAAAAAGTTGAAGGTTATAACTTTAATTCAAAGTAAATTACCAATAACGTTATGATTGCTTAATTCCCCACATAACGGTGGGATGATTGTTCAAGTCTCAGAATATAAATTATATTCCAAATTTACTGATGCACAAAATGTGCGTTGCTAAAATATCTATGAATATACAGATTACATTAAATATTTGTGTTTGTCACATGTCGTATGTCTTTTTGTCAGTCTCTGTTAATAACTTTGATCATGCATACATTTGTTTCAGTACCAGCTGCTGTGTTTCTGCTGCATGTCTTCTATCATGGTAAGGTTAGTAATAAGTGTACCTAAACTTAACTTTTGTTGATCCAGAGGGTGCTGCCTGCATGGCTGAGGAGGACCTTGGTATACAACTGGAGGAATGGGAGGGCAGCGAAGAGAAGCAGGATACCCCAGCCATTTCTGTCATGGAGGACTCTCTGCTTTTTGAGAGTAAGAATTTCATTTCGTGACACCTTCTGTGAATATGACAGTCAAAAAACTCTTTCCAGTATACTGTAACAAAGAGTGTTTGATCCAAAGAAATCACCAGGTGTCTCAGTTCAGTGCAGTTCCCCATGAGGCATGAATGTATACTGAATCTAACACGAACATACGAAATTTTAAAGTAACACCTTATTTGCTGCTTGATACTATTTGACTGATTTTAATGATTACAAGCCTGATCACTAGTTATATGGGTGTCTGGGTCCTGGAGATGAATGTACTTTATTCACTCAATGATGTCCTCTAATGGTACAGTAGCATTTTCTTTCTCCTGTGTTCACACCTGTTACCCTCCACTCTTCAGAGGTTATCTTGGACAGTAATGGGTCAGGTGAGGCAGCTGGACAGCAGCAGGCTTCTCCCTCTTCCTCCGCAGCAGCTAAAATAGCCACCCCATTTGGAAGTGTAGGAGTGGAAGGGGAGGAGGAGTGGCAGCTGAAGGAGGACCTGATGGGAGCTTTTGAGGGAGCGCTGGATGTTGGAGGAAAACGAGGGGACCTGCGAGGCATCCGGGTGCTAAAGAATGACCGTGTCATGGGTGCCCGTGCCGGTGGTGGGCCCTGCTTTGGAAACTGTGAGGATGACGAGGGGGCTGAGTGGGTAAGTTTACATGTTTGTTCTTTTCACAGCATAGAATTATGTTTGAGTAATAATTACCCAACTCTGAGAGATCTGGGCGGAACGGATGTGACTGAACTGAATGTGCAAGTGCCTGTTGTTGTTGTTCATCAGATCACCTTCCAGGTAAAGCGTGTCAGGAAGGCTAAGGTGGAAGGGATGGAGAGTGTTGCCAGCTCTGATGACAGCCAGAACGGGGAGTCACTGCCTGGAGGACATTCTGTCTTGGAGATAAGTGGGCCAACTATCCCATCGCCTGGCCCTTCAGGTACCATATACACCTGAATATTATTTACTTACACCAGCATGAACATAGAAAAAGCACTGAGGTGCTGGAGTTGACCCAACTGAGAGTGATGTCTTTGTGGTTTCTGTGCTTTTGGGCAGGTCGTTGGAGGGACTACACAAGTCTTGGCTGGCCAGGGCCAGAAGAGTGCCAGCGGACACGAAGGGTAGACCTCACCACTGTAGCTAGCACCTGGTTGGCTGTTTCTGCCAAGAACATTGAGTAAGACCCTCACTGTCATGATTTTGGTCACATTTCATTTTATGTTATATTATAAAAAGTCAGCGCCATAGAGGTTTACAAAGGATCAATGCATCTTATTATTATATCATTGTATATTTAGTTGGCACTGAAACATTGACTATGTACACACACAGTTTTAGGAGTAACTGCTCTGTGTTCTCTGTTTCGCTCACAGAACGATTGGAAAAAGTAATGCCTTTTGAAAAAATAATATCTAAACCTTTAAAATACCTTTTTGAAAGTGTGTGGGGTTTTTTAAAATTGAATACCTGTTGGTTTTTCAAAGATACGATGTTGTTTAAAAATAGAGAACAGGAAAACAAAAGAAAAAAGAAAACATTGCTGCCTCATTGACATTCTTGCATCACAGTATGTCAACAACCAACATTGAATAAATAAAAAATTTTGTCTTTTATGTTTCATTATATATTTTTTCTCACTGTCTCTTTTCAGCATCACAGAGCACATAGACTTTGCTACTCCACTCCAGGAGCCAGCTGCTGAACCTTTATGCAACGCCAACCTAGCAGCCAGTATGCACACCCTCGACCACCTGGCAGGGGTGGCCAATCGTGCTGCCATCCACTACACTGGAGAGAGCCAACTGCGTGAGGTAGTCTGAGGCAGAAAGCATAGATAACAAGAATTAACATGCGTTCACTTACCTTTCCATACATAACCAAACAGTAGGAGCCAAAAAATATAGGGGTTCCACTAACAGTGTTGCTTTATAGGAAGATGCTATCTCTTACAACAGTGACAAACAAGCAGAATGATAGGCAACTTGACTATCAATCAAACGTTCTTACATGCCCATGTAAATCAATTTCATTTCTACAGATGTATTTTCAGACATACAATAGTTAACAACTAAACCTTAACAGCTAAAGCAATCACAGGTTACTGTAAAGAACATGCAAGAGATGCATATAATGTACGCTCAAGGTTAGTCCTAATATATTGGAACTCAAGTAAAAAATCCTGGTTACACGCCATAGGGAGAAATTACATTGTAGTTTAATAATCAGCACAGCCCCACGCCTTAGTTAATAGTCCCACGTTGGTCTCTTCTTATCCTAATCCCCAGGTCCTGCAGAACCTCGGCAAAGATAAGTTCTCCCCTCAGTCATTTGAGCAGGTGGGCACACGCATCGCTAAAGTGCTGGAGAAGGTAAGGGCTCTCCCTAAGTTAAAGAGAAGCTTTTGTATTGATATGATGTTTCAAGACTTGTCAAATACTCAGAATAGTGATATTTTCTTTCTGCTTAGAGTCGAGGTCTAATTGACTGCTCAGTTTCAGGGCTTCATATATAGCAGTTCTTAGCCCAATCCTGATCTTGTTGAGTTTGATGTCTTACTTGTTGCCTAGATTACATTTGCAATGGATATTCTGAAATATAAGGATACAACTGCAGGAAAGCAATTATTAGAAGAAAGTGCCCTTGCTGTGCATAACACCTAACTATAACACTCAACCAATTAGACAAAATAGATTTTAATTGTACACTTTTCCCTTCCCTAATCCCTGACACTGCAGAATCAGACATCATGGGTATTATCCAGCATGGCTGCACTGTACTGGAGGGTGAAAGGTCAAGGCAAGAGAGCCATCGACTGCCTGCGACAGGCCCTCAACTATGCTCCCCATCACATGAAGGCAAGTTAGACATCAACTGTTCCCAGCACTTAATCTACCTGCTACTTTATATTTAATAATAGATTGTTTTAAACTTAAAAAAATGTGTTTTCTTTTTTTCCCCCTCCTGAATTGTGAACCAGGATGTTCCCCTTATCAGCCTGGCCAACATCTTCCAGAACGCTCGGCTATGGGAGGACGCTCTTACAGTCGCCCGTATGGCAGTAGAAATTGCCCCGCACTTTGTAGTGAACCACTTCACCCTCGCCAACGTCTATATAGCAATGGTAATAGCTACAATTAAATGTCCTTTTACAATTTGATGATTATTTGTTTGTGACATGACATACTGCTCAGTTCCTCAAGTTTAACCAGGGCTGTAACAGAAAGTCAAGGCGTTTGTCAACTAGTGGTAGAGGTCATCTGTCCTTATGGTGGTTGTTGTGTTTCTTGACGACAGGAGGAGTTTGAGAAAGCCATGCGCTGGTACGAGTCTACTTTGAAACTGCAGCCCGAGTTCGCCCCTGCCAAAGATCGACTAAGAACCATTCAGTGTTACCTGCTCACCAAGAGGGAACGCCGTCAGCCCTAAACCACTGAACCAGATTGATCACAGGAGTACCCCGCAATCATGCACACACCAGATAAAGAACACTCAGACAGACAGTCTGACGACCAGAGATACCTTGCACAGAATA